>NW_005054297.1:7776468-7907967 GCF_000277835.1 Geospiza fortis | reverse complement strand
TATTCTGCCTAGTGGAATATTAATACAAGGTGACATATTATGTAACCATAAAAAAAAAAAAGAAAAGGATCACATTATTACATTCAGCATGGTGTTTCCTACCTGTATGGGAAAAAGTTTTAGAATTGCATACAGCTTCTCGGAAAGGCTTTATTTGGACTCAAGCATATGATTCTGCCATTGTGGTAAATAAACTTAGGACATGAGTGCAAGGAAGAGCTGCTGAAATAATAAAAGTACTGGTCATATTATACTGCAATATTTGAGAGTGTCTGAAAAAGATTCTATCAATTGTAAACTCTGGGAAAGGTAAAAATATCTTCCAAATTAAAGGGTGTTTGTTATACAGTTATAAGTAACAAATGAGGCTATGTTGATCATTAATATATTTACAATAAATAAAATTCATAGCCATTTGAGCAGAAAAAGTCTGGAGCAGAGCCTTCTAAAGGAAGAATAATGAAGACTAACAAATGTCTTTACTTCTAATATTGAGATTAATAAGTATATGGAAATGGCGGAAGGTTTGGTGTCTCAGTAGCAGGGGCTATGCTCAGCGATTCACATAATCACTCTTATTTTGTGCAGGAGTAGTTCCATGATGGCCTCCCTGCCTTTCTCTTCATAGTATCAGGGAAGAATTGAACATTGTCAGGCTTATATTCCTGACACTTTGAATTCCATGAATTCGTTGTGTGTACAGGAAGAGCAGCTAAAAGGTGTGCTTCTGGCCAGAGAAGCAGAGGGCAGGACTGTTTTCCTGTGCCAGGGAATGGTTCTGTTCACACTGTATGTAATAGTATAAACATACTCCATATTTCTTAATTTCTGATCTATAATTATTTTTTAAAGACTAGTGTTCTCATGCTACTTATATGTATAACAGCAGTAATGTGATATATTTAATTATTTTTATTTGGGAGGGGAAACACATGTGCTTGAACATCTAGGGAAGAGAGGTAATTCAAAACTGCTTAGCATACTGAGGAGGGGATAGTCAAGTATTCATTTGATCAATGGTCCAGCCAGAGTGCCATGAACCAGATTTAAGCTCAGCTGAGGACTGAAGCTGAAATAGAATTTTGCACCCTAAAGACAATATGTAAAACATTGCCTTACTGAATTTTATTGAGAATTTTCATCTTATAAAATCTCAGAGCTTGATGCATTTACTGACATTTAACATTATTTATAATATAGGCTTTTGTATCTATGATCATGTTTTAACTAGGGAACAGTAGTCAGTAGCACTGATTTTATCATGCAATTTTCTCCCCCTCTGTTGCCCTACAACAAACTACAAAAACTCTAAGGAACCTGGTCTGATGTAGAATGGATTCTCTTATCTTCCTCTGTATCTGTTGTCAGTATTTTTTTTGTGTTATAATAAATTTATCCAGATTTTATCATGTGAGATTGGCTGTCTCAGTTTTTAAAATTAACTTTAGGAATTGTAATGCTTAGTGCCATATTGAATGCATTCAAATTTATATGCTTTGTGCAAACAAATTTAGGATTATTTAATATTTTATTATTCATTCTAGCTATGAAGGTATATCTTTATGTTTATACTATTCTCTTTGTCATATTGTTATGCACAACAGCATTAAGCATTCATATGCTTTTAGGTGTACCACGAGCTATCTCATCAACCTAATAATAAGACATTGGGGATAAATTCCTGTCTCCATGGCCTGAAGCTGTAATTTTTTATTTAAAATTATAGCAGAGATGGTTTACAGGCATCCGCTCCTTTTGAAAGTGAGAGTAGATTTGCTATAATGTACATATTGGAGAAAAGCCTAGAGTACAAAGTGATTTCTCTCACTCACTCACTGCAGCTTTTGGCAGTTGAAGATACTGTAAATGAAAGGAAAAAGAGATAGAGAATATTTATGCAGACATAAGAAACTGATATAAGTAGAAAGCCAAATTTGATTGGCATGCTGCATAGCATGTATAAGCATGAGTACAATACATTGAGTTCACATGAAAATAAAAAAGGTATTCCTTTTTGCTTGCAATGATGCCTGGAGCAAGACAAGTAATATCTTATATAGCTATCATAAATAGAATGGTATTTTAACATGCAAATACCAAACAATGAAAATCTAGTGGTTTTTTAGTTGAAATAAATGATGTAGAACTTATTTTTTATATTTTTTTCATGTTATTGTCTTGTGCCATATAGCAATTATTTCATTATTAGATTATTTGATTCTTTGTTTTGTAATTTAACTTAGAATCACAGTAATCTATATAGTTAGAGACCATATTCTGATTTTTTTTGTGTAATTGTACAAATACTTATAAGTACAGCAAATAAACATATATGTAGTCTTACATGTACTTTCATACATGCACATATTTTAGTAAGTCACAGCAATCAGGTGAAGTCCCGGGTGGCTGGAAAAAAGGAAAATTTTGCCCTCATCTTTAAAAAGGCAGAAAAGAGAACTCTGGGAACTACCAACTTGTCCACCTCATCTCTGTGCCTGGGAAGATCATGGAACAGTTCCTCCTAGTAGCTGTGCTAAAGCACATGGAGAACAGGGAGGTGATTCAACACAGCCAGCATGCTTGGATTCACCCAGGGCATGTTCCTGCCTGAACAGCCCAGCAGCCTTCTATGGCAGACTGACTTCAACATTGGGAAGGGGAAGGACTACAGATGTCATTTTTCTTCTCTAAAGATAAGTGTAAAGAGTTCTGTAAAGCCTTTGACACGGTCCCCTGCAACATCTTATCTCTAAACGGAGAGAGATGGAATTGATAAGTGGACTGATAGATGGATAACAAACTTGCCAAATCAGTGGCAAGTGCTGTCCCTCAGGGGACCAATTTTATTTAATAACTTCATTAATGACAGAGACAAAGGGATCAAGGGAACCCTTATCAAATTTGCAGATGACATCAAGCTGAGTGGTGCAGTTGACACCCCTGAAAGATGGGATGATATCCAGAGGAACTTAGACAAGCTCAGGAAGTGGGCCTGTAGGAATGTCCTGCAGTTTAACTAAACCAAGAGTGAGTTGCAGCACCTGGGTCAGGACAACCCCTGGCATCAATATAGACAAGGGGAGGAACAGATCCAGATCCTGCTGAGAAGGACTCAATGTGTTGATGCATGAGAGGCTGGACATGTCCCAGCCATGGGCACTCACAACCCAGAGAGCCAAATGTGTCCTGGGCTGCATCCAGATCAGGGCAGGGGCCAGGGAGGAGATTCTGCCCCTCTGCTCTGCTCTGATGAGAGCCCACCCACCTGGAACCCTGCATCCAGTTCTGGGGTCCCAGGTCAGGAAGGACATGGACCTGTTGGAGTGAGTCCAGAAGAGGAACACCAAGATTAGAGGGGTGGAATGCTTCTTCTATGAGGAAAGGCTGAGAGAATTGGGATTATTCAGCCTGGAGAAGAGAAGGCTCTGGGGTGACCTTATTGAAGCTTTCCAATACCTTAAGAAGTCCTACAACAAACCTGAAAAAAGACTTTTCCAAAGCATGTAGTGACAGGACAAGGGTAATTGGATTCAAACTAAAAGGGAGAAGATTTAGATGAGATATTAGGAAAAAATGCTTTACTGTGAGGATGGTGAGACGCTGGAATACATTGCTCAGAGGAGTTGAGGATGACCCTTTCCTGAAAGTGTTTAAGGACAGTTTGGATGGATCTCTGAGAAACCTGGTCTAGTGAAAGGTGTCCCTGTTCCTAGCAGGTGGCTTGGAGGTGGATAATCTTTATGGTCCCTCCCAGCCCAGGCCATTCTATGATTCTACGATTCAATGATTCTCTATGTGTGTCTTAGATGTGAATACAGATGTGAACAGTATCTAGTGCACAGGTGTCTTCCACTATTTATAGTAATGATTAAAATAATATGATCTGTATATCTGTCTGAGGATGTTTGTGAGCAAAGAGGAAATACAGGAAATACATCTAGTATACTGGAGTGCAGAAGTTCCCAAGTCTTACATAAAATCAAAGTATTCCACATGATCTTTCCTATTTCTTGCTATGGGGCTGCAGCCATGTACATCAAGACACACCAAATTTGTGCCACAAACTTTACCTCTGGGGATTTGCACTAAGTACGTATCTGATTTTTTCCCTAATAATCATTCACAACAATTAACACAAATTAAAAACCTAATTATTAGATGGAATTGCTTACAGTTTTTCATGTCTGAGAATCCATGACAATGAAACACATTGACCAACACTGAAACAAGCTGTGTGACAGAGTGGTACCCAAACAGAGTTACGCTGTCAGTGACTGGATTAATCAATGTCTTGAGCCAATGCCTGTGTGTGTGTGTGGTTTGGGGTGGGCCAGGCCTTGCTTCTTGGTGAGAAAAGACCCCATGAGTCAATCATGTGTTGGACCCTGCCAGCTCCCCTGGAGTTCCTATCTCACGCACAGTGGAACCCTAGTATGTGTGTTTTTCCAAATTTCTCCTATCTTTTCCTCTATTTCTTTCTTCTCCTTCTAATTCTCTTTCATTGAATGTTTTTGGGTAAATCATAGGTTTAAAGGTTTCTAGGTTAAATGGGCTAAGATTATGCTACCTGAATGCAAAGTTAATGCTAAGTAATGCTATAATAAGTGTTTGGTATGGAATTTGGTGTTCTATTTACTCCTTTGCTGAAGTTCTTTAATTTCCTATATTTTTTGCCAGTATCTTTTGTGTGATTTTTACCTCTTACTTCTGGGTCAGATTTCTTCTTGCACCAGCTAGAGTGAAGGAACCTCAGTTTAATTCCTGAATTTAAGTATTCCAGGGTGTTACAAATTCTCATCTTGATTGTCATGATAAGGAGACATACCACTACCATGGTTTGAATTCTCACATAAAATGTATTACATGAGCTGATAATTTTAGCAACTTTTTTTCAAGTGAGGAAAATTGCTGGGGAAAAATAATGTTGAGCATGTTTTTCTCACTATTTGCTCTTTTTATTGTGCTTTTGTCTTTCTGTAAAGAGATAGAATTAATCTTGGGTACCTACAATTTTACATGGCATTTGGAACAGTTGGAAGATACACTGCTAATTTTCCATCTATTAATTAGTGGAATGTACTTACAGAAACAGTAAGAAAATAGATCCATTACTAAACAAACTATGTAAGAACATTGAGGCCTAGGGCACTGCCTTTTGGATATCTTTAGAATATAGCCTTATCTTTGATAATATGCTGTATTAATATTAGAAGCTCTTTCACCCAATATCCAAATTTAAATTTTCCTGGATTGGATCATTTATAAATAATGTATATACACTCTGTAAGTTTCTTCACAGTCCACAGCTCTTCTTCAGTGGATATACAGATCTCTGACTTCTTTTTGAGCTCCTTGAGGCTCTTGTTAGCCTATGTCTTTAGCCTGTATTATGTTTTTAACATACAAAATTTATCATGTTATGTGGGTGAGAAATATCTGTCCTTCTTCTTACCAAAAGAGCTAGCAAACTTCTTTATCACTTCCATAAACTGTACGCTTTCTAAACCTTTTGTTTTTTCCTTGCTGGAGAAACTTTTTCATCCAGTGTGCTACCCACTCAAATACACAATCACTCAAATACAGCATATTAATTTTACATTGGCATATTTCAACTCATCAACTCTTTCACAGAGAAAAGTGGCATAGTTTGCTTCACTAAATTCAGATTTTATGAGTGGATATTCTTACAAAAATGTGTAAAAGGGACTTTGCAGTCTATTATGTTATTCAATAACCAATTGGCATCTTATTTTTTTGTTTTCAAAGGAGAAGGATGATTCTGTCAAAAATGGCAAGACTCCCTACACTTCAATAGTTTTCCTGGAAGTTCCTTCATACACAGCCAATTTAACACCCCTAATTTTTCTCTGATTTTGACACTTTTCAGTGCCTATAGACTATATTTTTGTCTAGCTCTATACTGAGGCTGAAGATGTTTTATGGAGAAAACAGTCTTTGCATCATTCCTTTAGAACAAATTCTGAACTGGAAAACCATGAAGTTAAACTCTGCTTATACCATACCATTTTTCTTGACAAGTTGCTGAAATAACTGATTTCTAGCAGATGAAGTTTGAGCTTAGATATCTATGAATCTGAAAAGAGAAAATTCAGGATTATATTTATTTTCTTAATGATTCCCCCATATTAATGAACACGATGTTTGTATAAAGTATTTTGAGTGTCAAAGATACATAATATTTACTGTAAGATATGCATACTTTTACAGGAAAAGCAATACAGTCACCAAGAATTTTTTTTTCATCTGATGTGAAAATCACCTTTAGGATAATAACATTTTGTTTAGAAATGCACTGTCTTCTAAACAAACCACAGAGTGTTTTTAAACATAATAGGTTGGCCTTCAATTTATTATAAAATAATGCATTTAATTTTCCTACAGTTAAAAGTTATCACTATTTTAAATACTTATTGGTCATTGCAATTTCGTTCTGGTAAGACACAACCTGATGCAAATCAAACAAAAGTGGGGTATGATTTCTTCTAACACTTATATTTATTTAGCGCATAATGCCTTTCTCTTCCTTTATTTTTAGCAGCTGAATCCCAAAATTAAGATTAAAAAAAAAAAAGAGCAATAAACTGTGAAAAAAACCTTCCAAAATGTTGAATTTTGCAAACCTTTTATTCTCTGTGGAATATGCAATAAAATTTTGAAGCACATTATAAAATCAATATTTATACTCACTTTAAGGCACTTACATCTGGAAAATTCTGATGTGATTTATGGGTCAAGTGCAGATTATTTAGGTCACTGGAGGTCTGGTGATAAAATGTCAGAGTTCTTTTCATGGTCTCTACTGTTAACTCCTTTTAATAACCACAAAGAGACCTAAATCTTTCAGTTTTATTTCTTCTAATGTGCAGAAAACTACCAATTTAATTTCCAGTTTTATCGAGTGATGGATAGTTCCAACAAACAAACAAAAAATATCAGTATTTACTGACCTCTAAATGCGTCACAATTTGTGTTCTCAGGCTTGAGTGGAAGAGTCTTGAATGTAAAGGAAAAGGACAGAATATAAAATGTGTTAACAGAAGGACAAGTTATAAGCAAGTTTAATATCAGAGATTCTCAGCTCACTTCTTGTAGGCATACATGTCTCTTTTTCTCATCTGTCCAAGAAGGTTAACTGAGGAGATGCAAGTTCTTGGATGGCACATGTGGAATAAAAGAAAAAATGCAGAGAAGCTTATTATAAATGTGGCTGTAATTATGTGTAAAAATTAGGAATATTTAATATATTGCTCTCTCATAATTTGGCGTACAACTTAGACTTTTTTAAAAATTTTTTTGGTAATTCAGTGCAGCCCATATAGAACTGCAACAATTTTCCAGGTCAAGAAACTTTTCATCACTCTACCAACATCCTTTCATGGATCTGTTCAGTTTAATATCCTTGCAGTGATTCAGCTTCAAGGAGGGTTTTCTTTCCTTCACTAAGTGATGTGGAGTGGCTCAGTCATTATTCCCCAAGGTCAGAGTTTGCATTTTTCACTGATTTTGTACACTTTGCCTTGTGCTTTGAATTTTAGCTTGTTTGCCTTTTCTGATGTGACGCGTATACCTTCCCTCATCAGTTCTGTCTGATATTAATTTCTGTACAATACACCTCACTAATCTATTATCTGTCACAGCACTATGAAATAGTTTATATGGGCATAGAAATTTTTTTGATTTGAAAAAGATATCTTTCTGTAAATTTCAGCGTTACCTTTTTAATAACCATACAACTCCTTGCTTAATTTTCTAATTCTAAGAAGTGAATTTCAATTATTAAAACACTTGTACATACATAAATAAGTATACTAAATAATAAAATGTTGGTGATAAGAAAAATGCAATAATGCTCAGAGTAAGGAAATGTTTTATAACATGAGCTCTTTAAAAAAAAATAAAAGTTATCTTATATAATCTTACTTTATATAGAAATTTCTGAACTCTCAGACTCATAACGAAAAAGTAAAAATTCCAAGGTTAATTCTGGAATCCTAAAATACATTCTGAGTATTATTTATACAAGATCATGAAAATGTTTTGACAGTGAAACTATGGAAAAACAACCTTTTCAGAAATATACTAAAATTACAGACATTTAAAGTTACTCTATTTATGGCTTCTAAGAAATAAAATGTTGTTATTTACCTTTCTTTTACCTTTTTTTTTTTTTTTCTTTCTTTGCTTGTTGGTTTTGGTTTTTGGTCTAGCACTTTTTGCAGTTCAACTAGATTATCCTTTGCATGTAATTTTTTACTCCTTTACATGTAATTAATTTTACATGTAATTAATTTCGATTATCCTTTACATATAATTAATTTTACAAGGTAGGGAGACAACTAAGTCAGGCATTCAAATTTAGGCATTCAGGCGCAATACCCAAATTAGTAAGTACTCTGGGCTCCCTCTATTGTCAGTGTAGAGATACATTCTTCCAAATCCGCTTTCTGATCTTGCAAGGATTGTATAATCCCTCAATCTGTGGACCTTTGAAATTCTTTCCAAAGTTAGCACATCCATGTACTTTTGTGGCAAAATCATTTTATCCACAGAAGGCAAATGTTTTGGAAGTTAAGTTTCATGAAATAAAATCTCATTAAGAAATAGTTTGGGCAAAATGTTTGAATGTATTTTGTGGGGGAAGAAAAAAAGGCACTCCAGGGGTTTTCTTGGGTGATCTCTCTTGGCTCCTATTCAGATGTATACAATTTTCCAATCTGAATGAATTTGAGAGGTTAATAACATTAAATGAGTGTGTCTGGAAGGAAGAGAAGAGCAATTGTAGAGTAAAAAAAGTAGGTTTATTTTTCTTTTTTTTAAAAAATTTTAGCACAGACTGGTGAATCATTTACCTCTTTTTTTTGCGTTCTGAAGCAGCAGCAATTTTTGTGGTCCTAACTTCTTATGAGTTAGCCGGCGGTTACATGTCTGGAGGCTCATTTCTTTGCTATTGCCAACATGTGAAGCAAAATAACTGAAAAGGTGCTAAAAAAGAACCAGAAATATGCTGCGTGTTCATCTTTAGCAAGAGAAAAGGAAGGTCAGAATCAGAGAATGCTCAGAGGGTAGAGTCTGATTCTTCTTCTACTATGAGAGATGTATGGCTAAATTCTTCATTCCATAATAGTTTGCAGAATTCTGGTCTTTTCTAGGCGCAAAAACAATTTGAATTTGAATTTCTGCAACTGTGGTCCTAATCTGTAGATCCTTTGCTGAAGGTTCACTGAAAGTGATCTAATTTAGGTGGACATTTTAGTTCCAAGAAAGTCTAGAACTTTTGTTCACCTGTGAAATATTAGTTGGCTCTGGCACAACTCCTGTGCTTTTATCTCCGCGCTGCAGCAGTAAAGTGGATTTCTGTGCATGCAGGCTTTGCTCCAGCACTGGTGTAAGGCCATGGAAGAGGAGACTCTGCACCAGAGCCACAAAACTTGGAAATGCTCCAAATTTTACCAGCTGAGATACAGCCTGAGGTGTATGGTTGCATGCAGGTATTTTCACTTTCTAGCAGCATGAGGAAGAAAGAAATTAAATACAAATTAAAGAAAAAAAAACCCAGCAGAAATTAACATAAATATATTGTGTAAAAGACAAAAGCATATATCTCTCTAGAAAAGCAAAACCATTGAAATACCTCCCACAATAATTTCAATTTTATTTTGACTGACTACACTCGACCACTCATGAGGTGCCAATAGCAAAACAAAAGGGAAATGAGATCTGTGCCATTACCAATTGAAAAGGACAAATATACAGCACAAAATGGACTGTTGATGAGAGTTTCAGTACTTCTGTTCTTCTCCCTTAACTGCTGAAACTGTCGGTTCCAGAGTCTTTGTATTTTTGTATTAGTTTGAGTTGTTTATGAACCATCAATCCTTATGGTTTCAGCAAAAATACATTAGTTTAGGTTCAGACATTCTATTTTATTCTTCATACTTTGTCACTATGAAACCACAAATTTTTAATGAAACTACTATGCAATTGTTTAAGACCCAAGAAAGAAAGCCAGCCTTTGTTTATTAGGGATGTGGATGAAGTATTTCATACTACAGATGGTCATATACAATGTCAATAAACCTGCAGCTTCACATACCTATTCTTAGTCAAGTGGGCAGTGGTTTCCAGGGAGTTTAGCTGTCCTATATACTGAAATGATAAACTCAGTCAGAAAAAGAATATAAAATTCATAAACCATATTAGACAAAGAACAGTCTAGGAAATGGAGTTTCACCTATAAATTTCTTGACTGTAAGTGGTGAAACAGCAGAAATCATAAATAATACAGGATTTTATGTTTTGCATTGTGTGAGTTTTATAGAGTTCAAATGGAACGTAATAAGGAAACAGCAAAGCTCTCCCTGGGTAATTGATAAGTTGTGGGTTGAATTTTCCTCATTGATGCCAAGTGAGCTTTTTTCCCCCACTGCAATATTCATATAAACAGCAGGGACGCATTTAATTTCAAAAAAAGCTATATATAACAGCTAATTATAAATGACAAGGATTGATTGATGTATACCTGATCAAGCACAAATTTTGTTTTAAAGGATAACCCTCTGTGGTTCAAATACTAGGTTTTGAGAAACCCTTTTTGCCTTGAAATTGCATGGGTTTGTTTTTGTTTTTTTTTTAATTTAGGTGATAAGTCTTCAAAAGCCCATTGGATAGAGACTGAGATTATTCAGAAAGACAATTAAGAAAGTATTTAGTAAGAAAATAGGACAAATTGCAGTGATAAGGAACAGAGCTTACTGACCAGCTCCATTTTACAAGTGTCCAGCCCCTTCCATAACCCTCTCTGTCTATTCTTTCTTTGTTTCTACTTGGTGCCCTTGCCCTACACATTCCCCCATCAGCTTGCCCCAATGACCTTCTGTAATAACCTGGACCCTAGGATTTATATCTTAATCACCTGCAAGCTCCTGGTGTCCCTGTAATTTCCTGATAGCCCATCAGTTCATGTGCCTGACATGGTTTACTTCTAGCTATTGTGCTTAGTTTCTCTCTTATCTCTGTTCCTCTGTGTATTTTGTTTATTACTTTCCCCTTCTTGCCATGCCATTTTGACAAGGTCCTTGATTGCATAATCTTAGAGAAATAAATGATCTCACATTCTATATGCCCTCATCAATTAGCGATTGAGTAGCTTGGGTTCTCCTTACTGCTTCCTTTACCACGTGTTGATCATGTTTGTGTCTTGGTTTTTTTGGTTTTGATTTCTCTCTTTTCTCTTCCTTTTTAACATTAAAAAAGTCCTTGAGCAGGTACAGTAGGGAAGGAGGAAACAGACACTTTCTCCTTCCACATACCCTTACACTTAAGTCTCAAAAATTTCTTTTCAGTTGATACAATGCTATCCCTTTAACAGAGCAGTGGTCATGTGTATAATCAAGCAGAATCACAAAATGTCTGAGGTTGAAAGGGACCTCTGGAGATGATCTATTCCTACTCCCTGCTGAAAAAGGTTTGAGTAGGGCAAGCTGAGAACCCTTACCAGGGAATGTGATCCAGTGCCCAGCCACCCTCAAGATGTGTTTCTTCCACCTGTCCTGATATTTAAATGGAATTTCTTCCAATTCTGTATTTCTTCTTGATCTCTTACTGGGCATCTCTGAGTCTCCTTTGTCTTCTTGACCACTGTGTCATCAGGTAATTATACACTTTCATAAGATCCCTGTGAATTCCTCCATATTAAACAGCTTCATCCACTTTCCATCACAGATGCTTCAGTCTCTTAAAAACCTTTGTGGCCCACAATGGTGTCCTACTGTCATTTCATCAAAAATAGTGATATTCTATATCCAAATAATGATTTTTTTTTACACCCTCAGAGCAATGATAGACTAAAGTAAAAGCTTGGGAAATTTTAACTTTAACCTGCAGATCAGTAAACATACTGAGCCAAGTACTGATGCTGAAGTCCCAGAGTTGAGCCTCACCCTGCTTGGAAAAAAAATCCAAGTACTCCAGAGTTCAGTGTGAAAACTGCCCCCAGGGGAGATTAATTAGGGGCCACAGCAGCTGTGGCTGCCCCCGGGGGCCCTGGCAAGGAGTGCAAACAGCTGGACTCACCACACAAGTGAAGCATGTAGGGTTAATAGCTGGGCTTTTTAAGACCTCTGAGAAATTGCATTGTGATGCTCAGAAACGTGGTCATTTTCATAGGCTTTTTACATTCTCTGGGATTGCACAGTCCAGTGTGGGGTCTTCCAAATGTTACGTAGCATATTGCCCATATGGCCAAACATATAGACCAAGAATGGATCAGTAGAGAATCCAGGACTGCCAGTGAGGGCTGTTGATGCCTCAGATACAGCAGGGCTGGAAGCTGTAACTGTCAAATTCTGGAGTATCCAGCTCAGAGTTTTTTCTGCCAGTATGGCTAACAGAGTCAGTAGACTTTATTATCATAAATTGTCATTCCAACATTAAAATCATGCTGAAAATCATATCTCCATACTTATGGCATTTTAAGCATTTTAACCTTCAGATTCTCTAAAGATTTAGCTGGCAAAAATAAACACATTGCTAATAACTAAATTTCTTGGATAAAGGAAGAAATAAAATAATGCATGAATATAAGCCTAGTCCCCACACACGACCATTAAGTTTATTTATGTAATCATGCAGAAATGTACATTTTCCTTTAGTTTGATTAAGAAATGACTTGCCACCAACCTCAACAAAACAGGACACAATAATCTCTGAAAAGCATGTGGAAATAAATTGAGTAAATAATTACTTATTATTTGAAGAATGTAAACAAATAGTAAAATTAGTTATATGTAATATTCAAAAAACCAGACATATCTCATTACACAATTGATAAAAAATAGGTATGACCCTTTCTTCTGCCCCCAATTTAAACTACTCTAGGTGAGAAAATAGACTTCAAAATGAGTGTATTTTTAAGAAAATGAAATGGCTATGAAAATGTCAAAATTTAGCACTTCATTTTTAAATTATTTTCAAGTATTTCTACAACATACATTTTTTTTACCCCACAAATAGCATTGTCTGATTGACATTTTTTTTAATCTGTGGGAGTTTTTTCATATTTTTCTTTGTTTGCTTGTTTTGGTGGTTTTGTATGTTTGTTTTGGTGGGGATTTTCTGAGTTTTGGGGTGTTATTTTTTCTGTGGAAAACAGTCCTTTGGACAAATTTCTTGCTTTTTCTTCTCTTGTGGTGTGGGGTATTATATGTTAGATATGTTGAAGCACACTGTAATTATCAATCTATTTCTGAGCTTCACACTCATTCCCTCTTCTGTAATGTGTGTTCATTAGCAATAATACTCTAGGTCTTTTGGCTAGCTAGTTAATGTGATTTTCCTTCGTTAGGAAATGGAAAAATTTCTTCCTTCTCTCCAGATGGGGATTATGTAAAGGACAAACTCTACACCTGTGTTCCTTTGTGTACATATAGAAGTTATACAAAGTCTAAATCTTTGTAGGCCTCAAGGAAAATATATTTATTTTTTAAATAAAGGAATAGCAACTATAAATTGTGAAACAGACTAGGGAAATTTTTGTAAATCAAGTTTAGAGGTACTGTCAGCATTAAAGTATCATCTCATGATTTATCAGAATACTTTAATTGAAATACAGATTTGTAGTAGAAGAAAAGTTCCTTGTATCCTTTCTCCCTGAAGTGTGCACGGTTTAAATTGTATTATTTAGGCAATCTGGATTTAAAACTGAGAGAAATTAATGGCATTTTTAATTCAGAGGATTTGTAGCATCTTTTATCATATACAGGTGATCCTCAGAGAGTTGATCATGTTTTGAATTATAGGTTTGCTTTTGACAGACCTCTAAATGAATAGGGAAGAACTACCAGAGTAATCACACAATAAGAGCATGTATGTACAAACAGGAACAGATCTATGTTAGCTTTGCCTACTATAAAAACTTGTGGAAAAGCAGCCAATTTAAGCACACAGAAAACAGCATTAAACTGCATCTCTTACAAAAAAAAAAAAATCCTATCCCTATGGTTAATTTTTCCTATTCCATTAAGTTGTTTAAACTCAGGAGTCAATACTAGAAAATTTTACTTTTAATATCATAAATGAGTCAGATTTGTTAGACTGACAATCACAATAATGATAGGAAATGGGGTTTTCCTACAAAATGTACATGGAGTTTTCCTACTATGATTTCTTACATAATGTTAGTGTAAAAATTTTTGTTGATAAATTTATAATTTATAGTCTTATGTAATGGACAAAGGATATTTCTGTTTTATGACCAGTTTCCAAAATTTCTCAGAACTGTTAAGTGTCATTCTTTTTTTTAGCCTGCCTTTCTCTTTTTCAATTGATATTTTGCTGAACATTTCCCTGGAAGATAGTTTTTTTAATTATTAAAGTCAATGGTAAATTCCAGTTGTGGAGCAGTGAAAGGTTTAAGGGTGTTTTGTTACCAAATGTGTCCTCAGAATAATTAAGAAAACTTTGGATGTTTATGGTTTTAAAGTGTAAGTGAAAATAGAAATTCCTCTTGTAAGTCAAACCAAAATCAGTTTTAAGAATTCCAGCCTTGAACAGAAAACAGATGGAACAATCTTGAAATCAAAGAGAAAAGCCTCAAATAAAAGCTTTTGTTGCTATTATCAAATGTTACTTGATTGTGTAGTTAGCTGTTTTCTGCTTTTTTGAATGAACCTTTAATTACTCACCTGGTATGGCCAGTAAGAGTCCTGAGAATGAGGTAGAAAAGGAGACTATTCATTCTGAAGCGAATGGTTTTCAGTAGAAAAGAATTGCTGTCCAAATTATGCTTTTTCTCAAGTATTATTGTTGCCTAGTGGGAGCATTGTAAAGTGATATGAAATTCTCTATTTGTGTGAAGGCAGGATTTCTTAAAAGAATAATAATTTAAAAAAAGTCTATCTTTGAATGGATTCATTTAATGAAACACATTTAATTTGAAAACAGATGCAAGATGCAAAACATGAAGCCTGAAAAAAACCAGGAGTATCACAAAAAGGCTTCCTGAAACCCAGATTTTATTCCCTCTTTTTGTTGATCAGACTTTTTAAATAAAACACAAACTGATTCTAAAAATTTTGTTTCTAGAGGAAAAAATCTATGCTACCTTTTTCCCAAATAAAGTCTTAGGAGAGCGATAAATACAGAGAGAAAGCAAAAAAATATTTTTTGTGTTTTGTTAGTCATCAGATGAAAACATTTTGTGAAACAGCAGGTTAGTAGTCTTTACTGCCTCTCAGAAGAGATCCTCTTCTTTCAGGTTGTTTGTTCCTGGAGAAAAATTGTCTTGACACCTGGTAAGACCATCTGTCCTTGTAGCTCTCTTTCCTCTGTGCTCTTAAAATGTCTTTGGATGTCAGTTTGTGGAATGTGGAATATTACTTTAAAAATAGTAAAAATATAATAGCTCATATGTCCACAGTCATATGTAGCCTAGCAACCACAGTAAATGCAGTACTGCATTAAGCTAACAACAGAGGCCACAAAGCTTATTAGACCTTTTTAAAACTTTGGCCTGTCTGGAGTTTTGTTTAATCTTATTTAGCAGTTACAAAAATTACCTAAGGCCCAGACTTATTGACTGTTATTCAGTCAATGATTATTTGATTTATTTGACTTTTTTTAGCTGTTGCATCTTGGTTGCATAATACTTATTACTGTAAAGATTTTTTTTTAGCTCTTAGGTACTATTAACAATTGCTTCTTATGTTTGGAATGAACTATCTCTGACCCTTGAGTATAATGCAGTGTAGTGTAATATTCTCTATGATGTGACAACTGTAGACTCAAAGTACAGGCATGAGATGATACTGGAATTGTAAAGAGCTGACCAGTGGTCACTTACTGATGCAATCTTGGGAAATGCAGTTTTAGCTGTAGTAAGAAACCCACCCAAAATATGTAAAACACATGATACAGCAAATTTGCATGGAACAAGTGAAGAAAGTACAAGCAATTTCTCTGTGATTACATGCTGCAAGTGGACCTAAGAGTGAGGAAAAAGAAACCATCAGCACTGCAGTCCTCCTGGAATAGGATATGGTGAACTGAATACCTTTTCTACACTTGCACAGAGAAAACCCATTTACCTGAGTACCCAGAAGGTGGAAAATTCAGCATAACACAAGAAAAAAAGGCGTGTAATTTGAAAATTATTAGGGGAGGTACACCTATATTATCCAATAAATGTTCTGCTTGGTCACTGACTACCTGTTGTCAAATAAATGAGAGGTCTGTGACCTCCCACCTCAATGCTTTAGAAAGACTTTTTTCATTTACACCTTAACTTCAAATTCCACAGTTTTATGACTTAGTTAAGTTCCCAGGTGTGGTCTGAAAGAGTATCCTAATTATGAGCTACTTTAGAAAATTAATAGAATGTTCATTATCTACTCCATTATGGGAAGGTCAGAGAACACCAAGCAATTCTCTGTACAACTGTGTTGTCTTTTAATTTAGATCTTGACTATAGCATTGAAACTCAGGTAAAGAAAACGACACAGCAATAGATCTAATTTTATATGCTTCAAAAAGTATTACGTGAATTAGAATGTTTCAAATATGGAGGAAGTAGTTAATTTTACTTTCTCAGCAGCTTCCACATAATATTTCAAAATAAAATTTGGAAAAGAAACCTATTTTCATGATACTCAAAGCTGGCTTAAATAATTTGATATTTTCCTGGTTTATGCAATGCATCATGGAGTATTTTATGACCTAGGAGTGACATGTCCTTTATAAGTGTGCTCCCTACAAGGACAAAAACAAATTTTGCTCAAAGAATTTGTATTGCATATAGGAAAAAAAAAAAAAAAGAAAGAAAAAAAGAACCAGGCCACATTCCAAATAGAAATGAATGTAAAACAACAAGGAATAAATCTCTTCAGTCCACAGACCAACAATGATAAATATCCTGCCTTGAAACAAAAACATGTCTTTCTTAGAAATGTCTTTTCTAAAGCTAAATTGTGTTATTGAAGGCAGCTAAATGTTTCTTTTTCCTGTCATTTTAAGACCTACAAATCTTACATCTAAACTCTTAGAAATTAGAGGGTGACAAGTGGGAAATTTGTTTATATTTTTGTGCTGTCCTGTGAGACTGAAGATTGACAAATTTTTGTCTCTCCTACTTTTTAAAGCCTGCTTTCAATATGTGCAAAAGAATTTGAATAGAATATGTGAAATAGCCACTAAAACTACTATTAAGACTATGTGTGGCAGCACATAGAAGGTTGGAAAGCCCTTCTTATGTACTCAGACAAGAAATGAGGCATGTAGTTTGAGGAAGTATGTATTAGCAAAGCTCATAAATACTTCAAAAAAGTTTTCCAGTGTAACATTTTTTATCATGTTTATTGGATATGTTTGTCCTAAAGCATAAAATCATTTTATTCTGTCTCTTCTGTAACCACAGTTATTCAGTGATAAGAACAAATTAGCTGTGTAGGCGTGTCTGCTGTACTCTGACAGTAACTTCTGTGAAGATCAGAAATACCATAGCCTTGTCATTGCTGATATTCCTCTGTTAAAAAAAAATCCTAAATAACTATCAGGAGGGAGAATGATTTTAACTCTGTTTCCACTAAAGCCTTATCTATTCACTCCAGCACAACACAGACTTGAAAACAACAGGTAATTTGTTGAATTACAGTACATGCTGTCTCTCTGTTCTGTGAGAATCCATTAAGCTCAATTAGTACTTCTGTTTCCATAGAGCCTTTAATAACCCTTTTTTCCAAGTATTTTGCAAAGATTAATACTGTACATTTTCCTGACACTTACAGATCACTGTTTTGTCATTTTTATGCTTCTATATAATTAGTAATGTTCTAAAATTTAAGTTCTGAATTATCCTGGGGCAAATAACTTAGCGTATTCATTTAGGATGCTTAATAACATAGCGAAGCTCTGGTCAAGTGACTTCTTTCTCCTACCAAGACTGAAGGTTGGAGTAGAAACATCTGGCTAAAATTCCATCAACCAGCTGAGAGGATGGTGAGAACAAATATGTAATTAAATGTATTCATTCAATTAATTTTGCTTTTCATATGCATACCTGAGTACCTGGGATATTTTGATGGCTTTGTAGTGTGGGTTTTTTATTGTTGTTGGGGTTCTTTATTTTTGTTTTGATTTTTTCTTTGTTTGTAAGGGCAGGCATGGTACTATAATGATTTCATATTTTGTGAGAACTTTACTTGATTGTCACACCTGACAAATGTAATGAAAAACCAAAATTTGCTTCATTTTCAGTAGCAGTAAAAATCTGTATTTGTGCACTGCTCTCAGTAAATATTCTCTTTCCACAATTTATGTAGATAAGAATCAAAAGACTACTGAAAGGACATTTTGTTTACAAAAAATCTCTACATTTCCTTCAAAGTTGATTCTACTACATCTTTCTGATACTGCCAGTGAATTTGTATTTTACATGAAAGATAAAATATTTTATTGCAAAACTCAGATTAAAAAAATTAAATCACACTGTGAATTAGCTTAGATAACATAGAAACAAATACAGAAGGATAAAGTTTTTAGCCAATAATCTCATAGAAAATGTGGTTTATCACACGTTTTGTTGGAATTTTGAACACATTCTGATGAATTCACAAAACGAAAATGTAACATATCAATTTTCCATTTGACAATTGGTAGGCACCTGATCATAATTTATATATAAAATATTTTGTGAAATATTAAACAGATGTGAAGAACATTCATGTGACTTCACCCTGCTCATTTGCTTAGGAATGACAAGCTACCCAGCTGCAGAATATCCTTGCTTAAAATGGTGGATAATGACACTTCACTCCTGTGTATGGTGTGCAGAAGTACTTCTGCTGATCTGAAAGGACCAAAACAACATGTATATTCCTTTAAAAGTCATAAGCTTTCTTTCTGTTAAAATAAAAACCAAACAGGAAACAAAAAACAATCAATCAAAACCAACCAAACAAAACCCCAAAATTAACCAAAAAAACCAAGCAAACAAATAAAACCCCAAAACACCACCAAAAGCCTCCCAACTTTATGTGTGGAATGGTACCCACATGAAATTCAGTAACTTTACTAAAATTCAGTTATGCTGGTTGTCTCATACTTAGTAGATTTTATCGTAAAAACAGTAAAGAGATAACTGATTTTGTAACTTGATGGTGCTGATCTTCTCTCTGTTCTGATTTTGTAGTTATTGTATCCAGATATGCATATTATACTAATTTCTTTACTTTCTGTAACTTGCAAAACTTTTAAAAATAAAACTCACATGGGAATTATAAGACCGGTCAGTATTGCTCGTACTCTTTGCTGGTGTAGTGGTCGAATAATTATTGACTCCAAGAGGAACACAGTTTGATTACAATGCATTTTTCAGCCTTTTTCTCCCAGCTAAATCCTGTATCCTTTTAGGTAGCTTTTTGTGTAAAGAGTACGACTTAAAACTCTGTACCTTAAATTTAAACACATCTGCCATCTGACTTACTCATCTAAAAGTCTACTACAATAAAAAAGCCTTCTGATTCATAATTTAAGGAAGTCTTTAGAGGAAACTATTACATTTGTCTCTAAATTATAAGTGATAAGAAAGATAGAGTTATTTTAGTTTGCCTCTGGCAAAGAAAAATGCAATATAAAAGCACTACAAAGAAATACATGTAAAAAGCTAAAATAATGTAGCCATTACATTATTATTTAATTTTTCATGACACTTCTGCAGGTACTGAAAAAAAATAAAGGAAGTCTTTCAAGCAAGTCCATCAAATTGTAAATGATGACAAAGAACATTGAAAAACCTATGGGAAAAAAAGATAAAACACATATCTTTGCACAACTGTGGCTAAAAAAGAAATGTTTAAAACATAGTAGCTGCATCAAAAAGTTTCTTTTCTAATGCCTTGCAAATTCTGTAATGAATCTCTTCTAATAGTGTAAGACATTATTTTTTTAAAATTTTCTCTGTATTTATATTACCTATTAAGGTAAAATTTAGAAAAGCACTGGACTGTGGGGTTTATATCTTGCTTTAAAGACCACTCAGCCTTCAGTTTGAATTAATAGGAGCTTATCTTGAACCATGCCTTAGAATCAATTTCTGGTTTTAATGAAGACAAATGGTTATAAATTTTTAAGTGAAATTTTGGTATTTATAGATGAAATTTTTTAGGTGAAGAGAAAGATAAAGGACATGCACCATCTAAACATTTTTCATATATCATTGTGAAATGAACTGGTATTCAAAAAGTCAATGACAACTTAAAAGCTACTTAAAAATTGCTTTTAAAGTATTTATTAGCGTTTTGATCTGTAACTGATAAGGGCAATGTCTGTAGTCTCCAGATAAATAGGTATCAATGAAGCAGGGAATTCCCAGGGATATATAAAGAAATGAATCACGGTAGAAGATTGAAGAATTCGGTAAGTCTTGAGTCTAAAATGACAGGAGCAAGATATAGTCAGATACTTAAAAAAAACCCATAACCCATCATTTTTTTTCTCCTTTTTTGACTGTTTTTCTTAAACTGTAGTTGGCTATGTCTTCTTTCTTCTGTTATTTGTAAAGCCTCTCAACTTCATATGGAATCTAAAATTTTAATTTATTATAAGTAAGTTTAATGAACTAACAAATTGGATAAACCCATGATGATCTAAATAGTCTGGAGTCCTGTTTTATTGCTTTTTCTAATCTGTTTAAAGCCCTGTTTGGTGGCAAGAGACATACTCCTCTCTCTCAACATAAGGATTAAGAACATTATTTTCACCATCTGCATTTACTTCAGTTAAAGATTTGTGCTTTATTAAGTAGTCTGAAAAATATTTGTTGCCCTAAAGATGAAGAATCTTAGCATCTGCCTTAGAATTGGTCTTAGCATTTGTCTAGACATTTACAGTCGAAATCGACATTTTACGCTGCTTCTTAAATTATCACTTTTATGTCTGTGTTTGGACACTGATGCCTTTCTAAGGGACTGCTTATTGGGGTTTATTTTGGTGTTTTGATGAACTGGAAAACCTTTCCAATAAACTATTTTTATTTAAAGTACGAGTCACTTTAAAAGACTCTGAAGGACTAGAATACAGTCATGCAAATTATTCACTTTGCAATAGATCGACATCCACTGAAATTAGTGTTCAACCTTTGTTCAGCTGCCCTAGCTTACAAGCATTCACTTTTCCTGCCCCACTTCTGCCCAAAGAAAACTGAAATAAGGTAAAAATGCTGCCACTGAGACGTGTAGCAGATTTTAAATCATAGAAAAGGAGGACCAACAGCCAGTGTTAGGAGTAGATGGCTTGCAGATGGCACCAAGATTGCAGAGGATATAGGACACCCTCTTACAGCTTCTTCTGTTACTCCAGTTTTATTTCTCTAAAAAAAAACCAAAAAAACTGGAGTTTTAGAGAAAACTCTGTAAAACTCCTCTGTGTTTTTCCAAAAGTACTCTGTTTACAGGGAGACAATCCTACATTAGAATGAAACTAGCCCCTTAAGGGCTGTTTACAGATAAAAGAGGAAAAAGTTCTGTATCTTTATTCATAATACAAATTACTTTCATGTGAATTCTTTATTTACAGTGTTTTTTGTGTCATCATTTACAAAAACATGTATAGTTGTGCATCTAATATTGTATAAATGAATAAATTTCTAACAGCCACAAGGGTACTGTTTTGAATTACTCAAATTCTGTCTCAGCAAAACGTTTGTTTCTATGCATCATGAAATGCTTTGAATGTATGAGTTTATTCAGTCTAGAAACTAAAGTGTCAAAAACCAATGTGAAGAGATAATACTTTAAATAAATCAGGTTTTTTCAGCTACTTTTTATCTGCTTCCTATTTGTACACATCAACTCCCATCCAAAGACTTAAAAGAACTTTAACTTCTATATAATAGTTTTCAGTATCCATCTGTAATTATTTCTGCTCAGAAGATTAAATAGCTTCACAAACTGCTGTCATTTTTCTACATATGCACATGCACTAGTAGCTGCTAGAACTTCTAGTTCTTAAAAAAGCAGTGCCTGAAAATAAAACCTGAAAAAGAATTCATAAACTTTAAAAAAAACTAAAAAGAATTCACAAACTTAAAAGAAACTTACATTAGATAAAATCTTTTTATGTTAACATCATATAATTTTTAAATAGTTAAATATTTAGAGCTTTACTATTTAAAGTTTTAAAAACACATTCACTAGTGTCACCTACTAAACTTAATTGCAAGATAAATTATTTTAAATAGAATATCATATCTTTATTACAGAATTTACATTTCCTATTTGCTATCACTAAACAAGGGAATTTGATTTTCAAAGGCCACAATGTTAAATGCATATGCAGAACTGTTTATTACAGATTACCTTGCCAATACACATACATTTCTGTTGGTAAAATAAGGATGTTGTGTACAGCAAAAGGACAAGACTAGGAGATATGACTGGAAATATTGAATTTTGTTGATTGCTACTGCATCATTTTGTAAGCATCAGGAAATCTTCAATTTCTAGAAAGTATAAGAATTGTATTTGGATTTAAGAAGAAATATCCTATAATGTTTTTCATAAAAAAACTGGTGGCCTTTTTTTTTTCTTTTTCCTGCTAAGGAAAAAGAATTAAAACATTAAGAGATTAATACATCTCACTAGGAGACAAATTTTCTTTTGAAGATTGTTTGGAACAATTAAATGTTATAATTTCAAAAATGTTATAATATAGTTTTGAAACTTTTTGTATGCATAGGTTCATGCTACATTTCAAGCAGAAATACACTCCATCAGAAGAATTATTCAAAACCTCTATTTTTAATTTTTTTTTAATCTGCTTCTACTCTTCATCTTCATTGTAACCATGACCCCAAAGCAGACTCTGCACAAGGTCCCAGGCCTACCAGAGCTTCTAAACCAGCCTTGGCCACTATAATTTGCATGGGTTTTTGCAGTTGCCAGCACTCTTGACAGTTCAGGTCTTGAAGACTTACCACAAGTTTCTTCATAAGGAAAGAAGAACATACAGGCAGGAAAATTGACATTTATTAAAATCAATGTTTTCTTCCATGTGGCTTGTTGAGTGAAGAGGGATGACACCATTTGTTGAATGTTGGACATAATTCCTCCTTCATCATACTCCTCCCATTACTGGCTGCACCAGAACCTGAAGCACAATCTGATCTTCTCCCTGTCTAGTATGAAAACAAACAGGTCTGTACTGACTCCTTATTCTCATTTGGGACAGTTGGCAGTAGGACCACAAGTTCTCAGTAATGCAAGATTTGCCAGCTGTTCAAGTAATACTTGCCTTCTGGCTTCTTTCAAAATTTTCCAGAGCAGTGAACATTCTGAAGACCTCAGATAGCTTCATGTTTTCACATAAAGTTTATTGGCCATTGGTGGTCAGAGTTATCACTGTTATCTACCTAGCAGATGTCACTGCAACTCAGCCTTTGTGCTTTTCCTCCAGCTTTGCTCATTGTAGATATCAACAAGACTGTCATAAGAGGAAAACAAATAAAATTGAAGACACACTGTAACTACACAAGTATGTGTCTTTATAGTCTAGTATGGATTGTTTGTCCTAAGTGTCTTTATAGTCTAGTATGGATTGTTTGCCCTAAGTATCAGTTTCTGTCACTTAGTAATAAAAAAATTCTATTAGTCCATCTCACAATGGATCTTGAAGAGATGCCAAAGTTTGCAATCTAGCTGAAAATAATCCACCAATGTTTGAGTACCTGAGCCTCTATTTCCCTACTGGAAGACTCCAGGACCAAAACAAAAACCCTTATATTTGGTTTGGGGTTTTGTTTTTTCCTTTTCCATTACTTTTCCATTACTTACTTTAATATGAATTAAGAAAATAACACTTGTGAATGGTAAATTGGAAATTACTGATAGGTTTTGCCTAATTCTACTTAAATATTAGAAATCCACAGATTTCTGTAACACGAGCATACAACTTAAGCAGTTGTTTTGGTGAATTTGCTCTAGAAAAATCAAAATTAAAAAAATTCCAACGGCAATCAATGACTAAAAATAATTAAGCACACAGAGGAATAGACAGCAGGGTCTTGGCAATGTTATTTTCCTATTGTTTGTTCTGCCAAACAAATTCAGGCCTGAGGGGTTTTGGATTTGTATCAAATATTTGGAAACAATCCTGTCCATTCCCTCACTGCATCTGATTTTCTGCATGTTACCAAATAGGGCATAACATCTGAGAATTCCACTCTCACAGTGAGAATTTTTGGCCTTGAAAATTAGAAATGGTGTAAACATGAATGACTTAGCTGCTTCTGAAAGCAATATTGCAAAAAGAAAAAAGAATATTTAAGTATATGTGGCAAAAAAATAATATATATATATATAAAGGTTTAGTGTAAGTATTCAGTTTTTGGAAAAAATCTGGAGTTCTGCTACTTACATGCAGAACTGGTAATATGCATTTCTGTATAGAAACTCATATACAGGTCATACTCACAAAAATGATGTTACCAAATAGATGTTTTGAGCTGTCTCCCATAAGAGGTGTAGTCCTGAAATACTAGAATTCCACTTTTATCTCAATATTAAAGTGCTGTACAATAAAACAAATAAAGGGAAAAATTGAGGCTAGTACAGAATTTGTCAGTCTTCTGGCTAAACAAGTTGACTTGTCTAGGAGATTGTCTATTTTAATATATAGTTTGGGTTTTAAGTAATGGGAAGGCACTGAACAAATGAGGAAGACACTATTATTCAGTTTATAAAACTAAATCAAGCATTAATTGAAGTGAGAACAAAATTAAAATGTTGAAGAATAATTTCTTACTTCTGTTCTTCCCTATATGAAATGGATAAAACCTTATCCAAATATATCCTTCCATACTTATACATGAATTTTATATGAATATAATCCCAAATATATCTGTCTAGATAAAAATATGGAAACTTCTCCAAATGTAATAGCTGGCTTTCTATGATTATGCTCAGTTAAAGACAATTCAAAGCTATACAATTTCTGAGTCATTAAATTATTTTAAAATTGTCATGGAGCAAGGTAATGAGTATCATGGAGCATGAGAACAAAAGAGGAACAAAAATTTCAGTTGCTAAAAGCAAAAAAAGAAAATTAAATCTTTTATTGTGTGAATAGCAGTATTGTTTGGTAACGTGCACATGTAAATAGCTTTCCATTTCTGTGAAGATGGAAAGATAAAGAATAACTGCTGTTGGATGAAATAAAGATGTTCAATTAAAGGAAGGGCTTCATACATTAAAGTGTATTTCTGAAGAGCAGGATGTGAAATATCAAATGATCACAGCAGAGATCAAGGTTTTTGACATATTATGTGTCTCAGCCATTGGTGCCAGGGATGATTATAAACTTGGTGTTAGACAGAAAGACAACAAGACTTGCAAAAGATTTTTGTTGCTAATAGGTAGATTTTTTAATAATTAAAGCATGTTTTTAAAGATTTTTTAATATTTGAGCTCAGCTATTTACTTGTCATATTAAGTTGCACTCACAAAGAACAGCTTATAAGACAATTAAACAAATGAAAAGTTAGAAAAGTATAAGGTTTAACCACTTACATAGTTCCACCACACAACTAAAATCTAGTTGTGCTTCCTAAAACTATTACTGTTCAATACTTTCTACAATGAGGAGTTTTGGAAACAACCCATCAGTTGAGTTTGAGGGATATCCAGTTTGAGGGATACCTAGATGTTTGTTTCTACCTCTGCTGAAATGAGGCCTTCGTGATCTCTTCAACATAGGTAAAATGAAATAGAAGTAAATGAAGAACCATGCATCTTATAGAATAGGTTTTTGGTCAGGACATTCAGAGTTCACATCCAATAGCTTCTTCATGGTAAATTATAAATTTTTAATGATTATTGTATATACATATACATATACATATACATATACATAAAGACATTCAAGGCTGTCATAACACATATAACTTAGAAGCTGTATAAATTCTGTCCACTTGTTTTCAAGACTTTTGCTTTCATCCTTCCCTTCTGAAAGGAAGAGAAACAAAAATCCTGTAACAGCACTCTCTCCCATAAAGCTTGGGCAGAATTAGAAACCACTGTATGACTTTAAGTGATCTAAGAAACTGTAGCATAGATTCACTTCATCTCAGAGCTGTTAGCTTTTGATTTAATGTTGCTTTATCTTGCCAGAAGTGTAAAACACAAATGAATAATGGTGAATGGGCTATGATGTCATACAGAACTAATGGCCATTCAGCTGAAACGTTTAATTAATATTGCACATAAACAATTTTACCTGTCACTGTAGGTCTGACCTTGCAGTTCTCAGGTATGGGCAGATAAGTTAAGAAATAGGAATACACAATCCAGAAGTAAAGATATTTGTATCCTTGACATGTGACAGGACAGCAATAAAGGTAATTGAAATATATGATGCATTTGGCATTGATGCAGATACCTAATTTTGATGGTGTAGGAGAATGACCGATGTGACATTTTACTCATTTTCTTCAGCTGGAGCTTGTACAATTTCTCAAGAGTAAATGACCTTACAGTATTAGATAATATAGTCTTGACCCTGACTATCATGAAGGCTCAGAGTGTGAATATGCAGTCAGCAAAACAGCCCTACTAAAATTTAGCTACATTTTACTGTGGGGCAAAATCAATTAAAAGTTTCAATGATAATGTCTGATGGCCTTGACACCCTCAGTGTTACTTCAGCTGCTTCTCAGTTTCTGTTCCATCTGCTTTTAGCATTTTCTGTGATTCTTGAGCATATTTTCACTGAGATGCCACCAGCTTGTCTGAGGGGCTCAGCTGTGCCCTGTGGTGTTTCCTGTGGAGCCAGCTGGAGCCATTTGTGTGTGGCACAGGGCACCCCCAGTCCCTCCTCACAGTGGATAGCTAAACACACAACTGAAGGTCTACCTACATTTATTTCTACCCACTGTCTGATCCAATAAGCAATCTCAGAGGACACTAACCTTATTAAGCCTTAAGGAAAGAAAGGGCTGGAAAAATGCGGTGAAAATTCCTCCTATAGATATCATTCACCCATGAGAAACACTAATGTTGAACAGATGACTCATGAAATTAATTTGTACCTATTAACTAAAACCACAGAAACTTTTACTTTCTGTAACTCAGGAGAGTACCTTAACTGAAAGCTCATGACATATTACAGGTCAGCTGATTTCAGCCTGACTTACTGAAGGCAACATTTTAATAAAAACTCTTTGTTCCAATATTCTTTTTCACTGTCTAACTCCACTAAGTAGACTTGCTGTTACATGTTTCTATTCAGGGGGCTATCATGAGTCTAGAATTAGGACTTTGGTGTCTTTGGATGACTTAAAAATCTAATGTAAATTAAATGAGCATCTTTAAAATTAACATAGCAAAGATAGACCAGAAAGAATGCAATGCCAGTACATTACTTTTTGGCTTAGCAATAACTTAAATTACTATTTTTCCTTTAAGAAGGATTTTTATTGTAAAACATTATTTCCATATGCTCCTTTTAAATACTGTTCTGAAAAAAAAGGCCAACTAACAGTCAAATAATTAATTTATTTGGTTATGTAGTTGAAAATAAAAAGAAAGGTGTACAGCTTGCTCCCCAAAATTCACATTTTCTATGTACTACAGTCAAATGTATATTTTGTATTTTTTTTTTCATTGTTTATCAGAATAACTCCAAACATAAGGTGAGATCACCAGCAAAGACCAGCAGCCACTGTTACCATCTGTCAGAGTATGGCCTCTAGAATTATGGAGTACCAATACCCAACTACTTTTTTTTTTTTTTTAAACTCCAGATCTTTAGCATCCATAATGAACCAGACTGCCTTTCTGGAGACTTTGTTTTAGTAAAGAGGGTTAATTTTACTGCAATCCTTAAATGACAATGGTTACTTCTGTAAAAATGGTTACTTCAGCTAGCAAGTAAAATTGTAAAAATTGTCACTTCAGCTAGCAAGTATTTTTACTGACTGCAATGTCTTCCTCTAACACATTCCCAATATTTGGGCAAGGATTTGTGTGGTGGGTTGACCCTGGCTGGATGCCAGGCATCCATCAAAACTATTCTGTTACTTCCCTCCTCAGATGGTCAGAGGAGAGAAAGCATAATGAAAGGCCCTCAGGTCCAGATGAAGACTGGGAGAGATCACTCACCAACTACCATCTATCTAGACTATTTTTAAATTCATGTCCTGTTTTGGAAATAATGAAATCACTTTAAAGCAAGCTAGATATATTTTTGGGTACTGTGTGTTTATCTTAACCTGTAACATGAATATTATGTAAATTAAGATAACTTCTGCAATAAAAAATAATGGCGCCCAGTAATGAATTTTTGTAACAGAAGCAATCTTATAAGTAGGAAGAACATTATATGTAATAATATTTTTCCGTTTTGTAACTGCAGCAATATGAGTATCTTCACTGTGAAAAAAATAAGGAATAAAACTAATATTATTCATAATATCTACAGAAGACATTACTATTTTGTATTATATTTCTTTTGGGAATTATGCTTTCTGATACAAATTTTCATTCCTTAATAAGTTGCTTTATAATGATACTGAAACCAATATAAACCATTTTAAAAACTCAGAGAAGTTCCTTAATCCAAGTTCTGGACTTTGTGTTCATACATAAAAAATTGTTTAGTAATAAAACAACATAATAAATAAATGAAGTGAAGTAAAGTGTAAAACAAGTTCCTGGCCATTCGAGTGAAACTCTTTGTCAAGTTAA
Source organism: Geospiza fortis (assembly GCF_000277835.1). Taxonomy (NCBI): domain Eukaryota; kingdom Metazoa; phylum Chordata; class Aves; order Passeriformes; family Thraupidae; genus Geospiza; species Geospiza fortis. The sequence goes on along the minus strand of NW_005054297.1, from coordinate 7,879,219 downwards.
ACTGACTAAAGATAAATCAGATCCTGGGCTTATCAAATGGCTCACCCTTACACTGTGTTATTGGCAAGAAATAGCTGAAAGTCACTGTGTAAATTATGTGTTGTATTAAGGCTTCTCTGGTCCACTGTTTTTGCTGGACTCAGTAAAGGTTTCTGGTTCTTCCTACCTTGTGCAATTGGTTTGTTTGTTTTAATTTCATTTCTGAATATAGAACACCAAAATAATGTGTAGTAATACTGTACTGAATCCATATGCATTCTAAGGTGTTTTAATGTGCCTAAAGAACCAGCTTAAGAACCAGTAGAAACAAGATATTTTGAGATCTTTTTTGCTGTAGAGGTATTTAGTGCCCAAAAATAAGCCCTATCTACCTTTGGTTATGTTATCCAGTTCATAACCTTCTCTTTCCCATCAATTAATGGTTCAGCTGCCTAAATAAATCTACCTAATATCATTTGATGAATGCAAGGGTGGTTCAGACATCCACTGAAAGCTGACAGATAGAACACAAGCAACTTTATCAGGTAAAATAAGCTGGTAGCAATTACTGCCAAAGTAAAACTAGTAGCCAGTACTTACATTTGGGCAATCAAATCCAACCCAAAATGCAATTGTAACTTCAGACTTGTCTTTACTGAAGGGCAAGAGTTGGAAACATAAGTAGAGAAGACGATGGAAAGGAAAAGCAAAAGGAACAGAAACATTTGACATCTAAACCTTTCTCTCCATGTTTAGAGCACTTATTTAAGTCCCTGTACCAATATGATATACCTGATCTTTCTTTGCTAATGAAATCTTCCCAGTGAATATTAATTAGAATTATGATTGAAAAACAAACTGTCTCTGATCTTGCAACACTAATCATTAGGATACACAAAAGTTTGATTATGTTCTTTCTCATGTTTTTTTTTAAGAATTATGTATTTATTCTTTTGAAAATGAAATGGTTTCAAGGAGAGTGAGAAGAGATAGGTGATAGAAGTAGAAGGCAGATGCTCAGAACATCACAGCATTGAATTGCTCTAATTATCTTGCAACTACTTTAGCCAGATGCCTAAGACGACTTAATGCCAAATACTAACAGAAAAAAAAAATCAGGCATCTCATGGATATTTAGTATTTTTATATTAATGATTTAATTATTTAATTATTTGGAATTTTAAAATGTAAGGCATGCAATTGACAAAGTTCACGTCATTTTATTTAACTTACCAGACTCAAATCAAAGAAATTTCTGATGTCATTAAAAATATTAACCTACAAATGAGAAAGCAAAATCAGCATAGAATTTCAGACACATTTATTCTTCTTATGTTCTACAAAACACTTGTTATCAACTGACCTGTTAAATGTCCTGATCCATTTGAAATTTGAGGTCCTATTCTTAGTGTGCTACCTCTGACATCAGTATAATTTCCATTGCATTTTATCTACAGTAATATCTTTTCTCAGTCCTGTTTTGAATGTCAATTATATTCCTAGTTAAGTAATATTTTCCTCTTACTCTTCCTATTTTCTATTGTATCATGTAATTGCACATTCCCTTTTTTTCTCTGACTCCCTTAATAAATACCTTAGGTTTCTTTTACTTGCATTTTTCTTGCAACAGCAAGCCTGTTAGAGTAGTGGAAGAAAACTTCAGAGCTGTAATTTTTGTAATGTCTGTTTGCTTGAGCTTGCTGTAGCACAAACAGCTTACTCTAATTGTACCAGATAAATCACTGGAAAAAGGCCACTCTAGTTCTTAAATTTTATATCAACTAAGTTGTCCCCTTTGGTGTTTTAATTTAATGAAAGAAGTTAATTGATGCAGAAATAGTTTGGCAGCACTATTATTGAAGAGTCTGAGACAGACTGAATGATGATTTCTCTCTGAGTCTAACATGAACTTGATTATAAACCCATATCTGCTGAGAGAGAATACAGCCATCACTTTCTTCTAGTGTTCATTATTTTGGTTTATGTCTTCATTATTTCAGTTTGTGTCCTCTTGAGGCCTTCCCAGAAGTGCAAGTCTCTAAATTACAGTCCCAGTCTTGACATTGTGATGCATGTTAGCAGAAACTTCTGCTGACACAGTGGCACACTTAAGTCAACAGTGGTCTGTAACAGTTTGGAGATATTTCTTTGTGAACTGCTTTATGGTGTTAGCAGCCAAAGTCAAAACAAATGCTTACATTTATTTCAGAAAAAAAAAGTAGGTTTACAACATCACGTGCATTTATATCATAAGTCCTCTACTGGTCTTTGCCTTTCTGTGGATATATCATTCCAGGAGCTGGACTTTGATCCTCCTTGTGCATCCCTTCCAGTTCAGGATATTCTATGATACCCCACTTCATCTTTGCTCGTTTTCTTGGAATGACATGGTCACTCACCTTTTTCATCTGCCTTTTTTTAGGAATCCAGTAGTTCTCATCCAGCTCTTTGCATGGGTCTGTAACTGTAAAGCAGTTGAATCTGCTCTTCAATGCAGTTTGTCTGACACTTTTAAATTACAGATTATGGGAAAATGAACAAATACCAGTACAGTTAGAAGCCTTCCACTGCTCTGTCAGAACTGAAAAGAGGTCACTATTGTCCTGTAGTAGGGAAACTGTATTACTTGTATTAGGATATTCCAGCTCATTGAATCTAAACTTATTGTTTGCTCAAGTAAACTGTCTACTGCATAATTATGGAGAATAATTCTTATACTGCATATATAAAAAAAGACTAAATAAAGCCTATTCTTCCTTCTACACATTATAATTTTATATTCATTCCTTTTTCATGCCTACTTAAAATACTATTTGAAAAATAACAGCTTTGCTAATGCTTAACTTGGTTCTTTCCCCTTAATAGTAGCTTTTGGGGATTTTTTTTTAGCAGTAACATTATTTAAGATCTCTTGTACACTGAGGTCATTTGTATGGCTGGTACTAGACAGGGACATTTCTTTGGCAGTACTATATTAACTATATAGAAAAAATGAAATATGGAATACATACTTTGGAATGCAGACTGATAGCAGAAGAAACATACTCATTTACAAGCATTGTTTATCATTGTAATTCCCTCAGTGCTCTACATAATAGGTCACATGTACAACAATAGTTCTCATTTAATAGGTTTTTCAAGGTAAAGAAAATGCCAACCATGAAGATCTCAAAAGTGCAGAAATAGCATGTTGATAATGTACTAATTTCAGAAGTGATCAATGGCAGGTCTCCTGGAGGACTGCAGCCGTCCTGTGAAGGATAGGAACACATTCAAGAAAGAAATTGGATGCAACATCAAAATGAGAGAGAAAGAAAGTGGTACAAAGAAGTCTATGCCTCCTTCTCAGTTCTCTAAATTAACATCTCCTTTTGAAGGAAAAGATCCACTGAGATCTTCAGGCATTAGATAAAAGACTTCTGTACCTTCCAAGAAACTCTATATTTGTTCAGAAAATAACTAAAATTCTCTTTCTAAAAAGGCATTGATTTTAGCGCTTCTAATTTCCTTATAATTATAAAAATATTAAAATTAATATAAATATTGTACATGAAGCAATATAAAATATAATAAATATTATTTTTATGTGGCCTTTACTGCAAAACATCTGTGCTGAAGTATTCAGCATATGAGAGATCATTCTGACATTCAAAAAACACTTTTAGTGGATTCCTTTTGCTCTTCACAGAAAGAATTAAGGGGGTTTTGATTACTGACAAATTACAAGAATATAATTCTGTAAACCAGTACTTGGAGAACTTTCATATAAAGGAATAGTCCCAGTCCAAAAGTTGCTAAAAGAACTCTCTCTCTGCTTTATTTGTTATTAAGAAGTGGTACCATTCGAGAGTTTGCTTTTTGCGCTTGGCAACAAAGAATCCATGTTGTTTCTTTACAGTTCTCATTAGAAGCCAAAGACTTCCCTTAGGTGTTCCTGAACAAAGTTCAGTAATGTTTACTTGGGTGTGGAGGAAATCATAACTTCACAACAGAAATATTTTAGAATAAATCCCACATAAATTAATATTTTCCTAAAAATGATGATCATTTACTTAATGAAACTATGAGTACTAATAATTTTATATTTGTGTCACGAACAGCAGATTTTCCTCCTTTTTTTGTAACTTACAAGTACATGCAAGAAATTTTTCTTTTGTCTGGTTTTGGATTTCATTTGGGATTTTAGCTGCAGTTTGCTACTTTGTGTAATGTGAGTTCATCGGTCTATGAAAAGAGACACACTGAGGAAACTGCTGCCTCAAAATAAATTTCCTTATTAGTCACACGCTGTGCAAGCTAGTGTAGTGCTCAGAACCCTGCAGTAAAGCAAATGCTACAAACTGAAGCATATTTATCTTTAAAATGCAAACACAGTTTTAGTATCTCATTGTGAATTTAGAAACGTAATTTCATAATTTGTCCATAAGGAAAGAAGATAAACATACAAAGAGAGAAAAATAATTTAAAAAGCAGTAGCCGCATGTTAGGACAGTTGGGACCTTGACTTGAATTTACAGATTCCTTGTAAACCATTTGAACAGTTTCCTTGTGCAAAAGAATGAAAAGAATGAAAACATAAAAAATACTCAGTAAATTTGCTGTGGCATCAAAGGTTTTCCCTATCTCTGGGCCATTAGGATATAGGAATAGATTATAGTACGACCTTCCTTCACTGATGTTGATAGATACATTTTTCTAAAATACAAGAATATGAATGTCTTTTAAAAAGAAATCATCATAATTTCAAGAAGATGGCCTTTATCGCAAGTAGTTGCAACTCATTTTAGCAAATGAGCTATCTGGATTACTTGGACAAGCAATAGGTTTTGAATTCATATGTCAAATATAGTGAAGTTTCAGTAGCTTGAAAATATGATGGAAAGAAATAAATATTGTTTACCACTGATTATGGCTGTCTGAAGTAGTTCATAAGAAATTTAAAGCAATTTGTTATATGAATTATGTGTTAAGTTATTTAGCAGTCTAAGTACTTCAAGATTATCTGTTTATCAGGATTAATTACCCATATTGCAATAGGACAAAGTAAGTAGTACTTACAGATGTAATTAAAAATTAAAAATTAAAAACAAGAAAGCATTCCCTTAAGAAGGTACATTCTTAAGGCAATTTACAAGCTATTACTATATAGATTACTGGTTAACAAATGAGTAATCAAACTGAGGTCAAAGTTAAAATTAAATAATAGGTTTGAAGTTAAAGTAAAAATAATAGCTAATTTGATCTATTTAGAAACTTTTATTATTGTAGGGCAGTGTAATTAAAGTATACAAACATCAGTGTTGGCATATAAAATCAGAAAAACAGGAAAATTACTCAGGCTGGCAACAATTGCATATCAGCTTGGATTCAGAAGACTTTTCCCCTAGTAGTATTAGGTCAAATATTTACTCCTAAAGTCTTATTGTTGTGTCCTTTTTCAGTAATTTTTCAACCTTCTTCTGCAAAACCACATATCCTTTCTGTGAGTTTAATCAATCTTAAAGTTAAACCATACATCTAAGAACATTGTCCAAATGCTTCTTGAATTCTGACAAGCTTGTGGCCTTGACCACTTCCCTGGGGAGTTTTGCAGTGCTTGACAATCCTCTCAGTGAAGAACTTTTTTCTGAATTCTAAACTAAACTTCCTCTGATACATCTTTAAGACATTCCCTCACATCTTATCACTGGACAGCAGAGAGAAGTGATCTGCACCTCCCACTTGGTCTACCTCATGAGAAAATTGTAGACAGCAATGAGTTCACCTCTAAGTCTCCCCTGGCCTAAGCTGAACAAACCTCATATTCTCAGCCACTTCTCATAAGTCACTCCTGCCTGTCCTTCCACCATCTTTGTTTTCAGTCTTTGCACACATGTTCAGGAGTGACAGGAAAGAGCATCCTTGTCAGAAATTTTCGGTTTTCAATTTTTCAAAGTGAAAGGAAAAGAAATTCCCCAAGTAAGGCAGCGTTTGTAATGTATCTTTTAATTTGTGCAGGTAGAAATGGTATGCAGGGATGACATAGACTTTCATGATCCAATAGTTGCTATAGGCACTTCTAGTTTATTATTGAGAAGAAAAATTGAGGCTTCTTGTAACTTCTGCTTAATGCCACCAGTGCACACTGGAGGCCAACCAACCTAAAGAAACAACTTTGCAGAGAAGGACCTTGAGATACTGGTGGACAAACTGACCATGAGCCAGAAAAGTGCTCTCATGGAAAGAAAGCAACATCAGGATGGGCTGTGTTAGGCAGTGTTGGTAGCAGACAGGGGACCTGCCTGTCTGCTCAGCACAGAGGATACCATATCTTGAGTGCTCTAAAGACTATCAGAAATGTCCTCAATAAATTAACAGCAAATAAATCTTTGTTGGGAGGGATCATGAGAACAGTCTGTGCACTGTCACCATTACCGTCCTTATATTATGCAGCGTCCAAATAGCCTCATCACCAAAGTTGTGTAAACAGGGGGGACACCCGCTTCAGGCAATTTATAAAATGATATAAGGAAAAATTACTACAGGATACAAGTTCATTACTCTTGCCCAGCATATATTGCTCATCATAATTAGGGAAAAAAAACCCTATAGCTAACCCAATTCCACTTCTTGTGAAACTCAGACTAGACTCTGACTTTATAGCTTTCATTTCTATGATTAAGGATTTAAGAAATTCAAAGAGCATTTTCTTTCCTTAACAGCTCACAGAATTAAGCACTAATGTATATTTAAAAATATGTTTAAATGTATATTTAACCTTTAGTTAATAAACTCTCATAGAAAAGAAACTAAAATAAACATGTTTTTATGTATGCAATTCTGGATTTATTTTCTGTTGTTTTGTTGTAATACTTTGTATAGCTAAAAAGGATTGAGTTCCTTCTAATTCCTCATGCTTAGGAATTCTTTATTAAGACCATTTCTTTTCTTTTGTCCTGCTTGTTATTCTTTGAACTTAGGTCTCCTCAGGCTCTTCAATATTTTCTATTGACTCTTCTCACTTTAATTTAATTACTTTTTTTTTTCTGAGACTTTGCAGAAATGGAAAGTATATACACTGTATTGAATTATATTTCTTACTTGACCTTTAAATATTAAAAGATGAGAAAAAGTAACTTGAAATAGATTCAAACTTTAGATCTGTGATTTTCTTTGAATCCCATTAAAAATGGGTATTCTTTTTGAAGTAAGGTTGCATGCAGGAGTTATGAATAAAATCAATAGCAAACAGCAGATTTAGTCATAATGTAATATGAAAACCAGGAATACTTGTAGTGGTATATGAGCTCTGAAAGTGAAATAAAATGAGGTGAGGAAGGGGCATGATGTTGCTTAAAAACCCACTTAGAGTTTATACATGAATCCTGTAATTTCTTCACAGAAGACCTATACTTCAGCCAAGTTTTGATTGGCATAGGGCCAATAAAGAAAATAGTTTCATTTTGGTATCTCTTTGCAATGACATGTGATTAAGACTCATAAAGGTAAAATTTGTAACTCTTGTAAAGTTTTGTTATGAAAAAATAAAACCAAAAAAAACCCAGTTTAGAAGGCAAATTTTCTTTTTTCATTTTCATTCAGTAAATAATAGTCCAATTATACTGTCACACAAGTAAAATAATTTACTTACATCTCTCCTAGTAGGTTTGTGTTGTCATTATTCATACAGGAAGACGCTTTAAACATGATGAAAAATTATGCACAATTTTTAGTAAAATATAAAATTTGGCTAGTTTAGGGGCTAAAATAATGGTAATAACAGATCATTTTTTCATTAGATAAGCAAACATAAATTACTGTTATCCTCCTTTTATTGGAAACACTGTGACTCTGACCATGAACTGATGCTTTAATGCTTTTGAAAATACTCTCAAAGGAAAAAAGGATGAAGCTACAGAAGCCATGGGGAAATGATTAGTGATGTACTACTCCACCTAGATATTCATAACTCCCTGGGGTTGGTTGGATGGACTCCACCCAAGAGAACTGAGGGAGCTGGCAGAAAAGATGCGGGGGGAAGGTGTTTAACGATTTGGTTTTGTTTCTCTTTACCCTATACTGATTTGATAGGTAAAAAATTTCATTTCCCCAAGGCTAGTCTCTTTTGCCCATGACAGCAGTTGATGAATGATTTCTCCCTGTCCCTAACTCAACCCACATGCCCTTTGTTCCATTTTCTCTCCCCTTGCCCAGTTGAGGGCATTGATAGAGCGGCTTTGGCAGGCGCCAGGCATGCGACCAGGGTCAACCCACCACAGCCTCCAACAGACAGATCTGTCCTGCCAGCCCCAGGCAGATGTTTCAGCTAAAAAAGGACATCTAAAATGTTTCTTATGCTTGGGTTTGGTAAACAGATCACTCTGCAGACTATTCCAGTACTGACATTTATCTGTGGCTGAATTTGAACTCTAAGCTGAAGATTATTCTTGGGGAAAGAAGAAAGCATATTAACAATTGGCATACACATTATCATTGTTCACACAGATTCATGTTTAAAGGAGATTTACACATCCCCTTGCTCCCCCTCAGAGCAAGGTCTGTGTCATAATTAAGGGAGAAAAACCATAGGAACTCATTTATGCCCTTGAAAAAGCTTACTTAGCTGACACCTAACTTCAAAGTGTAGAACATATTTGTAAAATATTCCAAGAACTAAATGTCCTATTCACTGGAAACTGAAATTCTTTCTATTTAATTTCAGGAAGTCTGTTCTTTTAAAAAGTGTGGACATCCTGTAAGACCATAACTCTCTGCTCATATAACTCAGTGTCTGGTTAGAACTTCTGGGCAATTAGGTACAAAAGGCTGTTTAGAGGACTGTGGGTGTTTACGAATAGTTCATAGACACCAATTATTGTGGCTTATCTTTTGTATTGCAGATATTGAACAATAATATATGGTTCATAGACTGCCAGTTAATTATATGTCAATAAAAGGTCAATAAACTGCTTTACTCCTGATTCGGTTTAAAGTACATTAAGTAAGCATTTTTTTCCTGCAACAGTGTCTAACTCATAGAGTACATACATATGTCTACCCCAAATCTAGCTGAAATGAGAGCTGGAAATCGCTCAGGTTATTTTTTTTTTTAATTTCTCTGTTAAGATTTCCTCAAATTCCATTATTCAGAAAGATACCTAAGTGTTGATTGCATCTGTACTAAAATTTAATATCTGCATGCTTCTAAACTTTGAACATGAACTAAATTTATTTTTTTTTCTGAGTATCCTATCCAGTGGTATAATTCATTTAAACATTTATGATTTTGTCACTCAGAAATAGATAAAAATGAGATTGAAAATTGTAAGTATTTATTGGAGAATATCTGTTTGGATCGTACTTCACATAGTTTCCTAAAGTTTAACTTGTTTTTGGCTAATTTTTTTTATGCCTAATTTTATGAATTACATGACTGTGCCACTGTAAGATGTATGCCAAATTTTGAAAAACCATGTTGTATAACAAGGCAAATTTTGAATCCAAAGGGGTTACTAAATTTTATGAGAGTCCATTGTTTGTCCTAACTTGCCTCTTAACTTTCCTCCTTGAAGAAAGACAATGCTTTTATATTTGACCTGCCTTAAAAATTATATCTCACATTTTTAAAATTATTTAACCTCTAAACCAATGTAATAAAATTAATATGTATCATATATTACATTAGAAAATAATACTACATTTGTATAATAAAGTAATTAAATCTGGCATTATTCCAGGGTTAAGGTTCTTTATGTAGTTCTAACACACAGAACTTCAGCATCTTTGTGAAGTCTAATATAATCATGTAATTTAAATATAATGTATTGTATGGTTTTTTAAAAAATATTTTTTCATTCAGCATAATGTTTTTGGTGATTTTAAAACCTTAATATTGTGTTTTAAAGTTTTATTTATATCTTACAAATAAAAAACAACATTAAACAAACATAAATACTGCCAGATTACATCAAAAAACCAAATCAGCAAAAGATCCAAAGTAAATGGGGAAATGTTAGGTGTGGTTTTGGATATGAGACAGACTTTTCATTCATAAGTTATTTTGAATTCAATCCAAGTTTTGCATATGCTTCTCTTGTTTAAACAAGGTTTTATCCCTTTGGATGCCTTACATTTTTCTGTTTTCTCTCAACTTGTGCTGCTATTTGTAGTACACATAACAAGAACAAAATGGAATATGAAAAATGCTGTTTTCAGACATTTTTTTGTGTGTCACTTAACACATTGTGCCACTAAGCAGGCTTCTTCTGTCTCAGAAATTATCTGTTAGATATAAGACTATATGTTAGAAGATCCTTTGTTGTTATGGTTTGATAAATTTTAGAAGACACTGCAAAAAACTTTGCCTATTATCCTGCCTTACTTGCAGTTCCTGACATGTCTTGGTATTGATTAGAAGTGTGCAGGGCCATCAAGGCTAAAGGAAGGATAACGAAGTCCATTAATTCACTGAGGTAAGCTACATGTAAGCCGCAGGGATCAAGACCATTTACAGCCAGGAAACCATATCAGCTATATAATACTATATAAGACTGAGACTGCTCACATACTGATATCAGAATATCAGAAACACCAAATTTAGGTGTACAGACTCATATCTTAATACTACTACTACTACTACTACTACTATTTCAGGTTTGTTTTTTGGGTTTTTTTTTGTCCTAAGGTTGCCTATGTGTCTGTAAGAATGCATATGGCAGGCATGTTGGTGTGAATATCTAGGTATCTGTTATGTCACAGAGCATATGCTATAGACCAGGCACTCAATGAACCCCTGTGAGGTGTTATTTTTTCCTGTACAAATTCCCTTTCATTCATTCCATTCTTCCAAGTGGGAGCAAATGCCTTTCATGACACTGTTCTGTACTGGCCCTCATCCTGACAGTTCCTTTAAGTATTCTTCTAGAACATAACTACAGATACATGAGAAATCACACCATAGTTCATTGTACTAGTGGCTGAACATTGGCCCTTCATTCTTTCCTTCTCTGCTGGGGAAAAAAAATACACATCACAGCATATAGTATTCTGTTTTGTAAATTTTGTGTAATCATTAATTTCAATTGTGACATTTCCCTAACAATGGAAGTGTGGTAGACCCTTTTCATATTTGTCAATGATCACTAAACTGAACAGTAACTTTAACTTTGGAAGTGCTTTATATAGCTTTCATCATTTTCACGTTTGGAAACTTAGAGGTTCATATTAATACATTCACTACAGTTTTCTCAAAACCCAATGTTTAAAATTGTTCCACCTGTTTTTACTTATGAAATGCATTGTACTTTAGAAATGAAAAGAGCAATGTGGAAATATTTCTGTGAAAATGTAGATCATCACGGTTAAAATATGCTTTACAGTAGGCACACTGCAACATTAAAGCATTCAGCTGATCTGCTCGAATATGTTTTTAACAGCTTACTCTTTAGGAACATTTTGACACGTCTTTCTAGCCAACACTTTATTCTCGTTACCACAGCTAGTATATAATGCACGGAAGTCTGCTACTCGGAATGGTCACAGCTCAAAACAAGCACAGGAAACTGGGAACAGAGTGCTCAGAATGGAGACTTGAATCAGGCCCTACATGCATCTTTCAAACTGTGCTCTGCCATTTGACTATCTTTCAGTTTCCAAGTTATACTCTATCCTATGAAACTCGCCACACAGCTAAGAACAAATTATTTTCAGTTCGGAATATTATCTGTGATCTCCCCTGATCATTGCATAACAAATCAATTTTGTGACTCAAAATCCCTGTCAATCTCTGTTTGTTGAGAATAAAGATAATGATTATTCATCAGTTTAAATTATGACTATACCTTTGTTCACTTTAATTCACTCTAATTTCTTCTAGTATATGGCATCTTTTTCTAAGAATGGTATTTTCTTCAGCTCATTTTCAATTTGTATGTTGCCTTAGATTTCTCACATTAAAACACTAAATGTCTCTGACATAGCTTTACAAAACTGAAAATCAGCTCATGTAAACTAAATACACCCTTTCAACATATGTACACACATCCTCACTGTGGGGTTAATGTATTTAAAAAAGTCAGGGTGTTTGCATCCTCCAAACACACATTCAAATAAGGTGGACACATTGTTAGGGTATTTTCAAATCAAAGAATACTTTTCAATTTATTAGGAGTGTGTAACTAGTTGGGAGAGAATGTGAATATGTGGGGATTGCCTTCTAGCTGTCTTTCAGCTGATGTTCTCAAGTGAAATTGCTAGTAAAATAATTGTGTCTGAATATTTACAAATCTCAGACTATCTTTTAGATCAAATAACTTTATTCCTTATATGAAAAAGTTATCTAAGAAAATTAGTATACCATGAAACACATTTTGAAGTGTGTACATTTAAAGAATAATCACCTTATTTATAGGAGTTGGCTGACATCTTATTTTAGACTTAACTTGGATAATTCTACAAAAATGTAATCCAAATATAAAATTTAAACTGGCAGTCAGAAGTGTGGTTATAGAATAAAAATTTAAAAGACTGAATTGAAGAATTCAAATTCACTATCACTCTTGGTTTCAGGCAAAAACTGTAGAAATCATATATGAGCTCATTATTTTAAATTAATCATATATAACTGATGATGAAAGCAAGTAAATGTCTTCAGATGATAAATCACAGTGCTTTGCACTTTTTTACAAGGGAAGTAAATTCTGATTCAACAATTAGCAAGCAGATTTATGAATTTAAAATGAGCAAATTTCACATGATACATTTCAACAAATTATAGCCAAAGACCTAAAAATCTATCTTGAAGTAGAACAGTTTTGCTCATATCTTGATGATTGTTTATACAAGCTCAGTGAATTCAACTAGCTTTGTATCTGAAAAATCATGTTTATGTATTCATGTGAGCATTTACTATACCCAGTTCCCAAAGGAGTAATTAATATCTCAACTTAGATCATCTTTGGCAGATGAAATCCTGTTTTTCCCATAGCATCTTAAGCTATTACTTTGTGCAGGTGTTAGAGGAGCAAAAGGTTTATCAGTTTCAATGTCTGGCACATGTGAGTGATGCCCAGGGGACTTTAAAGACAAGTTGAAGAGGCCTGCTCTCCCTCACTGGTTACACGCTTCCATGTTGTTAATGGTCTCATTAGGCATACTACACAAAATTGTGACTTACTAATTGTGGCCTCTCCTACGTGGAATTGTCTACACACATTTGTTACTCTTTGAAACATCAAATAATTTTAAAACCATGGAGTCATTAGTGTTGCAGTATCACTGTATTGTCACCAGAGAAACTGCTCTAGTTTAAGTCTTGGTATTTTTAATTATACATTTTGAATTATATCACAAATGTGCTCTGCAGCATCTAGTTTAAAAATTCTTATTCAAAAGAATAGAACTATTTGTTTATTTTCTAGTAAGTTTAAGAGTTGAGAGTGAATTTACAAAAAATATCTTTGTAGCAAATATAATTTTTTGGTCACAGAAGTTTTGGCTAACAACAGGTTAAATGTTCTCCTGATGTTTCAGTATTCCTTAGTAAGATGAAAAAAGCTATATTCTAAATTCTTGAGTAATATCCAGAGTAAAATTCAGATATAATATGCACACCTACTGTCATTTTTTAATCTATTCAATGTGTCCATCTATTCAGGTAAGTACATTTTCAATGTTTTTGTGGTTTTAATTAGTGCTGTTACCAAACAGGACCAGATTAATTTTTAAGATTTTTATAATCTTTAAACAAAGGGTAAGAGAATTTTCTGCCACAAACAAAATGTTTGAGAAATATGATAAGAAACTTACAACTGAAATTTTAAGGGGTTTATATCTGAAATTTTAAAATAGGTTTACCTGCCACTGCCACTGTGTATTCCAGATAAATAAGCATTTATAAGTAAAGATACAGATCAAATCGGTGTATGTTTGTGAAAAGAAAAGAAAGAGAAAGAAAAAGCAAACTAATTGTATTTCAAGAACAGTTCAGGTGCATGTAAAACAGAACATTTTTTTTAATGTCATTTAAATACTTGGTACAAATGTGTCAAACACTTTTATAGAGTGGGAAGATCATAATTTAAGCTGTCAAAGGGTGAAATTATTTTGAGAGATTTCATCAGCAGGGAGTTGGAAAGAGTTTAATATAAGAGTGCCTGCAATTAATAGAGTTATATCTAGCCAGAGGGTTGGTTTATTGTGCTACTGTTGTCTTTCTTTCTCTTTTCCCTCCAACTCCACCCCTGCTTTTGAAAATTCCTTTAATGAATTCTATGTATCCTCAATAACATAAATCAGCATGAAGAGTTTACAGCACTCTTAGGTATTCGTTCCTATTTTCCTTCCAGGTATTACTAAATTAAGGCTTTCAGGCCAAATAGGTTTAATTTAATTTCAAGTGTGTGCATTTGGCAGTAAATCAAGACCATTTAAGTTGTATTTTTGATGATTTAAATTATTTTAAAATTGTTTTTGCATATGAACATTGAGAATTTGTCTCTCAAACAAACCCATTTTCCTGTAAGTGGTGTCTATACAATTTTGTATAGACAAGAAGATTTTTTGCACTGCACAGGTAATAGGTTTTTTTATCAAATTAATCAAACCCAGAGAGACAAAGAAAGTGTCTCAATGGAGTTTTCATTAAGAGATTGTGCCAGTTAAAATTCTTGTATGAGAGACTTTTTATTATAAATTAGGTTCCCCAAATCTCTCCAACATATTAGTGTCCTTTCTATTACTTATTAAGTACAGCTTCATTAGGATAATGAATCCAGATGAGTAGCTCTGGAAGAATAAGTATCTGAACATTTCAGTTTCTGAAAGACATGCTTTAAGCCATTGCTCATTCCACTCTATTCTTGCGTCTGCTAGAAAAAGTTCCTTTAACATGGCACCATTGATTTAGTTTCCTGGTGTTGAAAACAGGAGTACTGACAACTAATGTCTGAGTACTGCTGAATTTCCTGCACACTTCACCCCCTCTCATCTCATTTCTAAAGCACAGCCCAGAATTTTCCTCCTGAGAAGATCCTTTCTATTTTCAGTCAGCACATAGAGTGTGATGTAGAATTGTCAGCTTTCAGCCACAACACAAGGAATGGATCTATCCTACACACCATGCCTACTGGTCTTACTGGTTTTTCTTTTTTGTTCTTTGTTTGAGTACAGCAATGCATCCTGCACAAAGAGTGAAATCCTGAAGTAGGAACTAGAATAAACTCAATATTTCAGCATTTTCTCCTTTTCTGCTGTGGGCTTAATTGAGGAACTCACCCAGCCTTCCTTCTGTTAGAAGGAACCTTAGCATGCTTATATTACTTTTTTTGTCTTATGCCTTTTATAATTCTTAATAAATAAAAGTATTAAAAACTATGGCCAGTGCTTTTATTTGTCACTTGATTATATTAATCGTGGTTGTTATTATTAAGATCTGTGAGAGATCTTGGAAAGAATGGACTGTGTAACTAGGGGAAATACATTAAGATCAGAGACAAAAATAATGGTTTGACTATTAGGACCTAAATTTTTTTATGGCTTCACCTTGCAGTAAAACGACTTGATATTTTTCTGTGATGCATTTAAACAGGTTCTTTTTTTGAGTGACAGTGTAGTTAGCTGATCCTTTTGCTCCCTTGCATGAATAAGACCAGAACTTCAGAAACTCAGGATGTGATAATGGAGCTCATTTCTCAATAGACCTCAACCACCAGCAGCTGGATTGAGCAACTAGAAATAAGAAA
The DNA here is from genome assembly GCF_000277835.1 of Geospiza fortis. Classification (NCBI taxonomy): domain Eukaryota; kingdom Metazoa; phylum Chordata; class Aves; order Passeriformes; family Thraupidae; genus Geospiza; species Geospiza fortis. The sequence goes on along the minus strand of NW_005054297.1, from coordinate 7,863,521 downwards.
CTGCCAATGAGATAACAATAACAGCAGCAACAACTAATAGTGCCCTAGGAAATGTTATAAACTTCACGCCAATTAAAAAGATCTACCAGAATTATGTGTTTCAAAATCTTATCAGATGGAGGCAATTCAGAAACAAATGAGAAGAAAGAAAAGAATAAAAAAGGCAAAACTTAGTTGAATGAAATGCAGAGAAGGCCTTTAAAAAGGAAGAAAAATTGTTTGATGTTGAAAAAAATATAAAAACCAGCTATAGTCATCATACAATTTTAGGAATGAATTCATTTAATGAGTCACAAGATGTTAGTGTGTTTTTGTAGTCAAAAAACTTTTTGTTTTCCGAATAAAAAAAAAAGAATTGGGACAAATCTGATTATTACTGAAAAAGTAAAACCTTGGTGGGAAGTGAGATGGTTTTGTTTCTCAAGCCTTTAGTGGGACTTTTTTTACCATTTTACTAGAAAGGCCAGGTAATTTCATACTGCAGGGCCTTTTTGCTTATGTTTGTTTACTACTCTGATACACAGCAACAAGGAACTAAACATCTTTTCAAAGTAGGTGAGGAGCAGATAAATAAAAATACATTTATATCCACAATATCTGAATTAAATATGACAAGTGATATCATCCTATATTTTGTTTGGTTGCTTCTTAGGTTTGGGTAACATTTTGTAGGGATAGGAAAAAACAGTTTTTTGGTTTTTTTTTAAATTCAGTGCCAGATAGATGGAGAAAATCCCAAGCAGATCGAAAGCACTGCTAAAAATATCTTACAAGGCCAATATATTAAATATAATTATAACCATAATTTTCTTCTATGTACTATATTCTATCTACTACATAGTGTGTTCTATGTTTTATGATGTCTCTCTGTATCCCAGATCCTCAGATAAATTTGATTCTCAAACGGTTTGTCATCAGCACTGAGAGTGTTTTGCGGTTTCTGTTTCTCCTTTCCCCCTGCAGTCTCTAATACAGAAGATGTAATTTTCTATTTTGTGTGGAAAAAAACACCATAGTTTTGAAAGTTTCACTATTCCTAAATAGATAATGAAGTTTAAAGTGTTTTGGTTTTTTACTGCCATACTCTCCAGCAAATTACAACACTCTTCTTGCAGTTTCTATCAAAAAACTCAGTCTCAGTATTCACAATTGGCATGTAAATGTAAACTCTCATTTATAAGGATTATAAATTAAAAATTCCTCCCATTAATACTGTAGTCATTAGTATTGTAGCAGTGATTAGAAAACTCCAAATCCTCTTTTGATACTGTTAGAAAGAGCATATGATAATATTTACATAAACAATTATTAAATCCATAAATCAAGACTTTTAATTATTTCAAATACGATTAATTATTCTTGAATTATTGTATTTAGAATCCTGTGTCTTTTAATAGAGAAGGTTTTTGGCTTAATATATAAAATAGCAATATAAATTATATTTAGTCACACAGTTGCTAATGATTTTTTTAGACACCCATTGTTTAATTAAAAAAAGATGTAATAATAAACTTTTATAACACTTTCATAAAGAGAAAGAATAGGTTATTTAAAAAATATATACTTTCAGTTTTAAAAAACTGTATTTAAAACTTAAGATGTTACATTTTTAGAAGCCTTTTGATTAAGAATGGTACTTGAGTGATTAACGAATTACAGACCATTATATAATAAATGGAACTTAAGTCTTTGAAAGATATATAGAATTCACTATAATAATAGTCTAGATTTTTAATTTTTCATTTATTGTGTCTGCAGATTTATTGTTAATTGAATTATGATTTTTCATTTTATCTATTAAATTACTTTTTTATTTTTGTAGCTTTAGTCCATATTGGTAACATCAATACTTTTAAAGTAGGAAAATTATTTTGAAAGCAAAAGTAGCATTTTTCATAAGCAGAATCTTTTGATAGAAATACTTGTGTTTCTATATATTTCTGAAGAAAACTTATATTGTAAACTACTGTTTTCTTCAAAAATTGTGGATGTCATAAAAAAACTTTGCACTATTTAGCAGTTCTTAGTGAAAATCAAAATTTGCCCAATCGGCTCTTTGCCCAATCAAAATACTGTAAACAGTTATTTAAATGCTGCCTGTATCAGCTGCCAATTTTTGTTTAAGCTTCTCTGCCTCATAACAGCATCCAACAGCAAGGGGAGCTCTAAGACAAGTTGGAGTAAACTGAGAAACTTTTGAGAGAAGATTAGAAATAATGTCAGGAAAAGCCAGAGTTTGGAAAAAGATTTGGAATGGGGGAGAGACATAGCTGTTATTCACCATAAGTGAGGCAGCCAGAGGTGTTTACAAAGTACATGAGAGAGATTTAAAAAGTGTGGGAGATTATAAGAAGCAGCCAAGTGACTAAATAGAAATGATCCAAGCACTTTGAAAAAAATCAAACTTGCATCTCAAGCAAGATGTGTCAAATAGCTAAGAAAACCACTTGATATGATATAGTGGGTAGAGAGTGTTTGAAATAAATAATGAATCAGATGTAGATTGATCTATCCAGGATATAATAGCGCCCATGAATTACAAATATAATTTACTTTCAAGTAGGAAAAGAAGAGAAAAAGGCTATATGAAGGGATGTTATACTGACTTTCAGCGAAAGGCATGAAGATTGTACTGACTAATTTTGTCTACAAAGAAAAATTCTCTCATGAACGTGCTAAAGTAGTTCATTTTTCTGGCATTCTTTTTGTTAAGTTCAAGATGGTAACTTCTGACCGAAATCAGAAATAGTCTGTGACGCAGCAAGCATCAGATTTTTAACAGCCTATTAATTGCCATTGACATTAAGGTTCTAAATGAAAGATTTTAGGAATGGTTCCTGTTACTTAATTTGTGTCTAGCCTTTAGATAAATGAAGAGCACTGTGAAGTATTGATGGTACAAAATTATTTGACCTGTGCTGATTTTGAATTTATTTTGCACATCCAGCTTGTTTTGTCCATCTGGCTTTATTTCTAGCCACCATAACCCATATTGTGGGATGCAGCAAGGATGTCTTTCCTGATCAAAGACTGCTTTGCTCACAAAGACCACATACTTTGGCATATGAGAAATACATAAGTAGAGACATTTATTAACTGACTGTAATGGTAGACAAGATTTGTTATTCCAGTATATTATATATACTGTGGATACAAGAGGCAATTTTTGTTAAGGCTGAAAGAAAAGGGATAGCCAAACCAGAAGCAGAAAGGAATCTATAGCTATATCCTACCTCAGTACCTGGATCCTCAATTAATCCTGAAGATGCACATTTACACTGCAGCTTGCTTTGTCGCTAGCTTGTAACAGCTGAAACTTCTGAATTTGATGCAGCCTAAACATCCTGGACTGAAAATCTAAGAGCTGTTGTCATAAAGTGAAATTTTTTTAGCCCAAATGTAGATTATTAGAATACTTCCCAACCTTGCACATGAGCTAAAAAATAAATGATAGATGTACTAAAATTAGTTGAGGATACTACTATGTTAATGCCCAAACTTGTCCTTCCTTCCTTCCTTCCTTCCTTCCTTCCTTCCTTCCTTCCTTCCTTCCTTCCTTCCTTCCTTCCTTCCTATAGCATTTGTGCTATTTACATTTTTTTTTTTGTCTAAGAAAGGATTCTTTTTGTTTGGTATCTATCTGAAAATTGCAGGAATTTTATTTTCTTTTTCTTTCTTGGCTATGGATACTCAAGTTTAGCAGAGTGAGAAAGCAAATTTGTATAGAAAGTATAGTCACAAGTAATAAACAACAAAAACAAAAAAACCAAATACTTATCAAAATTAATTTGTCTCATATTTAAGCCAAACATTTATTTAGGAAGCCCAAAATTCTCTGGAAAATATTATGTACAGTGTTATTTAAAGAAAAAGGACCATGCTGCCACAAGGCAGGAATGATTTCCCAGCAAAGATAAGAATTAAACTGTGGGAATTATTAAATAGAAATGACTAGCACTAATCTTACAGTACAGAAGTTTGAATGGTGAGCAGGACAGAAGGACTCAATGAGCTGATTTTTTTTTCCCCACATGAAACATGCTATAGGGAAATGTATATTCAAATTCATATAGTAAAGTATGCTACTTTCCTACAGTTTAACAGGACTAGAACATTTGGGGCTAATACTTCTAGTTATAAGAAGTTTCTTAGCTACTGGCAGTATCTGATAGATGCTGTGGATTGTAACATAAGGAAAATGCATAGGGTAAGTTTATCTGAAAATTCATCACATGTTTAGAAGGTATATACCAAAAATAATAATTAGATCTATTCAAATTTTTACCACCTGGGAATTTGTCTGTGAATCCCAGTTCAGAAAGATCAAATATATCTGTTATGTAGCCATCAGTTCAATAGTACTCCTAGCTAGGGGATGATGTCCCAGTCACAATGTACTGGCTTGATACAATAAAATAATCCATGAGATATCTCCAGGAAATGCACTATAGTCTTAGTGGTCTGAGGTGTCAATTGACAAAGATCTTACCAGCTACTCTTCAGGTCTTACTTACCACAGAATTAGTTTGGCCTTCATGAAGCTGTGGTGATTTTATCAAAAATATTCTCTTAGAGATTGCTTGTTTTGATTGTGTTCTTTGATTTTTTGTTGGTTTGGGGTTTTTTTTTTTGTGGGCATGTGTGGTTTTGCTATCTTTTTATTATCTATCTTGAGAATAGAGAAAAAAATCATGAACATTTAAAGGTGATATTTCAATTTTGCTAGATTTTATAAAAGATTAGGATTTACTTTATCTTCTCCTCTTTTCCTGATCATAAGAAATATTCTTATAAATAGGAGCAGTAGCAAATATAATTCAACTTAATAAGGAACTCTTATCACTCTGGTCTGTTCATTTATGTTTCCAAAAGACTGAACACTGTTATTTTACTAAATTCCAGCAATCTGATGATTTCATAAATATTTTTAAAATTTATTTTAGATTTGAATTGAAGTCATTTAGCATGTAATTCTATTTCAGAAGGAATGAACAGATAAAGGAATGGTATTTTGACAATTATTTTGTGTAACAAACTGAGAAAATCAAAAATCATCTTTCAGCTATTGTTAGGTATCTAATCTGACACTTAAAAATAAACATAGATATATTGCCATTAACACTGTGGCCTGTCCTTCACTGAGGCAGTTAAAGGCTATCAAAATGTTGATAAATATTTTAGTTATGAAAAAGAAACTAAATGTGATAATGAGTGAATTTAATCAAAAATAAGGAAGTTGAAGAGGAATATAACTGCCTATGAGCCGGGTTATGAACCTGAAACATGTCTGTTTTTGAAATTCAATGTAAAGGTGAGGAGGAAAAAAATGAATAGGCACTTTCAATTTTCATTTGAGCATTTTAAGCTTTATTCAAGCCTTTTAATTTCCACAGTGTGTTAGTATACTAATTTTACTGGCAAATTAAACTGTCCAGATATTTTTCTCACAAGCTGATTGTGTTATTCTCAACGAAGAGAGAATGATTGGTTAAAAATTTCTATTTACTTTTAGATAAACTTTTTACAGGAGCATGTAGTGCTCATAGGACAAGGGCTAATGGCTTTAAATAGGAAGAGTAAATTTAGTTGAGATGTTAGGAAGAAATTCTTTACTGTAAGGATGGTGAGACACTAAAACTGATTGCTCAGAGAAGCTGCAGATGTCCCATCCCTAGATGTATTCCAAGTCAGGTTGAATGGATTTCTGAGCAACATGGTGCAGTAAAAGATGTCCCTGCCAATGACAGGGGGCTTTGAGCTAGAGAGTGTGTAGTGTTGCTTCCAATCCAAACCATTCTATGGTGATTCAATATCATAAACTATTTGGAAAATTAAAATATTTTAAGAGATAAGGCATGAAAAAAATTTTTGATAGATCTGCTTTTTAATAAATTCCATCATTCTCAATTTCTACAGTGAAGAATTTGTTCTTTGCCTCAGAGTCTTTTACTGACATAAAATCCCATTTTATGTGAAAGAACTGTGTTAAAAACGTATATATCTTGCAGTTTTTTCCTCATATATTTCTATAAGTAGGAGGGGGTTGGGTGGGGTTTTTTTGGTAGGTTTTATTTTTTATTCATTTAAAACACAATGCATTTTATATTCAAGCCAGGATTCATTTAAGACCTGATGAAAAATATTTTTTTGTGTTTTTTGCCCCATGTAAGGAAGTAATCTCCTGTTTCAGTAACTATAAAGCAAGAGAAACTACTGCAATCTAGATAGCCATAACTGAATTCTAACTTTGCTTTACTGATCTTGGAAAATGCTACCTTGGGCCTCTCTTCTTTCCTGTGAGAGGTTCTTCTATGGGAATCCTGTTTCTTTTGAATCTTTTCAGGATTCTTCTACTTTCTCCTACAATATCTCTTTCCAGTTAGCTCAAGTGATAGATTCAGACACTTGCCCTCCTATAAGTTTTTTGCTTGCTAACTTATGTCTAGAGAGACACATCTGGCCAAACCACTTCCCATGGCTCCCAGCTTAGACTTGATGACTTTGAGACTGCTGACTCTGAGCCCTCCTTGGAGACGAAACCAGGAGGCTCATTTAACATTCCTGTTACATGTAACTTATGTCAAAAGGTCTCTACTACCAGTCATAATAACATGGAAACTGAAGACTAATTTTTCCTCTGTCATAGGTTCTGTTAAGGAAATGGTTACTAGATTTGAAAACAGAAATAAATGCAAACAGCGCAGTCTGTGTAGGCAAGCAGCTGAACAGAAAATATAGAAAACTGGGATGCGCATATATGTTATGTATCTAGGCAGAGTCTTCCTGCCGAAGAATAATTTCTTGGAGCAGTATTCCAGAAAGTAGTTTTCTTCCATAATGAAGTTGTTGTCAGTCTCTGGAAACATTCCTAGCCTGGCACAGAGATTTGCCTCCTTTTGGGCACCGAACAACTACTTGCAAAGCCACACTGTAATATTCCACAACATGTAAATACTACCTCTTCCCACTCTCAATGCAGAGGGTTTTTTTAAACTGAAGCAGTGCCTTAATTTTATTGCTAGAGTAGATTTCCAAAAAGATGTTCTACACAGGGAGCAGTGGAGCTAAAAGTGTAAGTAGAATGAAATGGGAATGAAAAGGCTGAGCGCTTTTAAAGAGGGCAACTCATGAAAGACAACATAATGATAAATCAACATTCAGAAATTTCTCATCTTTATAATTTTTACTCCCTGGAAGCTACTGAATGCAAGTGTATTTCTGTATCTCTCCCTCTGCTTTCCTCTGCAAAGCTGGAATACAGTGTCTAGTTCTGGGCTCCCTAATATAGGAAAGATGTATATACTGTATACTGGAGCAAGTCCAGGACAGGACCACAAATATTATTAAGGATCTGAAGTATCTTTGATACTAAAGGGAAAGGCTGGAAGAGGTGAAAATATTCAGCTAAAAAAGAGTGGTCTCGGAGAATTCTATCAATGTGTTCAATTCATTGAGGTAAGAGATTTTTTTACTACAACAGTAGGCAAATATAACCATTGTTTTATACAAGAGAAGTAAACTTAAGTACTTTTCTTTATATGTTTCCTACCTGCAATAGTAAATTAAGTATGGTGAATTTGGTTTCAGTTTCCAGTAATTTTGATTTTTATTTTTGAATGTTACATATTTATGAAAGTTGCATAATTTTACCCCAAATTTCAACAGTTTATTATGTAGCAATGTTAGCTTTTTCAGTGTTATGATTGGGAATTTAAAATAATTTTATGCATTTGCTGCCTCTATGCCAAATTCAAGTATCTCATGAGGGAACAGTAAATCAATGTGTTTTATCCAGTGGGATGTGTAACCAAACAAGGACAAGCAGTTCTGTTATAGCTAAGTGACTAAAAGTCTGAATTAATACTGTCTGTTTACTTCTGTTTACTGCAATAATATTGACCTCATATAGTCTGACTGTGTTCTTAATTCTGAGATGGTAAAAAAAAATTAATTGTGTGAAGAAAGATGTTTACTTTAATAATGGAATTCACTTCAGATACATTTGTATTAAACATTTTGCACCTGAATCTAAGCCTTGTTAGCATAAATTTCATAAAGTGCTCTTCTGCTTTCGTTCCAAAGAGAAGCAGAACATATTTCAGATATAGCAGTAGGTTTGTACTGGTAATTCATGGTAGATAATAAAAATGCTGAAAATAAGCATTCTGGAATCAACAACTGGGAAAAGAGTGTAACATTGATGAAAAAATTGTGACTAATGATAAGATTTTTATATACAAGTTCATGCTTCCACATCACAAAAGATCCAGAAATATTAAAGAAACAGGGCTTAACATCAGTGGAACAAAAGCAAACAAAATAATTACTTCGTAATCCTATACTAGTGGTTGTTTTTGTCTGTTTGCTTCATAATAGCTGTGTTTTTTTCTCCAGTCTCCTGAAAATTAATGGCAAGTTGTTTTCTAAGATACAATTACTGACTGTGTGGACAGGTAACTGAATCTGACAGTGCTTTGTAGCACTTTCAAGTCATTTGTCAGTGTTGGAATTTTTTATCTTTTTCTGTAAGCTTTTACTTCCTATTTTTCTAAAATTTGTGTTATGAATAAAATTTCACAGGCATTTGAAGAAAACTTCTTGAATTCAAACAAAGGCGGCAGGAGACCTGTGTCAATGAGCAAGAAGTCCCTGACTGAACTCAGATGTATGAAGTAAGATACAAGATTCCAAATCAGGGGTAGGTGACTCAGGAGAAGTCTAAAGATGCTGTCCTGTCCTGTAGGGATGGGGCTAATAAAGCCAAGGCTAATCTGAAGTTAAACCTTGTGAAAAAGACAAAAAAAGGATTCTACAAGTTTCAAACATCCAATTTTATTAAAATATTGAAAAGATGGGGGAAAAAAGACTATAACAACAATATTATTTGGAGGGCCTAATTGTACCACTTCTTTCCTTCCCTTTTTTCTAATTGCCTTAAACAATTTGCCTCTACTACTTTGTTCCTGAATTATTTCCTATGCTTGCCAAGCCTGCTGAGAGTCTCACAAGAATTCAGTCAGGTTTTCAAAAGACTTTTGAAAGTGAAGAAGAAATATTGTCCTACAAGATAAGCTCAGCAAGGATATAATTTTTTTGGAAGGATATCAACAAGGGATGTACCAGACTGAGAAATTATCATGTATATTACTGTTGTGTATACATTGAGAAAAAAAATTTCAAATTAGTAAAATCTGATAATTTGAGAAGCACAAAGTGTTAATTGCAGTTTTGATAAACTCAGTTTTTACTAAATGTTGTTACAAAGAAAAGAGCTAGAGAAAAGCTTGAAATAAGGTAAACAGGTAGCCCAAAATTAAGAGGAATATTATATTTTTTTATTGATAGGATGATAGGCTAATTTGTTATAAGGGATCTGGAGTCACATAATCTAACCTCCTCCTCATACTGGGTTTCTGAAGCAGGTGCTCAGGGTCTTGTCTAGGTGAGTTCTAAGCACCTCCAGAAACTGAGATCCCAAAACCGCACCAAATTTTTTTTTGTAGCCTGTTCTAGGGTTTGGTCACCATCAGGAAGAAAAAGTTTCATCACTTTTCATCACTTCAGAACTTCTTCTGGTGCCCATTGACCTTTTTTAATATCTTCATGTCCTTCCTTATAAGTGCTGGGAAACCCAGAGAGGTTCTAGTAATAGATGAGGAGACTTGGTCTGATCTGGAGCATGTAAGTGTGCACTTGTGTAAGCAGAGGAGAGAGCGGCAAGAAAGAGGAAGAAGAGAGGGGTATCAGTAAAGAAAAAATGGTAGAATTTAGCAGAATTCAAATATACTCAGAACATATCATGGCTTATTCCTCTGGTAACCCTACAAAATCTAACTACACTTTTGAAAAATCACTGTATTCTTTCTGGAAACAAGACTGTTATTTTTTAAGGACCTCAAGAGAGAACTGTGTGTTTGTCTTTGTCCTGTTGCTATTAATTATATTGCAAGAAGCAACTTCATTGTAGTCAATGCACCAAGAATGCACCTCTGTAACTTTTGCTCAGTCATGTATGCTTCTTCCTATAAGTCAGTACATTAAAGTAAAGAATAAGATGTAGAAATGTCCTTTTTCAGAGATTCCACTTCAGGAGCAAGCAGTAAAACATATTTAGTGGCATTCCTCAACAGAAATCTGTTGTGTAAGAAAACTGGCATTGATTTTTCTGACAAATATGCCTCTCTCTCTCTCTCTCTCTCCAGTGTCCCATAAAAATCAACACCACTAGCAAAAGGATTGAAGATGCAAAGCAGAGCACACACAAGTATAAAATAAGGTTAGCTCTTCAGTATCTATTCCCTTTTCATTAAGGTATGGAACCATTTACTTCCTGTGAAATGTGACAGAATCTGGGGTTTTAATGGAAAATGTGTACTGTATTAATTTGGAATGTCCATTGTAAAAACATATTGTTGCTGGTTTTATTTATTTATTATTTTCAGCATGTTTTTTTTTTTTCTGCCATGTAAATTTTTGATAAAACTTAAATACAAAGCCTAAAGAGAACAGAACACATTAGCAACATTTGCATAACTGTCAAGACTCAAATTTTTAACAACGCAATTTTAACAGACAAAAATTTTTACTTTTTTTGTATTGTAAAATAGTAGTATTTTGTTAAAAAACTAAAATAAGAAATATATTTTTGCTCCAATTTTTTTTTCTTCTAGCCATAAAATATTTTTAACTTGTTCAGTAAGGTATTAAACTGCATTTACCTTTTACCATATGCTTTCAAATATTTCAATTCTGTTTTTCCATTCTCTGCTGACTAATGTTTCCTGGTGAAAAATACTCATAAGGACATGTTTTCCAGTTGATAAATGTGAGCTATACATCTAGTCATAAATGTCTGTATATAAAAATATATTTTAGCCCTGAAAGGGGAAATGAAAAAGGAATCTAGGGTTTAAACTACAATCAACAAGGTTCTGTCTTACTCTTTCAAGGGTAAATGAGGGTAATATTGAAAATTATTTTAAAAATTTTGAGCACTTCAACAAATGAAAATTAATTCAGTTTTTTTGTAATACTGAAATATTTTATAATGAAAATTTTTTACAACAAAATTTTTACACATTTTTCATGCTACTTCCATAATTGCAGCATGTTTTTACCCCTGATTTTAAATGTATCATCAATTTATATCAATACAAATGCTAAAAATATCTTCAGAAATTTCATTTACTGTAGAGTAATCATGTGAAAGTTTTTGTCATTTTCACATACTTGAGTATGTTGAAATAGCAAAGCACAAAGGTAATTTTACTTTAATTTCCTACCCATATGGACAGTGAATTTTAGAGCAACTGAACAAAATTTCACAGCAGTACTTGGAGAAGAATGCCATTTTTTTCCATAACGGTTTATAGACCATGATTTTGGATGCAGTACATTCCTACCTGTAGACTTCAAGTTATTGCCAATTAAATTAAGTTGAAGAATCTGCAACCAAAAGAATGTGGAATTTTAATTTTTTTTAGTTTTCTTGAACAAATGTTCATAGAATCATAGCACAGAATGGTTTTGGTTTTAAAGTGACTTTAAAGATGATGTAGTTCTAAACACACCTGCCATGGTCAGGCACACTGGAACAGGTTTTCCAGCAGATGCAAATGCTGAAAGTAATTGCACAGGCAAAGAAGTGTGTGAAATAAATTGGCAGGAAGTAAACCCCTTAGAACATGCTTAGTCCTTCCATAATAAAGACCTGCAGGCAGAAATCCTGCTCCCACTGCAGTGACATAGTGTAAATTGGATTTAACTTTTCCATATATCAAAGTTAGGATCTCCCTATTAAAGAAGATCAAAACAAGCCCAAACTGTTTTTGTAGGAGTGTTTAGCAAAATAAAATTCTATTAAATCCTGTAGTTTCCATTTCTTACTTTGCCATAAGGTTCTTATTCTTTCTTAGTTGTGTAATCACAGAGGTGCTACAGTCACTGTTTGCAGGTCCTCTCAAAGGCGACTGGAACTCCTAATGTCCTTGCACATAAACCACCCCTGCAGATCACCCCTGCTCTCAATAGCTTTTCGCATAAACCAAATATGTACATGCATACAGCACTCAGTTCACTGGGGAAAGTATGGAAATGCCCAAGTCTTCCCAACTGCTGCCATTCAAACCTCTCACTCTCACACAAATACAACACACCCTGGCCTCACCAGCTGTTGGCTCCAAGAATTACAGCCCATGAGAGCCATTAATTCTTCTCTAGTTGCCTGCTGTTAGACCTTGCAGATCTCATACATTGCACCAAGACTACAAAGGAAAAGTAGTTAAGGAAAGGATTTGATAAAACTTCAGCTATCAGCGTAAGGCTTGGTGCCGACTCATATCTGCTTACATGAAGAGAATTGCTTTATGTCTTCTCTGTGTTTTCACATCCTTCTCCCTGCTCAGCCCACCCCAATTCAAGCCCTTCCTCATCTTTGGTCCTTTCACCAAACATCTCATAAAAAATTTTATGATGGGCTATCACAATGCCCCTTCTGGTATCATGTAAGAAGTTTTTTACAGTCCCTCAAGACTCCTTAACTACCTCATAATATTGTGATAATCACGTTCCAGTTCTCAAGTGCTAAGCCAGACTGATCCTTCCAAGGATGTGTCGGGTAATGATTTGTTTAGTGTCCCATCAGTCAGTGGCTGAAGAGTTTTGGTTTTTGTTATTGCTCCATTATCACCTGCTTATTAATTTCTGTGTCTCTAATTTCTCTGTTTCTTGCTTTTTGTTATTTCTTTTATACAAAATAGTCCTTTAACAGGTAACATATTGTGTTAGAATGTTCCACATACCCTTACAAAAAAGTCAAAGATAAAGGAATATTAACACATAAAATGATAAAAATGGGAAAAATAACTTTAAAAAGAATTAAATTAAAATAATAGGACAAGTAGCTTAGCATCAGCTAAATTTTATTAATGAAAACTACTTCATGATGAGCAACTAAATCAAGTAGTCACTTAAAATTATTCACCACTGAATAATTTGAATAGTTCATCTGAATAGTTCCCATCATTTTTGAATAGTTCCCATCTGAATAGTTCCCATCATTTTTGTGAGTATTAGGAATCAGAAGTTTTGAAAGAAATAGATTATGTTGAAATAGGGAAGAGAAATACAAAAAACCAAGAACAGTTCAACCTAATAGAACTAAATAATACAAGTACAAAAAGCAGATAAGAAAAAAAGTGTTGAAAAGAGAATAATTCTGCCCTCTATCAACATTGCAGAATAATGAATATATCTTCTTTATGTTTGTCCTCAATTTACAATCTTCAGACCTGAGACAGCAAAGACTAGCACCCCTGTGATACCATTAAAATTTCATGGGCACCTAAACATAAGAAATCCCTTGTGAAATTCTCTAGATATGAGGAAGAAAAAGAAGGATCATTAAGTTAAATAACTTAATGAATGTCTGAAAAAAAATTGTGACTCTAAATACTGTGGCAGTCCATTGCTGACTTGGCATGACAAACAATACAGAATTTCACAGTAGGTCATTGAAAGTTAACCAGAAAATGTATTTTGTACTGGGATATTGTCGTAGTTTTGGCTAGGACAGAGTTAATTTTCTTGTGGTAAATGGGAGGGTGTAGAGCTTGGAGATGGTGGGTGCACCTAGGTTGTTATTCTACACCACTCATACCATCTCCAGGGGGTGGATATAAGGGATTCTCACTCCCAAGAAGGAAGGGAGTGCAGGAGGCCCAGGGTGTTCTTTGTCTCGGAAAGCCATGTGGCACTGGTCAGACTCTGTGAGCATTTTGTCCTCTTCTATTCACTGTTGTGATTAGAACTGCTGCTGCTGTCCATTTTCTTATCGCATTGCTGTTTCCAGTATTTTAGTTTTATTTATATGAAGCTTATTTAATATTAATTTATAAACTGAAAACTGGCCTATGTCACATACTGAAATAAATGTTATATCTCTATAAAATAATATCTTTTTTTAGAACCTTTCTAGAATGAGATGTGTTCTTATAGATCAGATATAATGGAAAAGGAGCTAATTCAGCTTCTACAACTAGGAGATAAGTTTTACTCTCTGGAGAATAATGTCACTGAAGGACAAAGGTAGAGGTACAACGCCGATATACTCCACACGTTGTACGTTTCCAGGTTCTTACAGTCTTTGTCTTAATACCTTCTTCAACAGAGATTATTGCATTCTGTTTGAATAGCCCTTGATGGACTTTTTTATTAATATGTGTCTAATTCAAGTGAAGCCTGTTGATACTTTAGGTCTGTGACATCCAATGGCAATTAATTCTGGAGTTGAATAAGAAAAAAATAAATGTTTTTTTCTTTAAGACTACTACTGAATGAAAACTGAAATGTAAGGACCACCCTTTTAATTTTCAAAGAAATAAAATTGTGTCAAATTCCATAATTATCTATGTGTCCTCATTCAGCCCTTTCCTTTTATTATTCAGGTGAATGCTCCCAGATTTTTATCAACATTCTCTTTCAGTATCCATTCTTTATCATTTCTAGCTTCTTTTGTTGAACCATGTCCTTCTTTTGGTGACCAGAATTGCATGTAATGTGATTATGAATCCACACATTTTACTTAGGTTTCTTATTCTACATTCTGTTCCATTCTTGAGGCTTTCTGACATTGTTTGCCCTAGAGGCTCCTTAAGCAGAAAGAAATTTGTTTGACATAACTCACAGAGAATGGTGGTTCTGTATTTCAAATGCTTCTCTCTGAAATGCAATGTCTTCTTTTCAGGTGTATGAAATGAAAGAAAACAAGTATTTTAGTGGTTTCAGTATAGCTGTGTAAATATACATATATATACATACATATATAGGTATAAAAAAGATGTATGTGCATATATAGCACAAACCCACTAGATATCACAGTACAAAAATCCTGAAAGAAAGAATTTATGCTCCTGGACCTTTGACAGCATAATGAAAAGGAAGAAGTTTGCCTAAACCATAATTTCCAAAACTTGCAATTCTTCTATTAAACTCTATTTGCAAAATATTAAATATTAGCAATTGATAATAATTTTATTATGGTTTTTAGATACTGTATTTCTGTTTAGTGAGTAAAATAATGTATCATTTTAGGCAGAAACTTCCACCTGTGTGACAAAGGTGGTTGTACATTTCCATTTACAGTTACTGTTGAAGGATATCTCCTGCTAAAACAGTTGTAGATGGCTGATTTTGTGTTGAAATGCTTTAAAGTTAATCCTTTGACACAGGACAAAAAATTAATTCCTCAGTATCTAGGTCATCTCCATAATCTTTTATCAGTAGTATAATTATTTTTATGCTTATATAACACATGTTAAGGGAACCAAGCTTAAATAGCAATTTCTGAGATCTATATTGTAATGTAAAATTGATTTCATCACTGAAGACTCCATTAAGAATTGTGGTTGGGTTTTTAACAGCATGAACCTCTTCCTCTTGTTAGATAATGTTACTCATTTTTATTAACATTTTATATATTTTTGAGGAATATTTCTACCCAAGGGTATAAACTTTAAGCATTAAATTGCATGTATACCGTCTGAAATTATTCTTCTCTGATGTATTAAGATTGCAGTTCCAGTCTCCTAAATCATAATGAAGTAACTTATGTAACATAATTATGTAACTTGTCATATCCTGCAAAGTTCCTGATCCACTGCACTATAGCTTTGTCTGAATAATTATTAAAAATGTTAGAAATTATGATTGTACCATTAGCTTTTTTGTCTTTCTAACACACATAAAATTCATATCTTTTGGACAGACATATCATATTTAATTTTTTCCTAGAATGCATGGATTAACCAAAATCTAAGGCATCGCTACATTAATTCCTGTGAAATTTTGTCCTAAGATTTTGAAAAACCCAAACGGCAAGTAGAAAATTGTGAAATGTGAGTGTGATTAAAAATGTTAGCTAGTTGACATCAATGATATCTTTTCTGTAGTTGTTTCTGAGGAATTGGTGTTATAAGATACACGAAACTTTCTAAGAGATTTCCTACAGATTCTTTGCGGTTTGGTTTATTTTAATTCTTTGTCTTCTATTCTCTCTTCCCATACAGCTATGTAAAATCAGTGTCAGGAATAGGGAAAAGTTCAGTCATTGCATGAGTTAATATGGATGTGTTCAAGTTTTCAAAATTTTTTGGCTGAATTTGAGAATAGTGAAGAGAATAAAATATGATAAAATTACATATACCATTCTTAAGAGGTTGGTATTGGGATCAGTGCTTTTTTAATATCTTTGCTGGTGACTTGGACAGTGGCATTGACTGCGTCCTTGGGAAGTTTGTCAACACCAGACTGTGTGGAGGGAAGGGATGTCATCCACAGGGACCTTGATGGGACCTGAGAGGTGGGCCTATAGAAACCTCACGAACTTCAAAGAGTCCAAATGCAGAGTCCTGCACGGGGGTGAGGGAATTACAAATAGAGTCTCAGGGGAGAATGGATTGAGAGCAGCCCCGAAAGAAGGACCTCAGGGTGTTGGTGTTGGGGATGTTGGCAGGTCTACGTGATTTGACAACGTGCACTTGCAACCCAGAAAACCAGCCATGTCCTGGGCTGCACTAACAGAAGACTGAACAGGGGGAGGTGATTCTGCCCCTCTACTCAACTCTTGTAAGATACCAGCTGAAGTGCTGTGTTCAGCTCTGGGCTCCTCAGCACAGGTGGGACATCAACATGTTAGGGTGAGTCCAGAGGAGAGCTACAAATATGATCAGCGGGCTGGAGCACCTCTTACATGAAACAAACTGAGCTGGCTGGGAGTGTTCAGAAGAGAAGTTTGAGGGAGAGCTCATGTCAATCTTCCAGAACCTAAAGACCTACAAGAAGGCTGGAGAGGGACTTTTCACAAGGACATACAGTGATAGGAGAAGGGGGAATGGCTTTAAACCAACAGAGAGAAGGTTTAGATTAGATATTAGGAATAAAATCTTTACTGGTGACACTGGTGAGACATTAGAATAGGTCACCCAGAGAAGCTGTGGAAGCCCCATCCCTGGAAGTGTTCAAGGTCAGGCTAGATAGAGCTTTTAGCAACATGATCAGTGACTTTAGCCCTGGCAGGGGGATTAGAACCAGATGACCTTTAAGGTCCTTTCCAACTCAAACCCAGGGTGTGCCAGAAAGAAGGAATATATAAAGATTCTAAATTATTGGACATTATAGATTAATCCCATGAGCAAACATCTTAAAAATAAAATACTTTTAAATTAATTTCAAGTTTCAGTTTTCCCCTCACATTGATCCACTGGTGGTAATTTTATAATTTTATATACAAAAACCCAGAAGTTAAAGAAGCAAGAAAATAATTCAAAACATGACATAGTTAAAAGTGACTTCTAAAAATGAGTTCTGACTTTTGATGAGGAAACAGGACATGTAGTCAGTTTTTATTTTTTTCTACAGCACAACAACTTAAAATTGATTCTAGGCATCTTCCATCTTTTTTTTTTTTTGACCTTCAGATACTCTGAAGCTAAAATAGAAGTACTATAATGGCAAAGTCAGACCATTTAGTTTGTTTGTTGTCTTTTTAAGTTTCTAGTTTATAAGGCAATTAAAATACAAAATCACAGTGAGCCTGAAACTATTTCAGCATTAGTAGCTTGAAGTCAAAGAAAATATAAAAAACATGCATTTCTTATTATTTGGTCATGGAAATAATAGACATCTACTCCATCTTCGATGACTGATGTGGGTTTTTCCAAACTATATCAGTATAGTAATTTTATTTTCCACAAATTGTTATGTCATCATCTCCTAAATTTCTTGGTCATTTTTACAAACAAAAGAAAAAGTAGCGATCTTATTTTTTCTTGGCACTTGTTCTTAATTTTATTTTTGTAATCAGGACTTGTCTTGCTTTCTCCAGAAATCTGTCTTGCTCATTCTTCTGGATCATTTTAGTTGAATCAGTCAGCTACTCACCTGCTCAATTTTACCCATATTACTGCATTTTCTGGTACCCTTTTTACACAACCACAGGTTTCCTTTTTCTTCTTTGGGACTATGGACATTTTAAATATACTTATGCTCAACTGTTACAAAAGGTTATTGGTGTTAAACAATAGTTACTGGTTACAATGTTATTGTAATGTTTCAAAGTGATTATATTAACTGAGTGTTTAAGTCAAACACTTGGTAATATTTGTTATTGTGCTTCTGTTCTGTCAGAGCAGTAAGTCTTTGTTTTGGTAGCAATCACCTGCTTCATGATCTCGGACAAAACACTTCATATTTGTCTCTTTTTGCCATATCAGTTTCTATGTATAATTCACAGGCACATTACAATTTATGTCAAATTTCTGGGGCAGACTGTCAGTCAGAAGTTGCTTGTAGAGTGTCTATTAAAGTCATGCAGTCCAAGCATTCCTTATACTTCTGATACTAGTATTTACATAGTTAATATATTTAACCTCAAAAAAAAAAATCTACTGATTTGGCTTTACATACTTGGGTATTTAATTTTGTTTGACGTTTTCAAAAGATTTTAATCCCCTTCATGTTGTCTTTTCTTTCGTAATTGAGAATCCATTTCTACTACCAAATGAGAGGCTCAATTTTATTTCAGTCAAGTATGAAGGACAAAACATGGAAACTTCATGCTTTGCTTATAATTTGGGCTGTTTCATACTTAGCCTCATAACAGTCTTTGATCTTCCTAGTGTTATATCCTTGCACTATCTTGGGGATGTGATGAAACAGAATCACCTAATTTAAAATAAGTGGCTCCCAATGCACAGGTAATTGGGTCTAAATAATTTCAGACCCACTTACACCTTGCAGCTACATCTACCAAAATGACTTGGGAGAATTGCATAGAGTACCGAATAAAACTAAATGCTCTTAGTTCACTGGTTAACACTACTACCAGAAAAATAAGATTGTTAGAATGCATTAGTTATGTCTCATCACTGATTATAAAAATGCAGGTTTATGAATTAAGTAGCACATAAAATATTATCCCTTTAAAAAGAAGAAGAAAAGAAGTGAAGTCTGAGCATCAGTAAGTAAAAAATGTGCATCCCAGAAAGGAAGAAGCATACTTTCTTCTAGTTCACCTAATCTGATCTTTCTCAGTCCATAAAATAAAATAAACCAAAATAACTTTCTAGATCTGTATTTTACTTTTTATCTAGTTCAAATCTTTTTGCCTTTAGAGTGCTGTCCCATTCATGTGAGTCAGCAGATGTTTATGCAATTTCATCCTCTTGCTCCATCTTTCTTGTATATATAACATTCTTCACCTGACATATTATGTTAGGCAGAAGGTGATAGAAGGGGCAAAAGCTATCTCTGTATTGCAGACTCCTAATTACCTCCTTGCCTATCATGCTGTCCTAATTCCTTACACCTTACTTTTCCATCCTCTTTCTTAAGTGCACTCTTCTGTCCTTCAGTTCTGCCTTCATTTGAATATTTGTGTTATTCATTTTTTCCCCACCCTGAATCTGAGTTTGAAAATGGGCTGAAAATTTTTCAAGGATATAGCCAGTGGAAGCTCTTGCTAAAATTAATCCTTCTATGAAATCACAATATTTCTGAAGTTTCTCTACTGCATTTAAAATATTATTAGTTTTGAAGGTATGAAAGAAAGAAAACTGTAAAGCAAATCGCAACAAAATACAGACTCTCCAGCACGATTCACTTCCCTAGAGGATTATGCTATCAATGCAGCACAATCAGCTTTTTAAACAGGTTATAAAAAATCAACTGCATTTGCTTTTTGTGCATGACACACTAGGTAACCTATACTAAAGAAAATGATACAGTTCAAGTCCTGAAAACCCCTTTAGATACACTAAATAAACAGTTTTCTTAGATTTTAAGGGAATCTATAGTTCTACTGTTCATATCATTAAGCTTTTGGTAGTACCATTAAGATGATAAAGTGCAAAACAATTAAAATAATCATAAATTACCTCAGTGATTCCAAAGTTAAATATGAGTGTAATTAGATCTACCTTTGAAGAAAGAAGTTCATGGAAATTACATGTTGAAACATTAAGCTTCGATTTCGGAGTAGGATCTTAATAGACTGTATGTAAAGGTTGAAAAAAAAAAGCATATCAACATAAAACGAGACTTTGATAAACTGCTTTGCTCTAATAGAGGTCATGAGATGACCATCTTTTATTAACTGTGATATTCAGTCGAGGACAATTTACTTAGGTGGAGACTCAAGTAACAAAAGATACTCAGCTAATTTGCTTCTGTAGTGGAAGAAAGGAGGGGAATATTATCTGCTAGAATATCAAATTTTACTTAAAACCCAACTGACTATTTTTTACTGTGTTCCAATGATCTAGCCAATACTAGTAGTTGCTAGCATATGAACAACAAAGCTAATGGTTTTGCAAAGTGGACAGTAAGTTTTTACCAGAAGAGAAAATCAACTTTTCATTTGGCGAAAGTGGCATGAATTCATGCATAGGATAAAGGACCAGCCTTGAGTAAAGCTAGTAAATTAATATTTTACTTGCTTTGCAAAATTTATCATGACAGTATTCAAACACAGTAGCTAAACCTTTTGGAAAATAGCCATAAAAAATCTGTTCAGAATACTCTGACTGACAGGAATTCTTGCTTGGAGAACATTGCCTCTGTGAAGAGGGCTCAGGCAAGGTGCAAACGTTTGTGGACTGATGCGCCTTTCAAACATTAAAAATAGATTTGTCCATAATTGTAGAGTCTTTTGTTATTCCTATGAATTAAAGCATGTGCTGCTTTAATCTAATAATATGCAAACTGTATCATAACTGTGTTATATGACAAACTTACTGATAAAATCTAATACAAGTGTTCATAACATCAACATGATACACCCTTGCTAAAATTTTTTCCTTGGCTGGAAAGTACTTCTCTGTGGCAATTACTGCCTCAGGGAATGTGTATAGCAGTTGTATTCATTGATTAAAAGACAAATCTTACTCATTGAAATACAAATCAGGTCTTTTTTATCTATCAAAAACACTTAATATAATAAAATTTCTTCAGGGCACATATGTACTTCGTGTACTTCTAAACTCTTCACCAATCTAATAAACTGATCCTCCACAATTTTTTCAGGACTGCAATAATTCTTTTCAGACTGTGTTCAAAACTAGAAAGATCTTCACATGTATATTTAATGAAGAAATTAAAAAAAAAGGGTTTAGAAAAAAGCATATATTTAATTCCTTTTTATTCCTTTTATTTCTTTTTTATGAATAAGGGCAATTACAGTAAATTCTACTTCCTCTTTCTGCTCTATCACCCTCTCTATGAATCTAGAATGCCTCATTAAAAAGGCTATAGGATGAAAACTTACATGCTGAAAAGTCTTGAAAAAATGAGCAAAGCTATATACATCTAAACCTAGTGCTGTTTTTAATTCAGATGCTGGAATTGCAACGTCTTTGCACTTTTCCTCCTATTAGTTGTTAACACCAGAAATTTTGCCATTCTTTTCTTTAAATTCCTGTATCAAAGACCTATTTTGTTATTCCATTTACAGGTAGTATTTTTTGCAATTATAGAAAAATCTGTTATTTCTCAAGACAGTTTTAAAATTACAGACAAATCTATTCAGATCTTGACTTTAAATTTGGGGGATTCTCTCTGTAGATTTCAAAACTCCTCATCAATTTGAAAGGACAGTAAAAGTATGATCTGGGATTAATTTCTGTATTATGGGCATCATACATGCTGTTGACCCTATTAACTAAAATTTCCATTAAATTATTCATTATATTTGTTGAAAATGTAATACTTCTACCAAACTTATGCATACTTGCAACACTATTGAAGTACCCAATGTTGTTAGACCAGAGCTTCTGTGTTGAAGAGTCTGTGATAAACAGATTGCTATCGTGTGATGTCTCTTTGTATGTAGAATAATCAAAATATTTTTCCATAAATTTGGATCAGTGTGTGCTAATTAAATCTGAGGTGTGATTTAACACTACAATGAAAAACTGTAAACTTCATAAATTATGATTGATATACTGAAAAACAATGCAGGAAACCCTCCCCAAAACAAAATATAATTATTGGAGTAAATAGCTTTTTAAAATGCCCAAATTGTATTAAGTTGAGAAAATACACTAATAATTTAGTGGCTTTGATCAATGAAAATCACATTTTTCATTATTGTAATATTGATTATAATAACAAGAGTATTTTCAGTGTATTTTTTATAATAATTTTAATATTTTTTGTAAACCAAAAGACGGAAAATCAAGTGTAGGCTACATTTCGATGACATGCTTAAGCTTCTATCCCTGAGTGACAGAATACAAAGTTATGAAGATTCACTTGCTATTTAGGATACTTTGGTGTATTTCTATGATAAATACTATGTTTACTTTGTTCTGACAGTGACTTGAATTGGTAAACATAATTTCTGGAAATGTATAGAATGTGAATTCAAGTCCAGAACTTTACTCAGAAATTGGTCCTTTAAGACACATATCTTTATTCAGCTTCATGAAATTTTGCTGTTTGCTATTCTTCAGATAATTCCTTTTTTTGTCCCTAATATAATTCTTAATGAAGGTTTTATATATATATACAGAGTTATTCATATGAAGATTAATTGCCAAATCCTTTTATGGAAATAATACTAGAAATAGTAATAAACTAAGCCTTAATTATAGAAAAGTATAGTGATTACAAGAAAAATAGTGTAACAAAGCAGAAGGGGATAAAGGCATGGAAGGAGAAATACTGGTTAGGAAATACTTATCACTTAGCTGATAAAGTGAGCAAACAGGAATTTATGATTACCTGAAGAAAGAAAACATGGTGAGAAATGTAGAACTTTCTAATAATGAAGCACTCAAGGATGCTTAATGATTTTCAGCATCTGTTCACAAACACTATTCACTTTACTACACTGTATCTGTTCATGCAAGAGATGGATTCTTGTTTTACACATACATCCTGCTGCCTTTGTTACCCTAGGGAAGGGAGAGACTGAACCCAGCAGAAAAATCTATCTGTAAATGCATATTCTAGTGATCCATTAGTAATGAACCTGCTCTATTCAATAATTTTAACCTGAGCAATCAATGTCTGAACCATTTTTTCTTTAATCATGACATATCTCATGGAGAAGCCTGAGGGTATTCTGTTGTCTGAATTTAGGCCAAGGTTCTAAGCTAGGTTTTGTTTTGCCAGTGTCCATTAAAGATTTAATTCATTAATGACCTAGACATTTCAATATAATTGTTAACAAGAGTTTCAACCACAGGAATTGTATTTTCTGATTTTATAGCAGTCTATAAAAATACAGTCCAAACACTACATAATTTTTACCCATATACAATTAACACTGACAGTATTGACCAGAGCTCCTAATCAAGACATTTATTTTATACTTTCTATTCAAATCTAAATGTTCTGTTTTATAAAGTTGCATCTCACCTTTTCAGAGTGTGCCAATTTCTTAAGGAAGTGGTTTTTTAACCATTCTAAGCCTTTTTTTTTTTAGTTAAAATGCCAATACAAGGTGCCCTCACCCTTTTAAGAGATGTGTTAACAAAGACACTGTTTCACTATTCAGTCTACATCTTTATTGTTTAAACAGAATAATAATAATAATTTATAGTTCAGGAAAATACTTGCTGAGGTACTAAATGATGTCTTCCCTCTTTCTATTTCTCTTTCTTGACCATCATCAAACTCATCCTGCTGTTCAGTTCCAGTTTCATCATTTGTAACAGTAGGTTGTAAAACCTTCAGGCTGGTTCCCTGGGCATCTTCTCATGCAGGAACTTCTAAAGCACTCACCATTGCCCTAGATCTGCTTCTGTTGGTAGTGAAAGCTTCACTGACTTCAGAGTGGCAGTGTTAGGTCAGAGACTTCTGAAATATCCCAGTGAACACTAACTTGATATGGACCTGACACAGTTTTTGGTACAGGTAAACCATGAATAATAGCGAAAAAAAAAAGTAACTTCTCAATTTACAGCTCATTCTTCTGCATATATGAAAGGGCAAGACTTTCTCATATGCCTTGCCCTTACTTTTAACAATAACAGGCCATCAATTTGTTGATTTGTGCTGCCTGAAACAGTATTTGTTACATCTTATAAACAGAAGACCTTGGCATACATTATATGTGAAGCACACATAATGCAGCAGCCAGGTATTGTCATTATATTGCAAAGGTTTCATATTGTCATCTCCTTAGTACAAGAGTTTTGTACCTCCTTGATATTTCTCATAGGCAGCTCCTCTAGGCACTGACTCTTCCTTCTTCTCACAGCAGCCAACTGACTCCAGTTCCCCACAACCAACCAATCCACTCTTTTATAACACTCTTCTTATTGGCTACACCTGTGTCCTGTTAAAGTCAGGCCTGCTCCCAATCTTTAATAATTAACCCAGCTGCAACTCTTTAGGGGGTAAGATTACTTTCTATACTACCCTTATTTACTTATACTCTATTTACTTATACTCTATTACTTACACACACACCCCCCCATTATACCCCCTACAGCCAGGCACCTGTGGCCGTCTCCACAGGCCAAGGGCACGAGTCTGACATGGTCCTCAAGAGAGAATGGCAGGCACTCATCTGAGAGCAAAGGCTGCAGCTCCAGCTGGAGAGTCCACATCACCTACCCCAGTGCTGGCTAAGCTCTTCATCATATCTTAGTAGTTGTGGCAGTCCAGTGATTTTTCACTGACTGGAAAGGGAAAAAATGACCCCCAGTTTTAAAAAGGGAAAAAAAGAAGACCCTGGGAACTTTAGGCCAATCAGTCTCACCCCTGTATCAGAAAAGATCATGGGCAGATCCTCCTGGAAACTATGGTAATGCACATGAAGAGTAAGGATTGGTGACAGCCAACAAGGATTCACTAAGGGTAGATCACGCCTCATTAAATCATGGCCTTCAACAGGGTTACAGCACTGGTACATAAGGGAAGAGCAACTGATCTAATGTACCTGGACTTTTGTGAAGCATTTGACATTGCTCTGCATGATATCCTTGTTCTTAATTTGGAGAGGAAGAGCTGTGACAAGTGGCATTCCTCAGGGATCAGTACTGGGTCTGCAGCTCTCTAGCATCTTCGTCAGTTCCCTGGATGATGGGATTGAGTGCACCATTAGCAAGTTTGCTGACAACAGCAAACTGTGTGATTAGCTCGACACACTGGAGGGAAGGGGTGCTATCCAGAAGGACCTTGACAGGCTTGACAGGTGGGCTTGTGTAGATCTCATCAATTCTAAGAAGGCCAAGGGTAAAGATGTGTGCCTGGGCCAGGGCAATCCCAAGCACAAATACAAGCTGGGCAGAGAATGGATTGAAAGCTGCCCTCTGGAGAAAGACTTGGGGGTTTTGGATGAGAACCTTAATATGACCCAGTAATGCATGTTTGCAGCCCAGAAAGCCATTGTCTCTGGAGCTGCATCAAAGGAAGCATGGCCAGAAAATTGACAGTGGGCTTCCTCCACTCCTCTCCCTTTCAACTTGGAGTACTGAGTCCAGCTCTGGGACATCCAAGATGGATGTGGAACTATTGAAGTGAGTCCAGAGGAGGACCAGAAATATGATCAGAGCACGACTCCTGTGAAGTCAGGCTGAGAGACTTGGGGTTGTTCAGCCTGCAGAAGAGAAAGCTTGAGAGAGAGATATAATAGCAACCTTTCAGTACATAAAGGGGGACTACAAGAAAGCTTGAGAGGAGATTTTCAAAAGGGCATGTAGTGGTAGGACAAGAGGGTTAGTTTAGACATGAGAGAAAAATTCTTTATTCTGAGGATGGTGATGCACTGGAACAGGCTGTCCATAAAATTACGAATGCCTGGAAGCATTCAAGGCCAGACTGGATAGTCTTTGAAGAACCTGTCCCAGTGGGAGGTTCCCTGCCCATGGCAGTGGGTTTAAACTACGTGATCTTTAAAGTATTTTCCAACCTCAGCCGTTCATTTTTTCCATGTGTGCCATAGTGCCTCACACACTAGAAAAAAAGATTTGACTATTACAATATTGACACCATGATTTTAAATACTTGTAATGCCAATATAATTTTGCAGCAGTATTATTAGAAGAGTACTGTGGTTCCTGTGGTTCTGGGAAGAGCACCTACCACTCAGTGCTGTTGTGGTGTCTGCTGTGTCTTTGGTTTCCATCTAGCTTTTTTCCCCACCTCTGCTAGTTCAGTCTTTTGAAACACCTTTGGGGAACGGAGATGACTATTTTTCATTTTGAATAATAATAAACAAGTATAAACTGAGGGGTGGTGTAAATAGTTGAAGTATTTATTACCAGCCTAAATTGATGAGGCTCATGTCAACAATTACTAGCTGGCAAAAAGTGATGCCTTTTAATGAGATGTGGGAATTGATCAAAAATGTTCGCAATACTAATGACTACTTAAAATGATAATACTTACATTATCATTGTCTGTATATTTTTGATACATTCTTATTGATAATCAAACTTATTTTTTGTGTTTTGACAAACTTCATTAATAAATAAAAATAAATGAAATAAATAAAAATTTATTTTACCCTATGTTCTGTATTGGCTACTTCTGTTGTGAGAGAAATCTTGGTTTTTATTTTGCAATATTATTTTATAGTTATTTAAACAGCGTTTGGACATGAACACAAAAGTTATAAAATTTAAGG
This sequence comes from Geospiza fortis, assembly GCF_000277835.1. Taxonomy (NCBI): domain Eukaryota; kingdom Metazoa; phylum Chordata; class Aves; order Passeriformes; family Thraupidae; genus Geospiza; species Geospiza fortis. The sequence goes on along the minus strand of NW_005054297.1, from coordinate 7,836,889 downwards.
TCAAATGAAAATAAAAGTTTAAAAAGACATAAAATTAAATTATTGGAAATAACAGCATTTATGATACTTGTCTATTTTTAATTTTGTCATTAAATTAACATCATGATACAGTTTTTAAATCACATGACTAAAAGATTCTTTCTACATGTACAAAACCAAATTTTGAGCAAGTCCCAGGAGAAAATGTTAACATATGGTAAATAAGGCCCTGAAATCATCTCATGGATGTAAAATAATCCACTGAACAGGATGATGTATTAGCACTTATGACAGAATTCTTTTGCAATGCTTAGCATATCATATATGTCAGTAATTTCAGAGTTTGCCATTAAATATGGATCCTTCTCTTTTTAAAAACTGAACTGGTTTTGTAGAATTTGTGACTTGATTTGTAGAATCATTGAGTACTTACAACTTCCTCTTGCTGGGAGGTAAGAGCTTACTTCGGAGCAGGGTCATAAAGATAAATCAAGTGATGTTTGCAAAAGTTATTAGAAGACTACCATAGGAAATCCAAAACTAAATTAATAGTTCTCCAAAAAGCTCAAGATTTTGATGACATGCAATCATAAAGCCCAAGATTATACACTGAAAGGAAGAAAAAGCAAAACCTCCCTGACCATATTCAGAGCATTAAGACAGCTATCTTTAAGAGATATAATGAATGAAACAAAAATTGAATCAAAACATGTATTTTGAGGTATATTGCAGAAGAGTTAAATAAAATAAAATCAGAAATAATTGTTATTCGTTAGTGTTAGTAAAATCTTTTCATTTTTTTTGGATGCTTCAAGTCCAAGTAACTTTCATATCACACACATGGCTAAAGGAATATTTATGAGAAAAAGTTTGAGGCAGATCTATGGCACTAATTTTATCTTTATGTATATAGTTTGAAAGAAACAATAGGTGCTGCTCTGTTTTGTTTTGATCTCTCAGTTCAGGCTCTCAGGAACATCAGACATGCATGTTCTTATTTGTGGCCATCAGTACTTAAGAGTAAAAATAGCTAATAAGCATGGAACTTACTTTTAGCCTTGCTAAGACTAGAGCTTACAACACATGCAACAAGAATTTCAGTTAGCTAGAGTACTTTTAGATTAAAACATGAGGAACTTGCAACATTTGGGCATTTCCAGGTTTAAGAATCAGCTGAGAATTCACTTTAAAAGTCTCAATCTTACATTTGTGTTATTATATTTAACTAATTTTTTTACATGTGTCTTTCTCAAAATACATCTAACTATTCTCCAACATGCAATTATATAGATAGTGGAATTCATAGTGAAGAAGTAGGTGGCCCAAAGACAAACATTAAGGTAGTGGCTGCTGGAATAATAGAAATATTAATGATCCTGAAATGTTCCACTGGAGGAAGTTATCTCTTAATATTCAGAGGATCAAACCCAATTATGTGAAGAAATTGTTGTGTGATAGTTTGTTGTAAATCAGTTGTCAAGTTTCAGCACTCAAGATGTAACCAAAAATTAATATAACAACCAAAATGTAGATCACATTAATAAAAATCAGCTGAAACCAATCTATTTTTACATTCTTCTGTACATATTTGAATGTCAATGTTGATTTTAGAAATGGTCTGAAACAGATTAATCATCATTGTTTTTTGGTTTTTTTCTGCCAATATTTGTGAAAATTTGTAAAATTAATAAAAGAAATTACTCTGAATTTCAAGGATAAAATTAAAACAAGAAATATTAGATTAAAAGTGACTGATAGATACAGTCACTCACATCTCTCTTACCTCACACATCAAAATGATAGAAAATTAGTATAAAGCTTATCCATGTAACAAAGATGGAAGAATTTGATTCTGTTTCCTCATACTACAAGCAATTTATAAAATTAGCTTGGTTTACATTTGATATTTCTCATTGTAGTCACAGATCTGGTAGAGCTACTAGGCTTTTTTAATGTACTACAGCATAGAAACAATGCTGTCAGTAGAACATCGTATCCTAATATATCTAAACCAATCTGCTGTTGGTATCTAACTTTAAAATATAGTATTACACACTACAACACGGTTTATCGTTCTCTGAATGTTAATCAATTGTTATTACTGCCCTTGGGCTTTTGAAAGATTGCTTTAATTACTAAGTCATTTATTCCAAACTTACGTGCCTGGATCAAAACAAACATGAGTAGGAAATAGGGATATACATTTCTTATTTGTTTGGTTTGTTTTTTTTTCAGGGTCAGCCTATCAATATGAACACAGAAAGCATTTAGGTGAGTGGAGATAAATGGTGGCTGTCTTCTGAGTTCACTGTAGGTCTTGTTTTCTAGATATGTGCTGTCACATTCAGTATGATTGGGAAAAGTACTGTAGTTTTTAAGAGAAAAAATACTTTGCATAGTTATTTCACATGTGGAACTTAAGGAAAAAAGGCCACACTACAGCAAAGGCCGTGGTGTGAAGCACGTGAAAACTGTTAGTGCGCAGCTATACGTGTATCCACGACCCCTTCATCACCCTTTCAAAGGAATGAATGTGGCTGGAAGTGTTGACAACTCTCTCCTGGACAAAGGTGTCTGTGGGCGCCTCCCTGCAGCATGGCAGCTGTAGAGACACCCCAGAAAAGCAGCAGGATGGAGGCCAGGCTCTGGCCAACCTCCACAGCCAGGAGCTCCAGAGGGCAGCCCCACCCCATGCCCTGGGCACCTCCCTGGGGATGGGATGGGGTGGGATGGGATGGGATGGGCTGGGCATGGGCTGGGCTGAGGCTGGGCTGCCCTTTGCTCCTGGGTGGGGTCCTTGGGGGCAGGTCAGGGCAGTGGGGACATGAGGACCAGCCCTGCTGCAGTGTCACTGCGTCAGGGGCTCACAGGCCCAGGCCTTGGCCAGAGCCACAGTGACAGCTCGACCAGGACACATGGGTGTCCACAAAGCCCTGCCCTGATAAGAGTGACCTTGCAGAAGGTTAACATAATGAAAGGTAAATATAATGAAACATGGTAATTCCTCATTAGTGTGGAATTACTGTTCTAAGTTCTTCTAAGCCTCTGTTGTTTACATTCCTGTAATGAACTTTCTCACGCAGTTTTATGTAAATAATTATTGGTTTACATTTTCATCCTCCAATCCACTGTCATTTTGAAAGTACATAAATGTTGGAATCAAAAATTAGACTTCCCTTCTTTTTACCTTGGAGGTTGCAATGTGCATGTCGTTTTATTTGGTGTCCTATAGCAACACATTAGCAAAGAATCGGGACACAATGCAGCATATCTGTAAAGAAACAATGTTCTTCTCAACACATAGTTCATTGCAAAGATAATATTTTATCTTGTTCTTTCTATGTCTTTTCTAATCTGACAATATGGTTTTTACAAGTCTTTAAATCAATAAGATTTATTTAATTCACTTAAAATTTCTCAGGCTTTGTAATATTTTTGTTTATTTATAACAAAGTTAGGTCCTCATAGAACATAGTTGCTCCTCTAAAACAAAGATCAAGTAGTCAGACTGAAGACAGATCACTCTTGTTGTGACTTCCTTTCATTTTCCAGTCCTTTCATTTTCCAGTCCTTATATTTATTTTTCTAAGTGTTTTCTAGTTTTTCTATTATTATAGGGTCAAAATCTCTTGCATGATCAAACATCTTGAGTTTGAAAGGTCTGATTAGATGATTATATCTCATGACAAATGCATTTTGCCACATAATCAAATTAAAGCAATTATCATTGTTTAATGAGGTATAAAAACTGCTGAAGATATATTTCCCACCCATGTACTAAGACTTGAATTTGAGGCTGAGGGAGCAGAGGTACAGGTCTAACTGCTTTTCCCAGAAGTTTATGTAACCCGAACCAAAAAGGAATCATCCTATAGATCAGAGGTGGAAGGTTGTGTTGTAGTAAAAATTTAAGATGTTTAAGTTGTCACAACATTTGCTGATTTCAGTAGAAGTGTACCAATGTGGTTATTGCGCCAATTACCACATATTAAAATAAATATAGAAATTCAAGAATAGAATAATAAATATCTCTCTAGTATGAAATTTGTTAAGATAGGTCTGAATACTTAATGAACTATAAAATATTTTTTCACAATTAATGGTATTTTGGAAATTAGATACTTCAGATGAGCACTTTGTATTGCATTTTGCCTCTGACTCTAGTCAGATAAAAAAATCAGTATTACATACTCTATAAAAGTAAAAGAATGAATTTTGTTATCAGATATATTGTTTATAATGCCAGGCAAAATTTTAGAATCTGAGTATCCATCAAACTCGCCCGATTCTGAATTCTACTGTATATAGAAAAAAGCACATAGTAATTGAAGATCTAATTGTGGATATTCCAACTTTAAATTAAATAGTTTGGATTACTTATACTGTATTACTTTTATTTGGGCATAGAATACCACATTTAGCAATTGGGGAAAAAAACATATTGTTCATCTCTATATTATTAAGATTTTTCTAAAATATTATATTTCTACAGTTCTAGCAAAAAGTACCGAAAGTGTATTGAGCTGTTTTTTAATTTAATAAACAGCAAATAGATAGTGTTTTGCATATTTTCACAGTTATTCAGCTGTAGTTCAGAATTTTTCAAGTGTGAAAGACAACAGAAAAAAAAAGGACAATAAATAGAATTTCTGACTATTAATAAGCAAGCCCCTTTCATTTTAGAAGAATATGTAAATAAAATCTAGTGCAGTACTTATCTCAGAACAACATCGATGCTATAGCAAAGGTATTTGTTTGTCACATATTTTTGTTCCTTAGTCACAGGTAATAGTGTGTCACTCAGTACACAAGCCCAATGAAGAAATTGAGAAGAAACTTTTCTTCCTCCTTGGGCTTTGAATTGAACCTTATATTCATATCTTGGGGGTTTTTTTCCATCTTCCTACCTCTCTGGATGATTGACTGAGAGTTTCTTCATACATTTCCAGATATTCTGTGGAATAGAATAACTTATTTTTATAAATCACAATTTGTTGTAAAAACCACTTAACATACATATTTTTGATCCAGTGTGCAAGGTTTAATTGTAATGTATTTTAGAATATATTTTCAGAAAGATCCTTAGGGTGATGTTTTTTTTCCATTTTTGAGAGTCAAATGGTAACACTAAGCTTTATTTCTGACATAAACTATACAGTCAAATCACATACAGATGACAATAATAGGATGTCTAGGAAATAAACAACTTTTTATGCATATGTTTACAGGGAAGGAAATATATTATGAGGTAAGCCTTTGTTACACTTGAGTTATTTCTTGATTGTCAGCAGTTAAATATATTTCAACTGGCAATGTAAATATGAAACCTGAGACTTGGAACTGAAGTATACATCTCTTTACAGTTTGTCTTTATCTGTTTCTTTTCTGGGCTTTTTTAGAGTAATTGAAGGGCAAACTGAGAGGACATAATACAATTTCTAATTCCTTCCATGTTTATCAATACAACAGTGGAAATATATACAAAATCTATAAACTTTGTACAATTTTAATTGATTTTTTCCTATTTTGAGGGGGTCATGTTTCTCTTATTTCAATTTGTCTCAAAGCCCTAATTTCCAGCATTCCTATATTCATTAAAATACTTTCTCTTGAATCTGAATTAATCAACTAATTAAAAGATCAACTAAAAAAGATGACTAACAGATCAGTTAATGAAAACTGAAGAATGCAGTATATCCTGACATCTCTCCTTTACTCTTCTGAATGCAGCTGTACAGTATGGAATACGAATGCTGATCTTGCAACAAAATTCCCCTCTGAAATATTTTTGCAGCTTATACACAAGTCTAATGTGAGTACTCTACCAATCCCAGTTGTGTAGTAGAAGTTGAAGTGAATGAGCATGGGAGGTCAAGGTTAAAGAGCTAACCTACTGTAATGACAAGAATACCATGGAAAATCCCAAGACAGAAATCTCTTTGGGCAATGAACATGAAGTTTTCAATCACATGACCCTTCAATATTTTATTTATTCATATATTTGAGTCTGGTTTGGTTTTTAAATTATTTTTTATTATCCTTTTACTTAATGCTAGTGCTGACATTTTTGAAATAAAAAGGTTCTTCTCATCCCATCTCCAGACAATTAACAAGTGTCTTAATAAGTTCATGCTATGGAGACTAAAAACCTTGTCTATGTTCATTAGATTAAGTACTTTACTACTAAACTTTCATCTAAGCATTAGGAAACAGTTTCTTTTGAAATATTTTTTAATTTAGGAGTACAAATAATGATTATTATACTCACCTTAAAATTCTTTCAAAACATATTAACTGGGCAATTTATGAAATTACAAAGGACCTGTATACACTTGACAGATCAGAGTTACATATTAGATTACAGATCAAGTGTGTAGTCTAATAAATTCTAAATTAAAAACCAAAATAGAGAAAAAAATGCACAAAACCTACAGAAGTTGTAGTGCTGCAAGATAAGTATTAAAAATGTTGGACTGTTGAGGGTTTTTTTCTGTAATTCTTAACCAAAATTTTCAGCCAGTCTCAGACCGGGATTTCCATTTGCATTAGTGCAGAAAAAAATTGTTTAATGCTAGCTGGTCAGGAAAGGGCAGGCAAACCAAGCTCTACCACGTGTTGTGCATTCCATGGTAAGCTAAAGGCCTGAAGGAAATGTATCCCTCTAAATGACAATTTTGTCTTTTCTCAGCTGCTGGTGAAGTGCCACATATACTGCTCATTACACGAAGAAGATTTTATTGCTGTAACAGGGCACATTGAATTGAATGTTCACTGAGGACATCATGCAGTTCACAAGAGTGAGTCACACAAACTTTAGTCATTCTAGCCTCTTTTTGAGCAAACTGGATAAAAGGAAGAAAAAAATCTTCAGATATATGCTAGATCTTAGACTTATATAAAGGGGAACTCAAAAAAAAGCAAACAAAACCCCATCCTCTTAGAAAGAAACTTGGAACTGAAAGAAATACAGTCAAATTCATGTATTAATGAGAAGAGAACATGCAGTTTCTTGTCACTCAAGTTTTCTAGCTGAGTATCATTCCTTATTGTATCAACTGCTAAGAACTGAAAATGTGCTGGGAAAGTAGCGAACTCACTGGGATCCTTCCTTTTGAGCTGCACTTGCAGTACTGACTGATCACAGATACTGGTTCAGCACCATGAGAAATTTTCATTTTGAAGGACTAGCAAACTCAGGGAAATTCAATTTATACAGGAGTCTTCTGGTCAAGTTTAATTCATGTGTGTCTGACAGGCTGTGTCTGCACATTATTGTGATACCTCAGGCATTTTCTAAATACTTCTGGGATTTTTAGAAGAGGAAGGTAGGTAATCATGCCGAAAAGAAATATTAAGCAATTGCTCATCAGGCAGTATAACCTTCAGAATGTGATGAAAAGGGTTCCTTCTGGTTTGTTCTTGCATGTTCTCTTTTTATTTAAACCTAAAAGAAGGAGAAAATGCAATCCAATAAATGCTCTCTAATTAAGTGCAAATACTTTTTCCCTGTAAGAGTCAGGCATCACTGAACTTTTTAATATTAAATAAGACTTTCAATTAAATATTATGCTCTCAAATGTAAAAGAATAAATAACATGTAAAAAACTTAAGTTCTCTGACACTCTGAGGTGAAAAATCCAGTATGTCAGGATAGTTTCATTGATATCAGTAATTCTACATCAGCATAAAAAACACAGAGGAGTACTCAGTAATAAGATGTGAGTGCAGTAACAGAGCAGGTGCAAAAATGCAGAAATAATATTTTAGGGTCCTTATTCTTTTTTTTTCAGTTGCTAAATGAGCTCCATTAAAAAAGACAATGCCTTCCTCTCTGGTTCTACCTATGCATTGAGAAATTGAAATATAAGTTCTGTGCTATGTAACCTCTTTAGTTTGTCTGTATCCAATTACAAATATAAGATTGAGTAGTATTTCATTTATTAATTTGTTTACATTTGTCAATCAACCAAATGCTTAAATCAATAAAAAGAAAGCCTGACAATTAGTCTTATCATTTATAATTATATCTCCTTTCTCTTTACTTTGTCTAACCCTATGTTTGCAAATCTTTTTACTGACTCTGTATGTGCTTAAGCAGTAAATTTTATCAAAGTATATTTTATCTCAGGCCTATTGCAAATCTGTTGTTGCTACTTAGTCACTTAGGAACCACACACTGATTAGGAAACACACAGTCCATCATTATAATGGTTTCATGTATATAAGGCACAGTTTATTTTAAGTACTGGTACATGGAAACAAGTCCTCAGATAACCCACACTCTTGCTAAATCATTTGGATTTTCATTATATACTGACTGAAGGAGAGTCAGATGTCAATCCCATCTTCCCAGCAACAAGGCTGATTTAATTCTCCACAGTTCTTTCCATGCTTCCCCAAAGTTTTCTTAATGAAAAAGAGAAATCTGAACACTACAGAGATAATTCTGATTATTTTGTCATGGGTGTGACTTAGTGATTAGATAGGCAATCCAAAATCACAACTGATGAGATTCCAATTCTATAGAAAGAAAACCTCCTGCTAGTACTGTGACTTTCAGCCTTTCCACATAGCAGAGGATGTAGGGTTTTGTCTCTTCAGAGTCAAAGGTTGGTAGGGTATGAATTACGAGTTGTCATCTAGAGCTGGCAAAAGAAAAGAGGCTTCAAGATAAAATTATTTACAACAACAACAAAAAAACAACCAAAAAACCAAACAACAACCAGCCAAACAAAAATCTATGGCCCCACCCCCACAACCTGAAAAAAACAAGTTTGAGAATTTTTTGCCTAAGTAGGAGGTGGCCAAATAAGAGATGATTGTTTACTTTAAAATGTAAGACAGCTTTTTTGCAGGAGGCAGATGATGAATATTTAAGAAAGCAGCCTGTGATATCATGTGTACTTCATATAGGCACTCTACTGTACCTGTTTTACTAGTTAAGAACTATTAAAAATATAATAATAAAAAAGGAAAGTTCTGTGACAAGGTTTAACTGCATTTATAGCTAATAAATATATCTTTAAAAAGACACTGACAGAAATTCTGATATAAGGAATGTGTTGCTCTACCCCCTACTTCTTTCCCCCAGGATGTCTTAAGAATAAATTTCTTCACTGAAGGAGGCTGAGAAGAAAGAATCAGAAAAGTGTAAAACATGCTCATTGCTCCTAGCAATAATCATAAAATCATTCAAAAAAACATAGGGGACACACTCCTGAAACTGCTAATAAATGTAGAGATAAAAGCTGTGATTCATTTTAAAATAGTGTGATGCACATGTTCTCCATAGTCAATGTACTTTCTTAGATAAGAGATGCATCACTACTATAATGCAATATTAGTAGACAGTATACTCTGTTTCATCATTTCTGCATTGTAAAAATGGTAATATCATGGATGATAATTCTTTGGTTTCCCTATTAAGCCTGAGCAATGACACTATTTCGTTTGATTTTCTGCTCCAAATCTATGTCTAGGGTGACTACTTAAATGAACTCCTCACTATATTTTCTATGGAGGAAGCCTACAGTGATGCAACATATGGCTCAGATATAATGGAATTTAGTTCATTAATCTGTCCTGAATGACCATCACAACAGAAAAAGCTTAAGTCAAGAACTAAATGAACCGAACAGACATTTGAATGGAGATAGATATTAGATTAACAGAATACTATCTGTACATATGTCAAAGGACAGAAAAGGGGTTTGATGTGGCTGATAAAAATATATTGAATAATGTAGGGGCTGAGAATCATGTCAATGGCATGGAAAAAAGCATAGATATTGTAATGAATTTGGCTGGGAGGAAGTTAATTTTCTTCATAGCAGTCTGTATTTAGATTAGCAATTTAGTATTTTAAGTTGGTGAGCAAAATTGTTGATAGCACACCAGTTGTACTTATTCTTGAATAGTGCTTGCACAGTGTAAAGACAGTATCTATCTGTTTCTTTCCCTGCCTCTGTCAGCAAGTTTGCTAGGGGAGGACAAGAAACTGCAAGATATAGTGAACAGTGTCCTGGTGCATGGCAGTGGGGTTGGAACTAGGTGATCTCTAAAGTTCCTTCCAAACAACGCTTCTGTGATTTCATGATTACAGAGAGATACAGCCAGAGCACCTCAAGCCAGCTGGCCAAAGGGACATTTCATACTCTGTGATGTCATGGTAAGCAACAAAACTGGGGCTGGGTCATCTCCAAAGTAGCCACTGCCCAAGGACTGGCTGGCCATTGTTCTGCAGGTGGCAATGACTGCTTTTGCGCCACTTGAGTTTGAGGGTTTCTTTTTGTTTGCTTGTTTGGGGTGGGTTGTTTTGTTTGGGTTTTTTTTCCTCCATGATTTATTAGACTGCCTTTATCTCAACCCAGAAGTTTGGGTTGTTTTCCCCTGCTTTTGCATTTCCAATTGTTTCCGTCATCCAGCTGGGTGGGGTCTTACCTGCCACCTGGGGCCAACACACTATATACAGGAAATGGAAGTATAAATACAATTAAAAATGGTAATAGCCCTTTTGTTTCTACCCCTTTTCCTGGTGCTGTTCTCCCACTTACTGTGCTTTTCTGTGTTCAATGGCTGATGGCTGTGTGAAGATGGTGGGGACAAGGGTGTATTATAGCAAGTTGTCAGTGTCTGCAGCCACCTGTTGGAGAAATACCATGCTCACGTTAATAATTTCTTTTTTCTGCTCCAAGAACAACATTTACACATTTGATAACAGTTTTACGACTTTGATCTTTCTTCATTAGTCTGCAGCTCCACATTACTCCAAATTCATGATATATGTGCTTTTTTATGTCTTTTAGATAGTTTTGCTCAGATCTGTACTTCTTTAATTGACTGTGGATGAGCTGATTATAGCCCTGAGGTCTTTTGTGCCAGACCAAAATCCCATCCCTTACCCCATAGCTACACTCTTCTACAGTGTCTTCTTTGTCTACACTTCTGAAAGCACCTGCTATTCAATTAAACTATTAATTCTCTATGTTGTCATATTAAGGTTATAAATATCTAATTCTGGATAGAATAGTTCCTAGTAAATAGTAATGTCTATTTAAAACTTGTCTTGTATCATATACAGATAAATAAAAGTAAAATAAAATAGTCATGGACTGCTGGTCTCTTAGAGGAGATGCTGATAGAGTTGAACCAAGCAAAAACAAAGCTACAGGAAAGTTGAGAAAATTTCTGACAGAGCAAATCTGAAAAACAGCAGTTGTGACACTGACTTCAGTACAAGGCTCACAACCCATCATTGGCAATATAGGGCTACATGTTAAAATTAGCTCAAAGGGAAAGAAAATCAGAGTTAATATTTCTGACATAAAATTATACACTTAAGGTGAGAGGGAAAGGAATGGTATTGGTAAACTCTGCTTTTCAGTAGAAGTGGAATGTTTCAGGATTATTGTCAGGTACCTGAATGCAGAGTAGCAAGTGCCTGCTTCTGTTTCTTACTGCAGGCTAGATTCCAGTATTCATGGGTTATTTCTTTATATAAAAAGGTATTCACAGTAAGTATTCAAAAATATTCAAGGAGAACTTTCTATTAATTTCATCTGAATATATAGCTGCCTTTAATTGCAGCTTATTCAGGTAGTGGTGAAAATATCTCTATTTTCATGTAGGTAAATACATGCCTACCTAAAAAACCCTCAACAAGTTATGATCAGAGTTTTATTGCATGTAATTAAGATAGTGTGGCTATTACTTGAATCAAATTGGAAAAGTTCAATTTGATAAAAGTGGGAAAACCAGTGAGTGTCACAAAGACGTGCAAGTGACTGTGGATGGATTTTTGAGAAATAGTGATACTCATTTTGTGACCCAAAGAAAGTCAGACTGGTTGTCTCTGAGGATATCAGTATGGAGTAAGCTGAATCAGACACTAATAACAGAACTTTTTATAAAGTCTTATTTGTTCTTTTGACTGTTGCTATTGAATCCAGAAGGACTGAACTGGAGTAAAATCCAAAACTAAATTAATCCCATTAATTTTTAAAATACTCAGCAATTTCTAAAGTACATTATATAATCAACAATTTAGATTCCTAATTTAGGCTCTCAGATCTCAAAATCTTGGCTTGACTGTGGACAAGAATCATATTATAATGGATTGTTACGAGATGCAATCTGCCAGTTCAATTTTAATTTTTTTTGCCTTTTTATCATTTTTTTACTTCAAAAGTGAATAGAATATATCATAACTTCAGATAAAAAGAACTGGGTATAAAATAAAAATAATACACTGATTCTTCTGAAAGAAATTTAGCTTTTTGTTTGGTACTTCAAACTCGGTAGATGTGTTCGGTATGTAAAAGAAGTGAAGGTAAAGTGAAGTATAAGAGAAAATATATGGAATAAGTGAGCGGAAGAGTTAGAGAAAAGAAAATCAGCTTGAGGAGCAGTGGCAATACAAAGATCAAGAAGCTAATTAACCAAGGAAGGATTAAAAATAAGATTACTTCATTTATTCCTTTGGGAGACAGAAGAGTTGTTAATTCATATTTTCTTTAGACAATTGACAGTTAACAGTGTGAGAGGAAGTAAATCACCCACAAAAAGTGGGTGGTCACAAAAAGTGCTCTCTGGGCTGCAGACTCCCTCTTCCACCACCAAAGTATCCTCCTGATTGAGTGAATCCCTTTTGCTGACACATGACCACTGGTGCTTGTATGCCACTGATCCATGAACTTCAGTGCACAATTGCACTGTCTTGTCGACAGGAGGAAAAGACTGAATCATGGCAGCACAAAAATGCTCCAAGGAAACAAGGGACATAGAGAGCTCCCAAGTAATTCAATGTGTCATACTCTGTTTTCAGGCCAAAGTAAATCTGTAAAGGCCAAATGGAAAAACTACACTTATAGTTCAGACTTGAATTCAATTTGAATAACTCAATATGAATAATGTTATTTAGCACCATGCTTGAAATCTATTATGCTTATGATGTGGTTTATTCTTTAGAGTACAATACCAGAACATCAGCAAGTTTGATTCCTTTTTGTTTAAACTGTTTAAAATCATCTCTTAACGTTAATGATATGTCCCAAAAATAAGAAGCTGCAATAATTTAGGTGAAGATAATTAGAATAGTAATATTATCTTTATAGTTTTAAAGGTAAAAGAAGGTGGAAGAAAATAGTGAATGCCATATGCATTAGTTGTAAATATCAAGAACACTGATCTGGATTGATCTGCTGTTTGTATTCTTATGCAAATCTTGCCATTCATGGTTAATCTTTAGAAAACACAGATAAAATAGGAGAATTCAGTAGCTTCCAGAAGTTTGACAGAGACTGACAACACTACTGTATTCCAAATGCTTCTGAAAAAGCTTTGACAACTTAAAAGAAAACAACAACCAAACAAAAACCAATTAACTGAGATATTAGATGCTGTACTGGGTGGGGGGAAAGAACTGTACCTGTCTCCTACATGTCTCATAACTAGATATATAACTTCAAAAACACGGGATACACATGGCACTACCAGTTTACTATGGCAATCAGGAAGTATAAAAGCAACTGTATTACCTATAAAATATCTGAAATTTCTAAAATTCACCATTATGCTTTTGTAACTGCCACTAGCCCAACAAAAATTGCCTCCATTTTTATTAGCTAAGAATGTGACTGCTAATATTAGTTTCTGTATATTCCATTATAAAGAATATTTTGGTTATCTCAACCATTAGCTATATTAACAGTACAAATAGTCATATATGTAAGTTTTAGCTTTATATATATTAAAAACCATTTTCATTTACAGAGTTTTGAAAATACTTTTAATACTCATGCTTAAAGTACAAAAAATAATCCTCTGGAATATTAAAAAGGTAAATTAAAATTAAATACTGCATAAAATTTGTTTTTAGTAATGATTGCTATTTTGTCACCTGCTGCTGTTGTTGAAACATGTGGAGGGATAAAATGTAAGAAAATAAATATAGTGCAGAAGATAGTCTCACACCTGAGGAGCTGCAGCTGTACCAATCACCAAAGATTAGGAACAGGCCTGCCCTTAACAGGCCACAGCTGTGTCCAATAGGAAGACGAGTGCTACAAAAGAGTGGGTTAGCTGGGTAAGGAGAGAGATGGAGTTTGTTGGCTGTGCTGTGAAGAAGGAGTCAGTGCTGTGAGGAACTACCCATGAGAAATCGCCAGGAAGGTATGGAACTTTTGCAATAAGGTGACAACAGAAACAAACAAGAAAACAGAGTCTGTTTGGGCCTGTTAGACTAGGTTGTTGGTGCTTTTATGACATTTCCAGCAAAATTTTAGATTGTGTGTTTTTTATTATGTTCATAAGAGCATACTCTGTTACTCTTCTACCGGAGTCCCCGACTCTGTGTGACTCTTTTGTTATATGACCCCAAACAAGTTGTTTTAGATAATCCACGTGTCGTTCAATAACAAATTTACTTATGGAATATGCTTGATGTTGCATGAGATTTACAAATTAGCAGAGTGATGTAAAATATATTGCATAGCAGAATAAGAATGTAAGTTATGTCTAACAGAATACATAGCAATTGCAACACGTTTCAATGCCATTGTCATTCTCAAAATCAGTGTCTGTCATGTGCTCACCACCACGATGCTGAGCATCCTCAGCCCTCAGAATGATCTACGTAAGTTGTGCATTCCAGCTGAAGCCTATTACTCCCTTCAAAATACTTTTGAATTTCTCTATTTTCCATAAACTATGTCAGGCTGAGACCCATATTTGCTCCTCCCCTTCCCACCCCCATGCTTGCCTAGCTAATTAGGGGCACACTTGCAGTGTTTTAATGAGCTTGGGGTAAATATTTACGCTACTTGATCCACTCCGGAGCCCTGTGCCTGAGATACCATCAGCTCCTACAACAGCTGTGGGCAGTCACAGCCTGCATTACTCCCAGAGCTCTATAGGCTCATCTCCCTTACTGTTCTCCTCTGAGTATTCTTCCTTTGTAGGGATTTATCAGTCAGTAACACCTTCCTTCTCCAAATATTTTGATGTCAGGGACTAAAATTTTTGTTAAAAGGGCAAGGTTAATGAAATTCTCTTTGTACCTGAAGGAAAAAGTGATGAGATTTGAAGTTAACTCAGCATGATAGATAAAGAAAAAATGTAAAATTGCTTGGTACAACTATTATTGACAACTAATTTTTATTAGCACATATATTTTGAATATTATAAGTAGTATTTATATTTTTGTTTTCTATTCCAATATTAGTACTGGAATTTCAAGTGCATCTTGAATTTACAACTCTTAAGCTGTCTTGATATCTGTCTGTATATGTTTTGACTGAAGAGACCCTCTTGCATGGCCAGCATTATCAGTGGCAGCACTGTTGGCAGGATAGAATGTCAAGTGTTGCTTTCAGCTTTCACATCCAAACCAATTTGAACTGTTAAAGCTAAAGAGAATTTTTTTATGATGAAATCTGCTCTTCTGAGAAGCAAGATACATGCCATACTAGTGAACTCTGTTTCTTATGAAACTATACACCCTGCTATTTACCCAAGTAAATTTCTGAGATGTGAAATTATAAATATTTCCAGAAAATTGACTAAATGCATTTTTCCTAGCTAAGGATATTATGAATATTTCCATTTTGAAAATATTTAGAAGACATTTAGATACTTTGGTTTGACAGAATTTATTGCATGTTTCTCTATTTCACAGGTAAGTTGTCTTTGAAATATTTCACTCTGCTTTCCTTTTCTAACCATGAAGCTAACATCCACTGTGTACTCTGCTGCCACAGTGTTGTTTACATTTTCAGTAATTTGAGTTTCTATTTAAATGCCTGTAACATAGGTACAGTGTGTGGAAGCATAATTTCCCATTTCATTTATGTGCATGGCTCATAATTGCATAAACAAAAAAAAAGGAGGAAAAAAAACCTTACAGAAAACCCCTGACTATTTTGTTATCCTGTTTTGTGGGTACTTTATCTTGTGGGCTATTATGAGTCTTCTTTAGATTTATTTTTTCATGGTAAACTGACAGCTACATTCACCATTCTTTTTCTAAATAATGTCTAAAACATTCTACCCAAAAAGGTAGGCTAAGAATTGCATATAAAAAGAGAATAGCAAAAGCAAAGCATGCACAGGCTATGGTATAGAATAAATATAAAACCTTGAAAAATATATAGATACTGAAACATGGGAAGTTCTATCTGAGGATCAGGAAATAGTTTTTTAATGCACTGGTACGTTTTGGCTGTAGAGGCTGCAGAGTATTTACAGAGGTTGTACATCCTGTAGATTGCTGGGAAATACTCAAAATTCATTTGGACATGGTCCTGGGAAAAGTGTTACAAGTGATCCTCCTGAGTAGGGAGACTAGAGTAGGTGACCACCACATATCCCTTCCTGCACCAACCTTTACTTAATTTTTTAAGTTTCCTTTCAGATATAATTTGTAGCAGGAGAGGGAAGGCAATGAATTTAATATTGCTACCAAAGCTCTAATGAACCTCATAGAAAAGATTACAACCATCTATTAAATTGATGTCGAAGTAAAAGTGATTTTATAAACAGTGAGCTAACTTAGAAATTTTTTATCTGTCTTACATCTTTATGCTCCAAAACTCAGCCTTGTCATGTTGCCTGTTGTATTCCACTGGGACAGATTTTATGGTGTTTCAGTTGCACTCTACAGAAGACATTTAAATCCATTTCTTTAGCCTCAACTTTATACTGTGATGTGCAGTCCCTTTCTCAGTTCTTTGCTGAGGCTTTTATTTATGGAGAGGAATGAAGAGCTAAAGATTGCCATAATGCCAGAAGGAATTTTCAGTCAGGAGCTGTATCTCCAAAACTGTAGGTGAGTCATTCAATGGATACAGTGACTCTGTGTTGAGTCCCTCTGACATGAGGAAAAAATCATAACTTGTGGTACATTTTTGTCTAGACCACTAGTTAATTTGTTGTTGAAGCAAAAATCTATAATGCTTTCAATTATCTAAGTCTCCTTTAATTATGTTTACTGTTGCTCTAGAGTTCTTTGAGAGTTTTACACTGCAAGTAGATAGAAGCTTGTAATACATATGAATATTAAAATCCTTCATTTGCTAGGAATACCTGGATTTGTGGTAGTAAATATTTATTTGTGGCAGGCAGAGCTAGATTTACCTATAAAGAAAAACATGTGATAACCATTTGTATGTGGCCTTTCATGCCAGCTTTTTCTAAAGTAATTGAGAGGTTACATTATTTTTTCACATTATTCAAGATCATGTCACTTAAGAGAAGGCAACTATAACTTTTTCCAATAGAATTGGAATTTTAGGCTCTTTTCAGTAGTTCTTAACATATTTTAAAAAGAGACTGAAATTATTGGAAACTGTAAATGAAATTTATAGATAACTTTTATTAGCATTAAACTGAATATAAACTCTACCACATTTGGTCTTAAGTATAGAAACCATATACAGAATCTAACAAACCCTTTGTATGGACCTTAAAGAAAACTCAGATAATTATGACTCGAAGATATAGCTATGTCTGTGGGCAAAGAGTAGTTCATTCAGACCCTTCCAGTGTTCACAATTTTTTCAAGTGTTCTTAGGAAGCTTAATCAATTTACTGCTACTGAAATGAAACAGTTGTTCAACAAATCACATCAGTCTTGCCTTAGGCCAGTAATAAAGATAAATAACTTCTCCAACAGAAACATCAAGACATCTTTAAAAGTTGGGTAGATGGCCCAACATGAATTTGGCCAGAAGACTAGAGTTAATAATCTATATTTCAGTGTTCTAGCATCTTAAAAGAGGTTTCTTGTTACATTTGAAAAGTATCACCACCAGCAAGAATTTCTCATATCAATAGAAATTTTGTAAAAAATAACCTGGCTGAAAAAGAGAGGAAAAAATAGAGGCAGTTCTCTCTATAAGCATGAAAGACATGTAAAGGATAATAAATAACTGTTGACACTGTATTTGAGAGTGTCATAGAAATAAGAATCACAGACTAGATACCATTTCTGTAATAACATTTTTCAAATGTTTCTAAAGCATTTTTTAACATTATTTTAGTTAATACACTAGAATAACTATGAAAATGATACGCTGCCTTACATCACTGTCTTATTCAACAAGACAATAGATTACTGTCTGCTTTTTTTCTTTCCCATGTATAATCCCATATTTTCCTGCCTAAACTCAGATACTGTCTCTTTCAGATGATCTGACATAATTATTTAAAGAAAACACTTATTAATTTTTCTTTATTCCCAATTTTCATGATTAGTCTTTTTACTTAAGTCTTGAGGAAGAACCAGTAAACCTGGCAGCATATATTTTAACGTCTAAAAAAGATCTACTCATTGTTTTGGAATTTAAAAAAAAACAAACAAAAAACCAAACCAAACCAAAAAAAAGAAAAAAAAAAACAAAAAAACAGAAACCCACATCAGAATTAAAAAAAGAAACAGGAAAAACACAAAAAAAACCCAGAACAAAACAAACCCCAAACAAACAAAATCCAAAACCCATAAGCTCCAAAACCACCACAACAAGAAACAATAACTCATAATGTAGTTGGAATTTATTAAGTTAAAATCCCACCACATCAGATTAAAATTGGGTATCCTAGACAGCTACCTGAGTAAAAATGGAGAAAAGAAAAAACTTGTACTCTATGCTAGAGAGGAAAAAAAGGACTAACACTCACGCTTCCATATATGAGAAAAGAAATAAGTAATTGAGTCAATTACCTACATTTTGTAATGTAGAGATAGAGACTGCTGGTAAGTAATGTTAACTAAAAAGCTTAATTTTCAATGGAATAATCAAGATAATTAAAAAGAAAAATCAAAAAGCGGGCCTAAATTTATTTGAATGTGCAGTGCTTTGAAACAAGCATTTTACACAAACCTAACATCTGCCCGAAACAAAGATGTACTTACTAATAGGAAAAATCAAAAAAAGGCTAAGTAAGTAACCCTGTTAAGCATTACTCTCTGCCAACCTGAAAACGGAATAAATAAAAACACTGACTGAGATTGCATTTAGATTTGAAAGTACTGCTTCCAGTTATATTTTAAAGCTTAACAATGCCCTGGTCTTTTGTTATGTGAAAATTAGGTTTCTGACAGTACTTAGTTCAACTCAATTGTATATATTATTTACCAGGAATTAGTGTTTTACCACCACTCTCTCATAGTGGTGAAAGTAGGATCATATGTTTCAGATGCAGGAAAACTCCAAGAGCAGATATTGAAAAAAAAATTGGAGTAAAATCTCAGTTGATTTGGATACAGTGAACTGGCTCTAGAACCAATGCATATCTCTGAGGGAAATAAATGCTGATTAAAAATATGGGGAACAGAGCCAAGGCAAAGTTATCACAAAATAATTAACATAGGATTAAAGTAGAGGAAGCTAAAGAATGTGCTGCAGTAGAACATGTAACATACAACTTTTCTTCCAGTGCTCTTCATAAGATATGTCAATATTTATTTATATGCCTTGGTAAGGGCAAGTAAAGAATTTTTATGGATTTGTTCCTGGACTGTTATTTTTCAATATATACTGCTTTACTTCTGAAATAAATGAGAAGAGTCAGAAAGAAATTTTAAGAACAGACTCTCATTCAATGCTGTATGCATCATAAAGACAATCACAAACAGTGAGAAAAATTACAAACCAACATAATTACTGTCTTATTCTAGAGGGGGCAAATAAAATTGAGGCAAATTTACATGCATAAAGCTTTATTAGTGAGGTTTGTAGCTGATGGAATACTCTGACTTCAAAATTACTTTAGGAAAACAATTTTTAAAATTATGGGGATAGTGGGGGAAATGGGAAGAATCTCATGTATACCTTTTTTATGTATTAATAACAGTTGTCCTTTATGTTACCTATACTAGGTCTTCCAGTTACAAACTGAAACATATGAGAGTACATGGTCAATCAGTTTTTATTATGGAGTTAGACAATAATATCTATAAGACAAGAGTGAGTAATCAGAAGAAGAAAAGAGTGTTTTAAACAATAATGATATTAACTTCCTACAAGGAACCTGATCTAACAGACATAACTATCCTTCTGAGTCTGATGCTGTAAGATTGTGAGGATAGTAGCACCTGAGGCACTGGGTTAAGACGCTGTCAGAGCAAACTCAAGATGCATAACAGCAAGAGTCTAAGTGAGCAGCAGGCTACAGAGAGAAAGGTCCTCAGTATAACAAAAGTTAAAGCATCTACAACACTGTGCAATATAGTGTTATTGGGACAGAAAGTTTTCTAAATTAGTCCCTGAATTTGATGATCCTGCCTGTGTTTTTTATTGTTTAGCAACCAACTCAGTGAGTTGGTTGCTCCACATTAAGAGTAAATCCTGGGAAATTCTGCACTCATGAGAACTGTTTCAGATTTTGCAAAATAAGCAGGAACTAGTTTCTTGTGTCTTTGATACACTGGACTAATTCTGCATTAACACTGTCAGCCTATTCTGCATGCAGAGTACCTCTGGTACATTATCAGCAAGCAAACTTAATTTGAGCATATTAGAATTGCTGGGTATTTGACAGAAGAAAATGTGGGTGGAAATATGTGATTCATGACCTTCATTAACTCCCACTTTAGTAATGGTTAAAAAATTGTCAATGAATATTAAGTAGCTAATTTGTTTTTCCTTTAAAGGATGTTTGTAGTATTTAGAAACATGTATGATAAAAGTTGCATGGTAATCTGTTTAGTGCATACAGAAAAGTTAAACATGGTATTTACCAGGAAACATTATAATTGCAGTTGAAAAACTTTTTCAGTCATTGGATCTTCAGAGTCATAGCATGAACTGTTGTCTTGGGTTTACATACATTATTATTCTAATGCCATGTAATGATCCCGTGACATCAGAATGTCTGAGGTTGTGGGAGATAACATTAGAATTATTTCAAAATAATAAAAATATGACATAAATAAGAACAGCAGCTACACAGACAAAGAGCAATTTTGCTTTAATTGCTTACAAAACATTGCAGAGTCCTAGCAGAAGGGTATTAAGGAGTAACAAAGCCAAAAAACTTAAAAGGTTATGAAAAGCTATGACTAAAATAATTAATCACAACTTAATAAGACCTGTTTATGAGCACACCATCTGTTACAGTTTTACTTATGACCCAATTTTTATACTATGGATTCCCTGATCCATTAAGTTTAGAAAACACATAATTCTGAGAGTAAATCCCAATTGTCAGAGGAAAATATTTCATACTGGATTTGACAGCCTGAGAGAGGCAAGACTGCTAAAGCTCCTTGACCCCATGTCCAGCCTGAAGTGAGGCTGAAAATATGTTCCCAGTGGACACAGAGAACATTTGGATATACATTTGGATATGAAGGGCTGTCCACACAGATCCCAGAGACACACACAGAACATTCACATGAACACAGACAGCATCAACAGACTCATCCTGCTGCCCTTTCTGATTGAGCCAGAACAGAGTTCAGTAGTGAAAATAAATATATCTTTGAAATTTGTTTATCTCTGCAGCAGCTGGGTTCAGACGCCCAGTGGCTGTTCCCGGATCCCAGCATCCCCAGTTGCTGGCATCTGAATTTACAAGTGCCCAAGGTCACAGTGCTACTCCATTTGTTGGTACAGATCATTTCACTCACACAGAGAGATGTCCAGGAGATCCCTGGTCCCACAGCCAACCCACTGTGCTCTCTCCCTTAGACATACACACACCAGAGCAAGTCCTTGGTCCCAGAACACTTCACTTATTATCTGGATTGGCCTCACTTGCATCCCAACAGTCACTTCAATTTCTGTACCAGAGATCTGCATACACAGAATTATAGAACTTCTTGAGTTGGAAGGGACTCACAAGGATCATCAAAGTCCAACTCCTGACCCTGCAAAGATCCCCTCAAGAATCACACCATGTGTCTGCAGGTGTTGACCAAAAGCTCCTTGTACTCTGGCAGGATTGGAATTGTAGCAGCTCCCCTGATGAGCCTGTTCCAGCACCCAAGTACCCTGTGTGCGGAGGGCTATTTTCTAATATCCAACCTAAAACTCCCCAGAGGCAACTTGAGGCTATACCCTCGGGTCCTGTCACTCATTACCACAGAGAAAAACTGCTCCTCCCCCTCATGAGGAACCTGTAGGCTTCATTGGGGTCTACCCATGGTCTGTTCTGCTCCAGACTGAGCAAACCAAGTGACCTCAGCTGCTCCTCATACAGCTTTCCCTCTAAGCTTTCACCATCTTCATGGCCCTTCTTTGGATGCTTTTGTATTGTGGTGCCCACAACTGCACAATGTGTCAGGTGAGGCTGCCCTGGTGCAGAGCAGGACAGTCCCCTTCCTTGCCTAGCTGGTGATGCTGCGCCTGATGCACCCCAGAACATGGTTTGCCTTCCTGGATGTTGGGACACTGCTGACTCATATTCCAGTTGCCATCAACCAGGATTCCCCTGTACACTTTTCCACGATGCTGCACTCCAGCCCTTCATT
This sequence comes from Geospiza fortis, assembly GCF_000277835.1. Classification (NCBI taxonomy): domain Eukaryota; kingdom Metazoa; phylum Chordata; class Aves; order Passeriformes; family Thraupidae; genus Geospiza; species Geospiza fortis. The sequence goes on along the minus strand of NW_005054297.1, from coordinate 7,814,442 downwards.
ACATTCAGGGTTGCCCTGTCTGCGGTGCTGAAACCAGCTCTTGCCCTTGTTAAACTTCATGCATGCACAGAGTAGAGAGATTCTTACCAGAACATAATTGATAGTGGAGTTTAGTAAATGATAGGACAGACCTCAGTGATTCAGGTACAGGGCATGGCCAAATAAGCCTATTGATCAGCCCCTGCTTACATGAGAATGGACAATTTTTTTCTTATCCTTCTAATTCCCTCATTTATTCCTCCCCAAATCACAAAAACCTTTCCCACCTTTGTTTTCTCTTCTAAATACCCCATGAAAGATTATGTGGAATCCCAAAATGCTTTTCCTATGCATCCCATAGCATTGCCTCCAATTTTAGGCAGCAAATAACCTTAATCTAAAAGGCGATCAGGAGAGATTCCATGTCTCGAGGATGGGACTGATGACAGGGCCTGGACAGTGTGTGCCATCCTTAATCTTTGCTTTGGCTTTCTGTCTGCCCCTGTACTCCTGTGTTCCTCTGGTGTTGCAGAGATGGGCCTTTGGTGGGCTGATGGCTCTCCTGGGATGTGATGGGAGCTGTCAGGCAGGGTATGATTCCCCTGGTCTAACCCAGAGGCTGCCGTTGTCTCTCTGTGCTCCCTTTAACCACATATCCTAAACCTGGACATATAAGGGAGACTGCTCTCTGCAGGACTCCTGCTTTACTTGTTCTAAACATTGGAAAGCATTAGGTAAATGAGGCAGAGGAGCTGCAGGAGAAGGCAGCTGAGAAATGCCCAGGGAAATTATCTGCTTTCAGGTCTCTGCTCAGCTTTCCTGTGTAAGTCTGGATCAGTCATTTAAATCACATTATCACAGGTGGACAATGATTATGTATTCTTCATTTTCTGGGTGACTGACTTTATTCCCTATGGTCTGATTTGCAAAACAACTGGGTACTCATAACTGCAGCATAAGCTAGTTAGAGTTGTGCTTTGAATTCATAAACTATAATATACAATTATATTCTCTAAAAATCAGGTCCAGGCTATGTGAAATTGGGCACATACAATTAGTGACTCTTTTTGACCTTATTATCTCAATGTCTTTGTTCTCAACCTATGTTTTATTTAATAGGACATAAATAATAATGACATGCTTCCTCATATAATGGTTCTACAAAAATCAGTTTGTGTTGGGGAAGCTATCAGTTATTGTCACTATTAAGTCTTCTATATTATTGATACAAAACCAAAATATTTTGTGATTTAATAAAATACTGTAGTAGCTTAGGAGCCTTCTTCAACTGTCTTTTCTTAGACTTCATTTTGTAATACAACAGATATTACTTATGCTACGTCATTTAGGGATTCTCCTTTCTAAAAGATCTCAGAAAATTGTATTCCTCCCTATAACACTCTCACCTTGTCCCTAAAGCTGCTTGGGTATATGGCCTGTCACACATAGTGCCAGTTCTACTTTACTGAGGCTCTTTACTAAGAAGATGGTTGCATATGATCTTAAATACATTTTTGACCCAAGTCAGATGAATGTCTATGTGTAATAGTGTTGCTACATCTCACATTAACAAATTTTGTTGCAATGAATACCATGCAGAAGTTGGTGAACAAAAGTTTTATACTCAAAGAAGGTTTAAAATATTGTAGAAACACAATGATAGAGGAAACAATTATAAACTCTATGAGTACCATGCATTTCACATAGTAGAAAAGTATTTACAATATGATGGAAATGTAATACTGAAGACAGTTTCAATGCATCTGCAGAATGCAATGAGATTAATCCCACAATATTTTTTCTTTTGGTTATTCACCTTTGCAAACTTAGTAACTTTAAAGTTTTTCTTCTGTTTAATAAATAAAGGTGCATAAGATTCTTATTAAGACTCACAATTGAATATATTTTAATGTGCTGTTGAAAAGCTGTCAGCTTTCAGAAAAAGAGACAAATACTAAGAAAATTGTCTATACTAGGTTAACATTGATTTAACTATGTGAATGAACAAATATTTGGTTGATTTTTATGTTTTTGAATTATGATAACAATGAAAGTTAATGAGTCATATAAATACAAGAAAAGTGAGGATAGAGGGAAAAATGATAAAATTGAAAGTGTTTTTACAATTTTATTTAAGCAGACATTCTTTTGTATAAAACCTGTATAGAAAGAGATTTTGTTATTTTTTTGAAACTATTACAAAATAACTTAGGACAGATTGAAATCACTTGCTATGATTAGTATTGAAAGATGGAAGTATTTTTGGAAGCCAATTTTTAAACTTAGAAAATTATTTTATTTGCATCCTGATCTTCATATTTTTTTCTCAAACATATCCAAGAATACCCATACTTTCTTTAATTCATATTGTGCTTGCCAGGAATAAGGAAAAAAACTCAAGCTTTGGTCAGCTATTATCTTCCAGAAATATCAGCAAAAGTATTTGATCATATAATAGGAGAAAAACAATTTAAAATATTAATTAAATACCTATCTAATATGGAATAAATGACATTTTTCAAGTACTTCATAATTCTGTTGATGCCAGAAAATGAATAGCACAGTCATCCTTTAGCAGTGTAGGGATAAGTAAGAAGACACAAAGAGATGTCTCTTGGTCTTGTATTATTTTGACAATGCAGGATAGGGTCCAAGGGGTGTTTATAACTATTGCAACTTATTTTTGCTGTCAATTTCTATATATTTAGAAGGTATTTTTGGGACATGTATGATGTAATATTTGGAAGCCAGTATATACAGAAAAATCCTGTAGAAAACTATCTTTTTTGGAGTGCTACTCAGTGCTCTGTGATAAATTTATGAAAAAATCTTTCCTTAGGCATGGAAATTCCTCTTCAACTTAATTTCATGCATGAGTCATTCATAACAAAGAGCTATGTTCAACCTCCCAAAGCATCCCTATATTGTCTCCCATAATTCTTGCTTTACTCTGTCCAGCTCTGTTAGTCCCATCCCGGTTCTCTTTTAGAAATTGTTTACCCATTAGGCTGTGTAAGTCCTACTTCTTTCAGCAAAACCTTCTATTCCATGGCTTTGCCATTTAATTTATACACTCTTGATAAATAACTCTTGGTAAATAAATAGTTATATAATTTTATTAAACAGAGTTTACATTGTTTGTTGTGACTGAACTAATATGAGTGAAACTGCGTTAATTCATGAGAGAAACATCTAAATTGTCACTTTTACTTAGTTAAGTCATGTTGTCAAGGAAACAGGGGTGTCTTCTCTAAAGAGAAAAAGTATTTTATGTTTATGAGGATTTCAGTAGTTCGTCTGTATATTTTTTTCATTAAAAGAGACTAATTTTAATCTCTACAGCATGCAGTAATACAGATTAAACTTCCATGGTCAATTTGCATCAGATATAAGAGATAAATTTTTAATGATTTGCAGCGCATTTGATAGTGGTTGTTTTATATTTGATTACAAGAAGTAAAACTTTTTTGTCATCAACTTCACAAAGCTTTTCTGCCCACAAACACCCATAATGCCTGAATTTTACTTTTTCTACTTCACAGAGTTTTAATATTTCTTAAAAGAATGTAAAGAGATGTCAGTGTGCCCTGAATCTTATGAGCCATCCTTGTAGCCAGTGAACTTGGAAGCCTTGCTTGTAACTGAAAATTACATACTACTTAATGAGTGATGTGAGCAGATTGTGGAACACATCAAGTTTATGCAACAGCCACAAAATTCTATGTAAGTTAAATATTTTCATGTTTCTGAAATTTTCAGAAAACGGACCTTTTTCCCTTTATCTGAGTTTTAAAAAAGATGTAAAATCAAAGATGGTGCAAAGACTAGGTGTCATAGTCAAGGACTATCATGTCACTAGTGTAGATGTTCATCAGACTGCAAGGTGGATATTTTTGTTTAATCTTGTGATAATAATCTTCCCTACTTTGACCTAAATTACACTAGTATAAGAACTAATAGTGCTGAAACCTGCTTTGAATTTAGCCCTATATGTTTGGTACAGTAGAAGTTGTGCTGTCACAGAGCTGGCTGGAAAAACTACTTAATGCCTCAGATATCTCTTCAGTCTCACATGTCAATTGCAGTTACAATCAGGAGAAATGTCTAACATTTAGCTCAATGAATATAGCTAACTCCCAGCTTTTTATCTGGCCCCCTCTGTAGACCATCTCAAATTTTAAAGTTTGCCTATGCAGGAAAAAGCCCAGAAAAAGAAACAAGAGCTGAACTGTTAAGAGGACAAATCAAAACTCTTTGATTCAATACAACTCTCAAGAAGGCCAGCACATTAAATGAAATCTTTTGTTACTATATTGTTAGCATTAGCAACTGATGTGCAGAACAGGTTTTTTGAAGACAGAAGTGCCAAATTAAAATAAATAGTGGAAGTAGATTTAGATTAACCTATAAAAACACAGAAGGGTGAAAACTTCAGAATATTTTTTCTCTGTCCTAGGGATACACTTAAATATTTTTATGTTTTATATCTATGTTTTGACAGCATTTTGGGACAAAAACAGTGTGATATTCCTTTTTATGTTTTCTTTTCCTTTGGAAAAATGGATGTATAAATTCTCTGTTTAAAATAAAAAAAAAATAGAAGAAATTGAAAGAAAGGAAATGGATATCAGCTCCTTCCTAAGTTACCTTAAAGGCCAGAAATAGCACAAAGCATCAGGCATTCCATTCATTTCAGTATGAACTCTTTCAGGTTTCATGGTTTGGGAATCCTAATCTCACAGTTTGGACACAAACTTTATGTGACATCAGTGTCCTGATGGAGAGAAAGTTCAGCTCCGTTAGTGGTCATCCCATAGCTCTGTGAAACTGCTGACTAAGAGCAGAAAATTGGCTGTTGAATTCATTTGACCATAATGAAGTTCCTTCTGAGTAATTGATGGAGAGAAGTTGTAAAAAATCTACTCCACTTATGAAAAGAAAATTACTTCAGTCCCAGTAATTTACTTTCTGGAAGGGAATATTTCTCAGCTTCTCTTCATGGTATTGAACAGCACCCAAATAATCTACACAGTGTGAACACTGGATAGAGTTAAGATTGAAGAGTATGACAAACTATGGATGAATAGGCACCATGAGATATCAGGTTGATCTGACATAATATGAGAAATTCATTATTTTCATGATTATAGAATCATTACGGTTGGAAAAGACCTCCAAGACCATCAAGTCCAACCTTAGACTGAAAACCAGCCTAATTTATTTTGTAACCTGTATTTTAGACCTGCATTTACCTTTGTTTCTATCTTCTCATAATAACAACTTTACCCTGACTACTGTTCTGGGTTAGATTGCTTTTCCAATGCACTTTTGTTACATGTAACTAGCTAGCTGTGGAACCAGGTGTATGACAATGAATGCCTGTTCATACATGTTCATTCATATATGCTCACATGTGTGCAAATACTACAAGTGTCTAAACATCTCTGCTTATTAGAATATCGACATTACTGGTCTGCTAGACAAAGTATAAAGAAACTGTCACTTTAATCAACATGGTTGTTGCTCTGCCTCTTGCAGTTCATTTTTCTATTCCTTTTTCCTTTGCCTTCACCCATCTTATTTTCCTTTCCCTGTGTACCTGTCCAGACACATGTGATACCCCATACATTTTGCCTTCTCCAAACATTTATCTCGTTTTCTTCTTCTTACATCTCATTTTTTGTCATACTACCTGACTGTCAGACCTACCTGTGTGTTTAATAGATACTGATAGAAATTAATTCATTAAGACTGCACCTCTTTATTTCTACTAAACAGTTTCAAGTAATGTCATACAAATACAATGTGACAAGGTTTATTTTCGTTAAAACTTGGCAACAAATACTGTTTGCCTCTGAAAATTATGTTTTATATTTCTGTTTTCATCATTCTGAACCTTCAGTTCAGATGGACACTTCAAATTGATTGGTTTTGAACAATAACAAAAAGAAAATATATATACTAATGATTCACAGTTCAGTAAACTGGCCTTAGAAAGATTGTTTCAGGGTGACCTCTGATTTTTCACACACAATTAGCTACCAAACAGAAAATGTAATGAAAAAACTTACAGGAATTGCAACTTTTAAGCCCATTATTTTTCTCTCTGCCATCACAAGATCATTATTTGCAAAATGTGTATCAGGAAGCAGGTTGTTACTTTTTGATCATAAACACTTTAAATGTATTTGATACATTTCTCTCTTCAGCATGTTTAGCTGAAAACTGTTATTTTTATTGCTCTACTATAAAATAATATTTTTCCTAAACAAATCTCTAGTTAATAAGAAAAGAATCCCAGTTTGAGTAATTATACTAAGTAGAACAAGGAATTTTTACACTAATGATAGTTCATTCATAAGAAAGACTTATCTCAGCAATTATACACTTTAGATTAATAGAAATTGCTTTTGTCAGAGACTTGCTTATGTATTTAAACAGCATATTTTTTCTTAAGCTTCTTCCTTAATTGTGCAGCTACTGTGGACTCTTAGAAATATAGCCTTAATGTTTTACTTCATTAACTTTTATAGAGCTAAAGACACTAACATTGAGGATTGTCTCCTATGTACTTTTGTCTCACAAAGTGCACTTAAAACTGCAATAGACAGGCAAATAAAATTTGTCCCAGTTTGGAAAGGCATGTAATTATCAGCACAAACATACCCATATCAATGGGATGTACTTTATTTAAATAATTTTACCTCTATATCCCCATATTTATTTCCTTATTAAAAGAAACCTCAACAGAGGCTTAAAGGAAACTGTCATTTTACATATGTTTGACTAATTTTTATTTCAATGAACATTGTCATTTCTAATAGTATCTGTGTTAGGTTAGCATAGCAGAAGTACTTTTGGTGAAAGAAAGTTTACTTTTCACCTCAATGTGCTGACTGTTAGGGAATAAATAAAAAATCAGTCAGTATCTATTGTTTTTGTCTGATATTTGTATGGCAGGCTGAAAAGTCTTCTGTGTAGTTTGCATTATATATTCTAGTTTAACATCAGTCTAGCAATGTAAGGAAAACAAACATTAAAAATTCAGTTTTTTATAAAATGTGACTCAGAAATTATATACATATCCATAATAAGGCAGGAAGATGAAAATATTGGGCAACATTGATGAATATATTGAGGAACTTGTTAGAGGATTTAGGTAATGATAAATATCAATAAATAATAAGAATTTCAAAAGCATAATTAAATGCTTGTCTTTCAGAGAACAAGTAATGGAGAGAAATACAATTGCAGTCTTTTTTCATGTTAAAGTCATACTGAAAAAAAGACAAGATGATAGCAGAAAAATTAATTCAATTCTTTCTATTGATGTATACTGTGGAAAACCTAAGATATATTCCTGCATCAAAACCTTCATAAGACTGAAGTCTCATGATAGAGCTTTAGAAAAGTTTGATACAGTGAGAAATAATAGGATGCTAGAAATCAGATATAGAGCTCCTGAATGAGTTCTTGTGTTTAATAAGTTGTCTCAATCAGCCTCCTCACCAGAAATAAGAAAAGTGCCAACAGTGGTAACAAAAGAAAAAGGAACATGTAAGCAAGTCAAAGATAAGTATATTATGCCTCAAAGATCTCTTGCAGTTTTTCAAAGGAGTCAATTGATACAGGCATCCAGGTATCAATTTCTTCTTCAAAGACTTTGGTTAATTTCTTTAAGTTGTTATGGGGTAAAAAGAAAGATAGCCTTATAAATTAAAAATGTCAGTGAAATACAGTAAGGGAAGGGTAACCATTAGTTTTCACAATGGCTGATGGTCACCAACAGAGCCTCTTACAAATCAGTCATGGAATTATAATTGCTGTAGAAATTCATAAACTATCTGCAATGGGTGTGAATAGTGAACTTTGCTACCAATATAACATATTTGGGGCTCTACAAAAATAAAATGAACAGAGGAGAACTGGAGCAAGATCTCACATAGGAGTAATTGCTCAGTGAAGCAGTAGATGAAATTCAGTGTTCTGAAGTAAAGTGGGAAGAAAAAAGGCAGTCCTTGCTATGTGCATATAGCAGCTGGCATGAAATTAGGTATTTCTTCTCAAGCATAATATTATTAGATCATTGCAGATAGATCATTGAAATCCTCAAAGTCCAGGTGCATTTGAACACAAGTAAAATTTAGTAAATTAAAAGGGAAATTAATAATAACAATAACAACAACAATAATAATAGAATTAAAAAAAAAAACAAACAGGAAAACTACAAGAGGTTTAAATGTACTAAGACCAAGACAGTCTCTTAGTGAGGTGACTGAGGTAAGTCCAGGGGTGAGGGTGAGATCGAGCTGTGCAGGGGGCTCCCTGAGCTTAGGGACACCTGAGCAGCACCTGCCTAGAGCTGGAAGTTCTCGAGAGCTGATCAGGCAAGGAGTGGGTGCAGCTGGGATCAGCGTGGGAGATAGAAAGTGCTCCAGGGAGCGTGGTGAGCAGGGCTGGAACACTGTGCATAGTGAGGTGTGTGGCTCAGCAGTTCATGTGGGAAGGGTGTGCAATCTGCAAGGAGGTCCCTGGGTCAGGTGGATGCTGAGTGCTCTCACACTCTGCCCTAATGGTGGGCACTTGCCTCAGACCCTAAACCAGTGACTCCTGACACAGTCCCTGAGAAGTGTGTTGCTTTCACCCAGATACAACTGCTTAGGAAGGAGACTTGAGTAGAGGTGGTAGCTTGCAGTGGAAGCCCATGCCCTTGTTGGAGCAGGCTCCTTGTTGGCCTGGGCTCCTGTGGCCTTATGGAAAGAGGAGCCCACACTGGAGCAGGTTTGCTGGCAGGACCTATGACCCCATGTGGGACCCACACTGGAGCATTGAAGAACTGCCCCCCCATGGAAGAGACCCACGTTGCAGCAGTTCATGAACTGCAGCCTATGGGAAGGATTCAAACTGAAGAAATTAATGGAAGACTGTCTCCTGTGGGAGGGCCCTGGGCCTGGAACATGGAAAGTAGTTCTCCCCCTGAGAAGGAAGAAGTGGCAGAAACAATGTGTGATGATCTGATTGTAACCCCATTTCCCATCCCTGGGCACCTTTGAGGGGAAGGATGTAGAGAAACAGGAATAAATTTAAGGTGGGAAGCAGAGGAGTGGGAGAATGATATTATTAAGATTTAGGTTTACTTCTCATTATCATACTCTGATATTATTGGCAACAAATTTAAGGAATTTCCACAAGTGTTTTACTCATGATGGTAATTTTTGAGTGTCTCTTCCTCTCCTTATCTCAACCCATGAGAGTTTCATTATATTTTCCCCACTCCTGTCCAGTTGATGAGGGGAGTGATAGAGTGGCTTAATTGGAAATCTGGTACCCAGCCAACACAAACCACAACACAGACAAAAATCTTGTTTGTCTAATTTGGAAAACTGAATTCACTGTGGTAGTTTCCAATTTAAAAATTTCCATATACAACCTCCTTTTGCAGTTTTCGGGTTAATGCCAAGATCCCTCAACTTCTAATATGAAAAATTCAGTTTTAACAAATAAGAAGCTAATTTGTTTTGAGATTTATTTTTTTTTTTCTGTGGGCGAGGGCAATAGAGTATATTTTCAAGATCTTTTTAAATCTTGCCATATAGAGGAAATCTATATTTAGCTTTGTGGGATTTGGGGATTTTTTCTTCAGGGAGTCAGGGAGAAGTGGTAGCTTCCCAAGCATCCCCAGCAAATTTATGCATACCTAAGGCAGAAAAGTACATTTTGAACTCTCTTACAAATCAGAATTATTTTCCTTCATGTAATGGATTACATCATTTATCATGAGCAGATAACAGCTGAGATCTGTAGTACTTGTGCAGACTCACACCACATAATTATACATGCTGTAGGTTGCTGTTCTGTGTCACAAATGTCTTTGCAGTCTGCACTTAGTGTTGAGACTTAACATAATTGATTTCATATCTTTATTTCCTTTTCAGAAGAAATGCAAAGAAAAACATGCAAGTGATAAATGTGTCAGACCTGAATACAATTTTTTCAGTAGTTTCTCACCATACGTAAAGCTGTTCTCAGTCTTTTCCAGTTTTGGACTACCACGGTCACCAACACTTCAGTTGTTGTCCCTCCTACATATAATTGCATACGGCTCATACATCTCATGGTATTTCATGCCTAATCCATGGAAAAATTAAAAAAAACCCAAACTGATTTAATTTCAGAATTGCTATAATTCCCAAATTTTGCCAATCCATCCAATTTTGCATTGATATGATTACCTACTCAAAATGGTAACCAACTGGATCAGTTGCATTTCTCAATCTCTGATGCTGGTCTTTTTATGAGGCATTAAGGAAAAGGCATCTCTTTTACTTCTTAGTTGTATAATTTATTATGATCCTCAGATTCTGTGGTAGGTCTTAGGACAGTACTTCACTACAATAAAAGCTATCTGCAGTGTGTATCTAAAATTCACATATATGAGGCATAAGGTAGCTTTTAAGACAAATAGGTAACCAGAACGATTGTGTATAATGGGATATCCATTAACTATTTAGGGCTTACAAAATGTCTAAGAATGTCAGCAAAGACAAGTGCCCACTGTTAAAATAAACACTAGTTATTTTAGTGTGTTACTCTGAAAAAACAATTTTAACCTAGTCAGAAGAACTTTAAGCATTGTGGGATATCCACCATATTAGATAAACTGTGGAAGCTACTCTTTCATTACTTGGATGTTCTTAGGGAAGAAATTGTCGAAGTTTCTTTAGAAAAGCTTATCAAGTATAAGGAAATTAAAATTAGGATTAATTTATTACATAAAATTATTAGTTTCAATTTAGATAATTTACACTTACGATATCCATAACAGAGAAAACACTGGATTATAGTTTTTCCAGCACTAGAGCGATAAGCCCTACTTGTATTCCTAAAGTAAAGCATATCTATTTTCGTCCTGTTTGTGACTCGGCTAGATCTTTATTGAAGATCAAAATGATTTATAAGTGCATGAAGTAGTTGCTGTAGATGACCTTTTATAGGTATTGAAATCCTGTATTTTGTTTTAACTCTATGAAGTCTGAATCTATAGAATGGGGATTATACACATATAGTCTTTCATGTGGTTGAAAGAATGTGCAAGAATGTGCAAGAAACCCAGCAGGAGTAGTATTCAATTGCTCAATCTATTATCCCATTGAGTCTAAATGTTTTTGGCAGAAGGTAGCAGGAAAAAGACCCAATTTAGCTGAAAAGAAGTCCAAAAATTCTTAAAATTACGATAGTTTGTTTATTTTTGTCAGCTATCCTATCACTAGTTTATTTTATTTCAAGTTAATGAAAAGCAACTTTTCTCCATACATGCAAAACACACATATGTGAAATAGCTATAAAACTAAAACACATTCCTCCTATATGAAAAACCCCACAAATCATAAGAGGCAAATAAGTTCTATATATGCAAACTTTCATTGTATAAATTCAAAACTATAATACAAAAAACAGTATTGCTTTTTATCTGCCTATTTCTGGTACCTCTATTTGAGAAATTTCTTCAGTTTATTTTTCTGGACAAGACAGTCACTGACAGACCAGCTGGGCAATAAGATTTTTGGGATTCCAAAAACACAGTTAATAGAATCTATATACCTAGACTGTATGAAATAACAAAGTGTGTTATGCTCTCCAATAGCATTTGAAGGTAAAGGCATCCTGAGCCATAATGTCAGCAGCAGTACCATCCTGTCATTTTAACAGGATATGAGCTGAATAACTTATTGTCATGTACTATAATTTGAAGATGTATTAAAATTTGTTTCATGGTTGAGTGCCCTAGAAAACACACAACAGTAAACTGGAGGAATGATTTTTATCACAGGAAATGAATAAATTGGTTAATGTTTAAATATTTCCACATTTCAAGATACACATTTATTAAGGTTTACTGGTCTCCAAAGTCTACTATATTATTTTCTATTACTGATTTTTTTCCTTTTTTCCCCTTCTTTTAGGTTGAAAGAATGGAGAAGAAGGGAAGAGATCTCTTTGATCTATATTTAAGATTAAGTGGGTGTGGATGAATGGAAGATTGCTAGTGGTCAAACTGGACACAAATATCTGTTCACCTTTCAAGCATGAACAAGTTAGAAATACTTCTCTTAGCCCTCCATGTGGCCTTTATGTTTTGTTGTTGTTTCATATCATCATTAAGCTGAATGACCTTCTACTGTGACATATTCTGAACTGAGAAAAGATAATTACAATTTTATTATAATATACTGTGGTATTGCTTTTACAGATGGATGAAATTAATTTGGATGTGTGTGCAAAAAAAGTCCAAATGAAGGGTTAATATAATGTGAAATTTGCTCATATCCTTGTTTTGATCCTCTGTACTAAGGATGTTTCTTTTTGTTCTCAAGGAAAGAATTCAGCAGATAAAAAATGGGCACAAAGGGGCACATTTTCAAGAGTAACAGGGGGAGCAGCACTGAAGTAAGAAAAGGGAGAAAAAAACCCAAAAAACCGAAGCCAGAAGGTATAATCTGATCTGAAGCCTGTGACTATCTTAATAAAAATTACTGAATTGCTTAATAAAATCTCAAGCATAGGAAAGGACTATGTAAACTGGTAATACATTAGGAAGAAGTGTGTAGCAGAGTAAGATGTTCTATCTCCATTATAATTGTTCAAATATTTGCATGTGTACATATAAAAGTTGTTAACTGAGCTGGGACTTTTGGAATTTAAACCAGACATGTTTTTATCAAGTTTTTTAGCAGCTTATGCCTCTCAATATCTTGACTGTCCTGTCAGATCATCAAGCCTGAGGCAAGCACATACGGCTATACATTTTCACCAGCTTAAAAAACAGGAATCAAATAAATAAATGGATAAATAAATAAATATCAGAAGCACTTTGAAGCCTCTTTCATTTTCTTCCAAATATATTTTTGACCTAATACAGTACAGAAGAAGATGTCTTTCCAGAGGGCATTTAGCAAAGTACCTTGGCAGTAGAAAAGACCTCTCACGCTCCACTGTTCTCCATTTTGGAAAACAGTCAATGTGTTGCTTCTATTTGTGCTTGGGTTTTGTTATTTCCTGACACTAGGGTAATATACTGAGTGTGCATTCCCCTTATCCTGTTTTTCAGCCATTTGTAAAAGGCCAACTATTGTAAGTAGCTATTACAGATGTTATTTGAGATGCATTGGGCATTGTTAATGAAAACTGCTGCATTACAATGATTTTGTAATTTCTGGCAGACCACATTGAACAAAAGCTACTTTTAAACAGCTAATCAAATACCTTATCTTTTTTCACTCAAATTTGTATAATGACTTTCCATTAACAGCTTTTTTTAATTTTGTTTGGTTTGGGTTTTTGGTTTAGATTTTGGTTTTGGTTGGTTGATTTTTTTTGGTTTTTTCTCTTTTTTTTTTTTTAACTGAAGTAAACAAGGGCTTTACTAACATTAAGATTTATTCTACATTTTAGTTCATGAGTTGTATTTAACTCCAAGCCTTTTAACAGAAAATATTCTTTCTAGCAAATTTCTAAATCCATTTTTCTGAGACAGTTCCGATTTGTTGGTTCTATTTGTTGATGCAAATAAGCTGCTGAGTAGTTAATTGTATTACTTTTTCTACAGATGGATTATGTCCATTATATTATTTGTATATTGTATCTGTGACTCACAAAGCCTAGCCTCTACCATGTCATTATTTTGGTTCAGATACAGTATTAATCAGATTTGTTATTATCTTGCCATGATGTAGTGTGTCAAAGCTGGAAAACTGTGCCCAGAACTTCCAATATTGTCAGTTGGATAATGTTTCTGACAGCTTCAGCCCTTACCTGGTGAATAAGTTATGCCACTAAAACGTTAATATAAAACATACTACAACAACTATATTTATTTATATATAGCTTAAACAAAGATTTTTTTAATCCTAAAAGCTGGGAAGTTTGGAATGAGGCTAAAATAGAGCAGGATTTATTATGCAAAGAGTTTGCTGCAAAAAAAAAAAAGGTAATTCTTTTAAGAAGTGCTGAGCTGAGTGTAAGGAACAAGCTCTGGGGCATAAAGCCATTTAATCTATTGTGACAAAGCAGGAAAAGAACTTCTTAAGCAACAAAAGGCCAGGCCACAGGTTTGGCATTTCAGGATAAGAAGCTAAGGATAACATTTCCCACTTCAGAACTTTGCCCTTTTGATTCATAAGAGCTCTTTTTTTTTGTTTCACTGACAGTAAAGTTCAGTGCAAGCCAAAGGGGAGATGTTACTACTTTTCATGTGCTAATATAGTCACACAATTGTATTTATGATTAGAAATCTGTCAAATATTTGTTTCAGTGTAATACTTTTCTAAGCTTAGTTAAGACTAATTTAGTTTCTTAATTACTACCTAAATTAATGCTTTTGGCCCAGTGAGGATCTCTTACATTGCTTAAAAATTGCTAGAGAATTTCTCTTCTTTTATGTGCACACATTCAACACTGCATTAGCAACATGCTTCTTTCTTCAATACTTAATCCGTATAGACAATGCTATAGAAAAATGTAAACTTCATGTTTTCAAAATTCTATTTCAAGGGAAATAGAATTTATACCCTTACAGTCTTATAGATATGGAAATAACCTTGCAGTCTTATGGAAAGGTGACTTGATTGAGGTCTAACTGCTTACAGGTTCCTATGGAGTTTTACAATTTGTCTAACAACACTGCAGAAAAAAAAGAACAGCAAAAACTCCTTGCTACAACCTATGTTCTTTCCACTGTCATTCACACCAAGGAAAAATCTTCATGTTTTTAAAAACACTTAAGCATTCAGTCTCTCAGTGTCTAACATCTTTGTTGATTCATTTGTTGTATTTTCAGACTTCATGTCTACATTTCTTTCCTTTGTGTTTGCCTAGCAGGCATATGCCCACACCCCCACCTCTCCCACGAGGAGTAGCTTGCGCATGGTGTATTCCAGCAGTTGTGTTAGCTTTGGGAATAGCTCTGATGGAAATAGCTGTGATAAACAGGACTTCTTTTACTACACAAAACTCTTTTTCTATCACAATATATTTAGAAAATCTGTCATTTGAAAATCATTTCACTTGCATTTGATTATACACATTAGCTTTGAGTAAAAATGGACCTCCTGTTTTTCTATTAATGTCATGCATGATAATAGTAAGAAAAGAGGCAACCTTGTGAGTTCAAATAGAGACTCTTTAGGCTAAAATACACAGCTCACTAATATGAATCCTTAAGATAAATATAGTGCAGACAGGTGTGTATCTTTACATCTAAGATCTGAAGAGTTAATAGAAGAATGGTAAAAGTTTAAAGGCAGCATCATTATGCAAGTTGGTCCAGGGTGAATTTAATCTAAAACTTTTTTAAGACAAGAGTTATTGACCTGATTCTTCAATACCCTATAGGCTCTTCTCTAAAGCTTCGTTTCTGTATTACCTTTTGAAGTTGTTGAAGGATAGGTGAGCAATTTGCACTACCAACAGCCTAATTAGGAAGAATGATGTCCCTTGGGACAAGAAAACCTTCTTCATATTCAATCATCCAGTCCAAAAATATACAGGGTGGGGTAATGAGTCTTAAAAATGCCAATTTAGTGAGTTCCTAATCACAGATACTTCATCAGCTGACAAAATAAAAGCCTCAGTAGGTACAGCACTTCAAAATCTTGGACAATTTACATGTAATTTCAAGAATCAGCAGGGATACACAGCTGGATAAAAATAAAAAGCTTGCTGTAATTGAAAATTGCCTTGCAGCTTGTTTGTGATTAAAATGAAGTTTGGTTCCTTGAAATCTTGTTTAGCAATTAAATCTGTTTTACTTAGGCAATGAAATATTGTCTATTGTCCTTGAATGATTAAACCAGTACAGGCATGCTTTAATATTTCATGCTAATTGAACATGTATGCATACAGAAAATTTCTAAAGTCAATGTTCAACAACTTGGCTCTTATTTGAACATATCCAAGACATTATGTCTCTGACTAGAAGAGGTTGTGATCATCTATATTATTTGTAAAGAATCTCAGTGACAGAGTAGTGTTTTGCATGAAACAAAAAAAAAGAAAAAAAAAAGAAAAAAAAAAAGTCTGCACTCTTTATATTTGGAATAGCTCTCTCCAAAAGCCAGGTGATAACTTTACCTATAACATGACTGAGTTTAAAGTTCGACTTAAATTTAGAGTTAACCTATAATAAGAGTTCTTGTTTATTTTGACTTTCAATTTTTGTGTATCTTTGTTTGTTGTGTTGAATAGACCAAGTGTGAGAACTGATTCTCTTACAATAAAACAGCCTTCAAGAGACTTCAAGTCTTTTATTTGCTTGTTTGTTTGTTTTCTTAAATGAT
This sequence comes from Geospiza fortis, assembly GCF_000277835.1. Taxonomy (NCBI): domain Eukaryota; kingdom Metazoa; phylum Chordata; class Aves; order Passeriformes; family Thraupidae; genus Geospiza; species Geospiza fortis. The sequence goes on along the minus strand of NW_005054297.1, from coordinate 7,798,129 downwards.
TTTATTAGTTTTTGAGTTAAAATAATACTAAGAAACAGTTGCAAACGAAAAGTGAGATCTTGCAATTCTTCAAGCCATTTTCAACATAAGGTTCATCTATTTTCATTATTTTTGTTTTACATTCAGGTGTAATGAGTCCCCAATCCTCACTAGGTTTACGTAGGAGGGATAAAACTTGAATTAATAAGGTAAAAAATTAAATAATAGTTACAATTATTGAATCAGAAAGAAAACATTTGTAGCACTAGAAAAACAAAACCCCTCAAAAGCCGCAGGGAAATTAATAATGTATCTTCTAATCCTCAGCAGACAAATCACCTTCCTTATGCATATCCTATCCTAAAATATGCACTAGACGTACCCATACCCCAACACTCATTTTATTATTCTTCTTATGTATTTCTTCAGTATATTCTGTGCATTTATTTCTATTCAGTATATTCTATGCATTTCTTCAGTATATACTTTCATATTTAGGACCTAGGTAATACTAGAATTTTAATAAAGTATATATTCAGAAGATAGAAATAATATTGAACTGATTTAAAGTATTTAAATCTGTAATTGAATTAGTAGATAAAAACTTGGGGTTTTTCAACCTTTTGTTTGAATCCATACCTAGGATGTATTTAGCTCCAGATAACTGACAGATCTTTTTAATACTTCTTCAGGGTATATGAACCAAAAGATCAATCCATAAAGGAGAGATTCCTGGTAAGGAACAGTTGACCCAGGGTATTGCTGCACTGGCTGAATTTATAAAAATAGCCTGAGAGGACAAGGCAGTGTTTGTAGCTTAAAGGCAGTAAATTTTCACTCCAAATTTGGAATTAGGAAAAAAAAAGTCAAATAAGTGTGGAAAGATTATTAAAAACAACCTGATTGAAATCCACTCTAAGAGGTGCTGAAACATTGCTTGACAGACTCAAATAAAAATCAATAATGCTAAGGGAGGCTAAATTAGAAAACAGAAATCAATTCATTTACCAAAACTGGGATGAGAAAAAATATTTAAAGAATTATCCAAAAAGGATGATACAAAAATAAAGAAAAACATGGAGGAACTTTTAAGAAGAAAAAGAGTACATACACATCCAAAAAGTAATTGTGGAAAAAGGTTCACTAGCTGAAAAACAAAGCATTCATTGCCACCATACTAAAAACAAACAAACAAACAAGCAAAAACCAAACTAAACCATAAAAAACCCAAAAACCAACCAACCAAACAAAAAAAACCCAAAAAACCAAAAACAAACAAAAAAAACCCCAAACAAACAAACATAAAAAACCACCCAAACCCCCTCCAAAAAACCCACCAAAACACCCTAAAAACACCACAAAATCTAAATCATGGTTTTGATCTAGATTTCTCTTTTCTGGGAAATTTGAGAAAAAATTCTACAGTCTTAAATCTAAGGGGTAATACTGAAAGTAAAGATTTGAAGATTTGTATGTGCTCATGGCATAAATGTGAAAATTGAAGAGTGACCATGTTCATTAATACTTATTTTCTTTATAACTCTTTGTTCTTCAATTTGAAGAAATTATCCTTCACTAATGAGCTTTTGGTATGATTAACAAATGTAACCAGTGGTTCTAGGAATCACACAAAGCCAAAACAAGATAAAATCTAAAGAGTACATTTAGATCTAGAAAATAATTCAGGCTGTTGAGGGACTCTCAGCTGGTATTTGGATACATGATAAGGCATGTTAACCTTATCTGCATTTACTGTATGTAAAATGTAATGTTTCATTTTTTTCTCCATTTCTTTTATATATATATATTTTTTTTTTTTTTTTTTTCATAACAAAAGTGTGAAGCGATGTTCCCAGATGTACCAGAGAGACATTGCTCCAGGAAATAGCTCTTTGGGGTTTTTTATTATATAATGCGCTGAGGCTAAATCTAATCCTTTAGTGAGAGGCAATACATTATTGTGGCTGCATTGGAGCAGGGATTCTCAACTTTTAATATAATGGTTCAGATGTTCAAAATATGCTTAAAATATTCTGTAATTCTGAAAGAGTTTCTCAGTAGCTTCATATATTCTCTTTGGTATTTTTAACAGTGACTGTCCTTTTAATTTTCAACAGTTTTTTGCTCTACTCATGTCCACAACCTATTCCCACAGCCAATAAAAATATGCAATATTATATCTTGAAAATTACTAATTATACATGTAATTTTACAGTTCATATTTAGTATTCACACAGTTTTTAAAATACTGCATTTGTTCAGATCTGAAGGGAATGTTGAATATTAACAGTATTTTTTTCCTTCTGTAAGGTACTGAAAAGAAATCTACTGTGTTTATATGCATTTGTGAGAATGGATGGGAAAAAAGGCATAGCGTGGGAGGAAATTGTGTACAGAAGACCCAACATTCATAGGATAAGTGAGCCATGACTAGAATCTCATAGATAGCATGAGGTCCTGACTTATTTGAAGGTGAGGAGACTTGTATTTGACTTCCCAAATTATCTGGTGCCTGGAGAGAATGAGAAGCATTCTGAATGAGCTGTAAAATAGGACATGGTAGTTTTCAAACAGCATATTGGAGGTCCAGACGTGCTGTTTGTAAGGAAATACTAATCATGGATCACGATAACATACCATAGGATGAACTTTTCTGCCTCAGATGTTGCAGTCATTTGTTTTAGTATTGTGACTCTGTCTAGGTGTAACTCGTGAGGATGGATTCCACCATCCAGGTATTAGAATGTTCCTTGTTTCATCCTCAGAAAGGTATGATCTGGTAGCTATGGCAAAATGGAAGGTGAGGGAGATCTATGAGAAGGGGAAGAGCCTTCTTTGCATCAGGAATGATAAACAAGAAAAAACCCAAACATTCTCAAAGGCTCTGCAGTGGCAAGAGTCTAGGACCACAGATGTGAAGTTTGGTATGGTCACTGTTGAACTGGAAAGGAGAGGATATGAACTGACTGATGCATGGAAACTAGAAGCTTGGGATTTGTGGCAGTAGAAGCAAGGCTTCATCTCCCCCTAAAAGTGTTTAAACCCATGGTCTTGACAAGGAGGCACAAACAATAAATTCAGACATGAGGATTCTGGGCCAGATTTCAAGTTAGGATGAGTCCATAGAAGAGGAAGTGAAAGGTGCTAGTGATTGCTGACTACCTCTTGCCCAGGATAAAAGCATTCATTTGCCAGATATGTCTAGCACCACTTGAAGCAGCAAGGTATCTCCATCAGGACATGTGGTATTGCATAAGCCACTGTTTCCTGTGCTTCTGACTGCTCTACCCTGCTTCTCAACCATGGCACAAACACTGCAGCCAGAGAAACTCCCAACATGACCGCAATTGTGTCAGGACTGTGGGTGAGAGTAGGGGTACAGAGGGCCCAGTAATGTTTTCATCAGCCCTTCTGATTAAGATAAAACAAAAGGCAGAAGTATCCAAGTGCTTGACTATGCATCTAATTTCACAACTAACTTTAATTTTTCCATTATGGTACTTTGTTTAGAAGGAAGAGCCTAATCACGATTGTATGATATGCTATTGATGATGATGTCATGATTGCAATCATGATGTCCTAATATTCATGACTGATGTCATGTAGACTTGGAGGGACACACAAGTATTTGGACCAGGGATATTTAAATAGGTATTCTGGTCCAACCCACCCAAGAACTAAATCCCATATGGCCACTCACTCACACTCCTCTTGTAGGACTGGGGAGAGAATAAAGAGAGTAAAAAGGAATAAACTTGTGGTTTGTGATAAAGTCAGTTTAATAGGTAAATAGTTAAAAGCCATGTGTGCAAGCAAAGCAAGAAATTAATTCACTACTGCACATTGTCAGGAAGATGCTCAGTCACTTTCAGGAAAACAATGCTCTGTCATGTGTGAAAGGGAATTTTGGAAGACAAACATCATCCCTGCAAATATCCCCCACTTTCTCCTTCTCTCCTCCAGATTTGTAGGCTGAGCACAAGCCCATACTGGATGGGATATCCCTTGTGTCGGCTCTCCTGGCTGTGTCCCCTTCCAACTCCTTGCACACCCCCTGCCTCCTCCCTGCTGTGCTGAAGTCAGGTGTAGAGCAGAAAAGCCTTGACTCTGTGTCAGTACAGATCAGCAATAACAAAAACATCCCTGTGTTACCAGCACTGTTTTCTGCACAAACCCAAAACACAGCCCCATACTAACTACTGATGATTCAAGATGAAAAAAAAAGGACTTTTAGAAGGAATGGGGTGAGTAGGAAAGAAAACGTAGTATGAAAACTGCTCAAACGCCGAGTAACAAAATCAGAAAGGTCAAAGTTCTAGATAAAACTAGCAAAAGATAATAAGAATTATAATTTTGCTTTGAAATCTTTTCAGGTTAAAAATAATCACAGTAACCTGCGCTGGTATTACAGTTTGTTAATCATATATTATTCTCACTATGCCAGGTTCCTATACATCTTATAGGGTGACTAAATTTTTACTGTGTGGTAAAGTATTGCGAAATTGCATTTCTAGGCAGATTATTGAACACAAGAAGACAAGCAGGAGGAGAAAACAGGGTTATGGCAATAATTATGTAGTCTTACTTAGTTCCTGTAAGGAATTAATGAATCTGCCCATAAGCTTATCCTATATGGTATTGAGCACAACTAATCTTAAGGATAGATGATCTCATGGGCTACTTTCCTACTTTTTCTCAGTATCTATTAAGCTAAGCTGAAAGAAAGGGCTCAGCATTGAGAATAGTTGCTGTTATGCCCGAGTGATTGTCTGGCATTATTAGAAAATGTGAGTTTTAGCCCATCTGCAGTTCATTTTATGACTTTATTTGGCATTCAGCAAATTTTCAGTGCTAGTTTTGAGCTAAAAATGTCACAAGGCAGGTTAAGGCTGAAGATTTAAGTTGAAAAATAGAAGTTTCTGAAAAACAAGTCTGCTTGTAACAGACTCAAGAAAATTGCTGTTCTCGATTTATAAATTGGAGTACCTGGCTAATGTAAGAGATAGAGCATTTCTCCTTGTAATGCTAGTACACTCCCCAGAAATGCAAACCCTGATTATTCCTGATTCAGTTAATGAGCTTTATTTCTTGTCTGGTCTCATTAGGGAGCTATCAACTCTGATGTAAAACAGTTCTCACAGCCTTTTCTTTGGCTCCACTTTGCATAAATAACAAGTAGATATCTGTTGGGTTCACTTTTAAGATGCTACTAAGGTAGTTTGCTCAAAAGGCAAATTAAGAATAAAACTCTCCCCACAACAGCATGGCTGACTACAAGTCATCCAAGGTACTGTGAACTAAAGTACCACGACATAAACTAAGCCAGAAAAAGGAATAATATGTTCTTTACCAAAGTGAGTTTTCTGCCTTTTAGGGTAAATTGTTTTGTTCTTGTGGGATTAAATTTCTTGGAGACTGAAAAGGTGATGACAAACTTTTCAGATGTTTATCAGTAATCTTCAGTGATTGTTCAAGAATTTGACTTATGTATATTTACAAGTAGTTTACATTGGCTTATGTGTATTTACAAGTAGTTCTAAGTGACCAGTAACTGTTAATACTAGAGAGGAAAATAAAGACTGGGGATGTTTTTCAAAACACTCATTTACCTAGAGAAATATTTTCTGTGTGTCTTACCTTCAAGTAATTTGAGTTATACCGGGGACAGACACAGACTTTATTAGTGCTTTTCAAACAATATGTTCAAGTCTAAATAGGTTTGGGCTGTGAACATGTAGGACATAAAAAAAAAAGTCAAAATAGAGAAATGGTGTTGTTTTTAAAAGATTGACTTCCTCTAGAATGGACATGTGTTTTCTGAATAAAATGGCAAAACATATAAAAGTCAACATCCTTGTTATTTGCAATATTGTATATGGTAAATGTAAAATGGATAGCATAAAAGGCAGCTGTCCAGAGCGAGCACTGTACAGTGTTGTAGCATGACTGGATAAAAATAAACTTTTGTATGAATGATTATAAGGATATTTTCATTACCCTTCTGTATCTTTTTGCAGATATCCTGTTTCTAATCCTAGTAATTTAGTGTCATAAATGGATAGAATTCAATCACAAGAGAACTGATAAAATTACATTTAAAATGTAACAATACAACCACACACTTTCTTTTAATTCTCAAAAAAATGAGTGGGGCCATTTTAAATTCTTTTTCCTGAAAATAATTTCCCAGCTAATTACAGGTCTTCTGATATTCCCTTTGAAGTAGAAGCAACTCCAGGTACAACATCGCGTTCATGAAGACCTTGAGTTTGCTCTGAAACTATTAATAAATCCTAGATTTTATTCCAGTTTATTGCAGTGTTTTCTATGTGATCACATTATTTTGAAATATCGGAAACTATGCAGTCTCCCTTTCAGGCACCTCTGGATATTTCTAATTCCTGGATTCACACACTACACAAAGGATGCCTCACAGGTAGTGTGACCCATTGCTTCCTCATTACACTTAAAAGAAACTTATGTGACATTCTGCTTTTCCTTTGCATAAGAGAGATTTAGATACACTCCTTAGCTTTCAAGAATGCATTCTTTAATATTCTGTTTATGCTGATTAGTATAGTTGTTTTAAATCAGATCAACCAGATGCTTGTTCTGGCCTTCAGCTGGAATAACCTGCTTAACATAAATCAGTAAAAGTCATAAAGCAAGTTATTACTGTTAATTTACATTTGTGTATTTTATGCAGAGAAGATCAGACCCTTATTTTTTGCTGCATAATCTTTGATCATAGCTTTTTAGAAAGTAAGTCCAAGATTGATGGCATACTGCATTCATTCCATTAAGTGGAAAGATGTTTTGTGTAAAACTTCTGAGTATAATATTCTATTATATTATTTTCTAATTTAATCTTAGTTCAACTTTTATTTCTATTTAAGCAAAATGAGAATTGTGTTTTTCCCTCAAAATCTAGAAATTCCTGATGTGTAACTCTGCTACATCTCCTACTCTATAAATATACTGGAGACAATATGGGTTTGTTGCAACATTTACTTAATTAGATAATAATGAAAATAATTTTCTTGGGATAAATGCTATCTATTATTTGAATGTTAATTTTTCACAAGCAAATATTGAAGTTTAAAGCCAATTCAGAATTATCCAGGGAGTTGACTTGTATGTACATAATTATTTTAAATATTATGAATCAAATTTTGTTGCATTTCTTTGTAAGTTTGCTGATGAATAGTCACTACCCGGATACTACTGTTAGATCATGAGAGATGCTTCTACAGAACCTGAGTAAGTCACATAAAAAGTGAAACATGGTATCCATCTGACGGCTATAACCTCATGTGTAGGCTGCTATCTATTGAATTTCCCCAAGAGGTCTGATTAAGTGCTGTGTCAGACCCAGAAAATGTGGTGGCAAAGAGAGTAATCTGTCTTTGCTTTTAAAAAGCATAATTTTATTTTTTTCTTGTTTTGTGAGTTTGTTTTGTTTTGTTTGGTGTTTTTTTTTTGTTTATTTGTTTTTGTTGTTGTCATCGTCGTTGATTTATTTAGTTTTGTTGGTGAACTATAGTTCAGTATAGTAATTTGCATTAATTTTCTCTTAGGAAATTCTACAATAAGTCCACATTAAAAACACATTCAGAATGAGTAATTGAACTGAACAGTTAAATAAGGAAATTATTCTTAGTTTATGTAAATGATACTTTCTAGAACAGCTTAGGAGCATGGATTGAAGAAGGGCTAACATGGACTCTTTAGAAAATGGTATTTCCTTTTAATTTATTTTTTGTGCTTTCAAATCCATTTTATGTTATTGATTATGTTTTATTCTAATATTTTTCTTTCTATTCTTGAATGAAATCTTTCACATTTCCATTTGTAGGAAGGCAATAAAGAATGGGAAATATCCAGGAGTCCACAAAAGCAGACAGAAAGATAGATGTGCTTTCTAGATGTGTCTTTGTTCATCTGACAAATTTGTTCTGCTCAGATACTCTAGTTAAATTCATAGTTAGTTATTGATATCAGGTTTAAAATCTTGGGCAATCATAAGAAACCATCTTCTCATTATAATAATCTTTGATGTGCTTCAGATTCCTGCTTTGAATTAGAAGAACATTTGTTTTGGAGATGAATTCTTCAACCACAATCTACAGGCTCTTCTGGGACTTCGTATTTTCTTCTAAACAGGAAGTCTTAGGTAGACTTTGAAGATACATTTTCATTTCAGCGAAAAGTAGTGTAATCATCTGATATTCAAATATTTGCCAAATGACGTTAATTGCTCAAGACCGGTATGATTTGGATCTTTTACTGGAGGAGATCTTCTAAATTTCCAAAGCACCAGCAAAATATGAGAATTTAATGAGAGGCTACACCTTTGTCTCATCTACAGGATAGATCCACTAGTCCCCTTTGCAATCATAACATTCTGGGGACAGACTGAGGTAAAGATTACTAGTGATATATTTTTTATTTTCAATCTTACTGAAATAATTCTAAACTAATAATAGCTTACCATAGGGTAAAATGCCTAGCTATTTTTATTTTTTCCAAATAATCCTAATACCTTCATAGGTTGAAATGATTTATATTCATAAAATTTGAAAACAGGGGTTATGAAAGACTTTATTTCTTGAACTGACCTGAATTTCAGCCCAATTTAGTTAATAGTAAATCTGACAAGGTTTCTAAACTATGCCACAAAGGTATAAGGCATAAACAATATTCTACTTTCTCAAAGTTATACTGGGTATTCAAACCCGATTATGTCATATTTTGCAGCTGTATGATCTGGAAGTTCTATGACAGCTGTCATACTTGACATTCACAGCTACTACAAAGCTGCAGAATTCTGAATCCAAAAATTATGCCCAGGTAACGTTCTCTGAAATCTATTTATAAACATTTTTTAAAGATTTAGTGCATATAGCAATTGAATTTCTTAACGCAAATATTCAGAATATAACTAAATATTACTCTAAAGATTTAGTTTAATACAGTTAGGTCAATTTAAAAAAAGAAAATTATATTTATTTTTCTATTTTCAAACACAGTGACAGAATTATTTGGAATTTTTTTCCATAGTTCAATCTACTATAAATTATTCTATTGATTCTTATATTTCTTCAATATCAGAATGTCAGAGAAGTACAGCAAGACTGACTGTTAGTTCATATTGGTTCAAGTGTGGATAGAATTAAAGTCACGTAGCTATATATATCTCTCTCTGGGATTTTTCCTTTCCTGTAAATAGTGTCTCAAACTGGAACTTCAGAGAAACCAGAGACTGTTATCAGAATGAAAGGAAATTAGTAGTGGAGAGTTCATGTACTGTAAGGATTTAATAAATGGAAAGACACTTGTTACATCTGTGGTGATTTCAGCTGTTAAATTGAAATTATTATTTCAATTGAGAAAGGTGAAATAAATATTAAATTTAAATAATTGTTTATTAATAATTATTTTACAAGTCAATAAATACCAAGTTTCCAAAGCAATGCTTGGATATACAATGGTTTCAATTTTAATTTTTGTTGCATGCTTTAAAAAAATATTTATAAGTTAATTTTATGATTAATTTATTAGCATATGGAATATGGTAGCCCTTTTTAAAGAATATTGTACGATGCATATTTAAACTCCCTTTTATATTTCTTTCCCCTACCTGACATTTATGGAGAAAGTATAATTCCAGCTCTTCATTTTCCTTTGAGAAACAAACAGACTGCTTTTGTGAGTTTTAAGTAAGTTTTTGATAATGGGGCTTAGTAAATATTTGCAACATTTTAGATGACCTATCCTAAAAGGCATACAATTAACAAATTAAAAAGACATTGCAATTCTGCTATAATGATTACCAGGAACTGCATATTAATACTATGTAATCAAAATTAATAGGGATTAATAAAAACCAAACACCACTTGTTTTTAATAAACTTTAATTTGGATTTCAAAATGATTGAATTTTATCAAAACAGATAAGTATATATTTTCCTGTAAATCTGTAAATTCTTCTGTAAATTCTCTACAATTAATTTCAACTCATAGGTGATGAATGAAGACTTATGAAGATTAATCTTATTAGAATTTTATAAAACATTAATTTTTTTTCATAATCATTGCATCATGGGAACATGAATAAAGGAAAGTAATTTACTTCATGAGGTAGGAAACAAAATAATGTTCACATTGCTACTGCTAAATACAGGGTGTGGAATACAGCATGAAATGCTAGTTAATCTGCATTAACTTGGTGGTATTGTTCTCCATAATTGTATTGAATAAATGGAGATATGATACTGTTTGTGTCTGCAGGTGCATGTTTGTATTTACACACACATTTCTGAGAGAGACAAAACCATGAAAAATATTAAGAGCACCTGGCTGCTGTGATTTTTCATAAGGATGCATTTTTAGATATATACATTATATGTAAAGATGTATTTACATACACATATAACTGCAGTTTCTTTTTAGAGTTTTATTTAGCTTTTATGCTAACAATTATAAAACCAAATGAGAAAGGCATTTCTCACTTTTACTTCTCCTTACACCAAGAAAACACTGTAGAACAATAAAAGATAACATCTCACAACATGCCCTTTCCAGAATTGCTGGAAAACTCATAATGTTTCATTTGCTGTTGTCAAAAGTCAGCAAGAGCCACTCCAGAAGTTTACAAAATAAAAGCCTTAAAATTAAGAGCGCACTTTTCTGCATTTTTTTTTTTTGCTGAAGAAAATTGTATAATTGATAGAAAGAACTGTTCCTATTATAAATTCATAATGACATTTTTAGATTGTGGATATGAGGTCTCATTATTCCTAAAGTAATTGGCATTGAACTAATCTCACTTCTAATAGAATGGAATTAAAATAAATTTCATCAAAGTCCTATAAGTCATTTGGGTTTCAGTTTCTCTGGATTTTTTTCTTTTATCACAGAATCAGTCTTCAGCCTCTCTGTAGTTTTCTGATGTCGCACACAGAAACAAGATCTTAGAAGGAACCTCAGGAGGACTCTACTCCTACCTCTTGCCCACAGAAGATCAGTTGTGTTGCCAGACCAGATGGCCCAGGGTTTTGTTCAATCAGGTCTCAAAAAGTCTCAAGGATGGAGACTGAACCACCTTTCTGAAGCCACCTGTTCTAGTTCCTAACTGTCTTCATGAGGAAAAATGCTTCTCCTATATACAGGGAAGATGTCTATTGTTGAAACTTATGATCATTATATCTTGTCTTCCTGCCATGCACCATTGTGATGGGATTACTCCATTTTCCTTCTGCAAGGTTTGTTAGTGTTAAGTTCCCTCAAATTCTGTTCTTCTCCAGGCTGGCAGCTGCACTCACCAGCATCTTCGTTGAGTAGAGGGTCACAAAACTGACAGCCTAATGACCCATGAGGAGGGGGGAATAATCATTCCTCTGCACCTTCTGACCAAGCTAGTCCAGCCCTGGCTGTTCTTGGCATTTTGCTTCCAGGCCACACTGCTGGCTCATGCCCGACCTGCTATTAAGCAGCATCCCCTTAGAGCCTTCTCTGCCAAGCTGCCCCCCAGGTGGTGAGGTCCCAGACCATGTCATGCCCAGAGGAAGAACTGGCATTTGTTCTTGATGGACTTCATGAGGTTTCTGGCAGTCCATCCCTTCCCCATCTTGTCCAGGTCCCTCTGCTTTGCAGCTGCAGCAGAAAGTATCAACTGTTGTGTGTCACTCGATGGCATCTGCAAACTCAGTGAAAGTGAATGTTGTTACATTCTCAGCTAATGCTCTTTGTTTAACAGCCATTCAGAGGAAAAAGCTTGCTCTTAGTAAGAATTCAGGTGAAGATTGTATCTGATTATTGTCTTTTCATGTGCCTGTTTATGGGAAATTTATATTTTGATCAGACTGAGCAATGTTCTTCTGATTATTTTTCTTGGAGAATGCGGCAGCAAAACTGGCTCTATACTAATAATTTTGTTATAAAATTCAATATGTTTATATATTTGACAGAGGAGTCTTCTAAACATTAATTAGAAAACTATGTAGCAATATTATCTCTGATGAAAAGATGTCTTTTTACCCTGATGACTCAATATTTAGGTTCATGGATCAAATTTTTAATCATCTATTTCAGCACTTCAGTGGCACAAGTAATTGTGTTGCAGTTGTCTGTATATCTTTATCTCTGTATCATCTGTATCTATATCTATATTTATCTATATCAGTGATTTAGATGCCACTGTGATGAAAATGTTTAGAAGACTGGTAACACAGTTTTTGCTTTAAAGTGGCTCTTATTAATTCCATTCATTAATGACACACTTTGTGATAATATTTTATTTTTATGTAGCATGAATCACTATCACTACAAAGCTGTCCATTTAAAAAAAAAAAATTAAAAATAGCAATTTAGCTGTGAACACTGTTGACATATGGTTAGTATTGATGTCTGTAGTCCTTGACAATGTTCAGTATGGAGGTCAAGGTGATCAGATTTGACACCTCTGCCAGAATGATTGGAGCTGAAACAGACTTGTCTTCTTTCTTCTCCATTGCATCATGTTTGATATTCTCATTATGTTTCCCCTGCCTTGGCTGGGGGGGGTCTCTGCTGTTCATGATGCTTCTTTTGGTTTGAGTTCACTTGAATTTCAACAATTTGAAATATGAAGATATTTTATGTCAGGCAAGAATCTCTTAACTTTTATTTAGGTGAATTAAATGATAAGTATAGATATTTGTATGGCACACCTATACTTTATTATTTGGTCTGAATATATAATTCACAGCCTGTACAAAGGAAAGTGCATACAAAAAAGAGGAGAAATATTTTTTAACATTGTGGTTTGGCACAGGTCACTGTGCTTTTCACTATGGATTCATGCCATTATCGAGCTTCTTTTCTTTCTTGTCATATTTGTGCTTGCTAAGTTTACAAAAGCTGTATGACACTGATGTATTCCTCCAGAGGTACTGACAAGTACATGTCTTTTTCAGCTACTCAAAAGTTAAAACATCTCACACTGCTGCATGCAGATGTGATATGGTGTCACTGATTTAAGCTTAAAGCTGTGAGGAGGGGTTTAGTAATCTGATTTCTGCTATATTTTTTTCTTACCAGTTGGTGTAATAATGCCAGAATCAAAGGTAATTTAAATGGAAAATTTTCAAAATTTAGAGGTAGGCATATATTCCTTCAGTACCCAGAATAATTCACAAAGTTTTTAGTAGGTTTTTCACAGACAAAACCACAAATCTAAAGTTCTGTAGCAAAGAGCTGTTTTCCCTTTCTTGTCATGCTTAGGGGTATTTTCTATACTCTAAATGTAGGGAAGTGTGCTACAAAGCAAACCATTCTCATCTTTTTTTATGTCTTCCAGGTAGATAACTCAAAACCAGGAATTTAAAAAGGGAAGCTCATGTATTCACTACCCTCAAGCCTATTCAGTTTGCGTTATAGCTTCTTTTCCTTTTTCTTGACTTAAATTTTGGTCCATCATGTGTCTTTACATATGTAGATCAATTTTAATCTGATATAGCATAAAAATTTTCTTGTTTTCTAAGATAATAATTATTTGGATTATTTTAAGATTAAGAATTATATTTCTGTAAATGTAGATGTAAATTAAGTTTCACCACTTTATTATTGGTCCTGGAATTAATACAAACAGAACTGCAAATAACCTTGTTGAATGTGTACAAAACATATTTAGAAGTATGAAAAATATGCATAGTTAAGGGCTTTGAAGGTAAAAATCAAGGTAAGAAATCTCTTAAATGATTTTGAAAGTTTTGTTCTGAAACTTTTTCAGAGGCATGAGGTACTCTGTAGTTCCAGTTTAGGCATAAATGAAAACTTAGCAGTAGTCTTTCAAGCATAATTTTAAGCACTTCAATGTACATTGTGAGGCACCTTGACTAAAAATCCCATTGAAATCAACAAAAGTTGAAGAGAGAAAGGTGAAGAACAACAGAAATTTAATTCTAGATATTTAAAAATTTACTTCCTTCCTGCTGGTATTTCTTGTATTTCAGGACTATGGTCCTGATGAGATAGTTTTTAAATATGGGATAAAATATTAGAACACTTACAGGGTAACATTTCCTCGAAACATTTTCCAGAATAAATCTATATAAGGTTTTTCTGCATTTATAAGAATATTTATGTCTAGTTCACAAAAAGAGACTGTATATAGTGACTTTTCATATGAAATTATCTACAGTGAGAGAGGTCAGATTTTTTAACATTGTCCCAATACTGATTTAAAACAAGCCTTCAATGCACAAGTGTCACTTATTGGCTTGGGCTCTTAATTAGATGAAACCAGAAATCTCTAAGCAACCAAAGCTCAGTCACTCATAACTTTATTCATTAGTTGCTGTAAGGTAATTCCTAACTCAGCTCATGAGGCTTTATCAGTGTTAATCTACTATTCCTCCTATTCAACTTGCAATATATTGAGAAATTCTAATGTGTGTTAATTAACCTCTTGAGTATTGCAAATTCCAGGTAACCAAATTAATTCACCCAACATATCTACCAGAAGTTTACTGTCTACCTTTCAGTGTGGTATTTCTTTCTTTTTTTTTTTTTTAACTATTTAATGACTTTTAGAATTGTGGAAACATTAGAACTTTGATGAAATTTTGATATTCAGTAAAAATTAGATTTCTGGGTTTATCTCAGATAACTCATGCAGAATTATTCCAAACTCAAGAACTAAAAATTAATTATTCCAATTGGAATATAAGTATGATGTAAAAAATATTTTTCCACAATATTTTTCATAAGTTGCCTGTTTAAAAATAAAACTTAACATGAGATGCAGACAAGATTGATTTCAGATTGTATTTTACAGGATCCAGAAGTTTAGTGATAGATTCACATGAATTCAAAAGGTCTTATGTATTTGTATTTTGTGGAGGGGGAAATAATTGCACAGTCAGTACCACCTGAACACAAGTTAGCATATAATGACTGAAATCACCTTTGAATTAATCTCTAGGAGACCAAAGAAATGCACAGATCAGAATGAAAATAAGGTGCCTGACAAATAATTAAAACATGGATTACAATTCCTCTGTACATATAGAAAAAAAATTAACTTAAACTGAAGTCATAGATTAGAACTAGACTGTGCTTCACAAAAAATTGTAATTAAAATGACTGTGTAACAAGCCCACAAAACTTCTTTATCATTGCATTCTTACACAATAGCTTTTAAATATCACAACTTGATTAGAAACATTTTATATCATAGGAGTATGGATGACTCCTTTATTAAAATTTTAAGATCTCCTTGAATCCAGACCCCCAAGATAATATAAATACAGATAAAGTACTGAAGTATTTGAGAGTTTGTGTTATCCACATAATTACAGGACTGCTGTTTTTAACGGCAATAATGAAAATGAATGGAGATGTATGTTTTCATGAATTCTTTGATATAATATCTAAGTGGACAATTTGAGCCGTGTTCCAGTGTTTCAATCAAAAGATACTTCTTAAAACAAGTAACCAAGTATTAATTTATCTTATGATATTGTACAAATACTGAAACAAGAATTAGTTAACCTGCTGTGTGCTAACAAAATGTTGCATCACTCGACCAAGTTCAGAAAATATCACCAAAGAGATTTGTTCTACTAACAGGTGCTGTATTAATGGATAGTTTGAATGACAAATCATTTGTCATTCAGAATCTCTTTTATACTACTGGGTACCTTTGCGATTTTTCAAATTGATCTAGAGTTGCCATTTGCAACATTGATTAAGTTCTTAGGTACCAGAATCATTCCTATTTAACCTTTTCCTCCAGGAATATATTTGCCTGAAGGCAATATTAAATCAATTTGTATTTTCTTAGACAACCCGTATTATTCTCTATTCATATAAATCTTATGATTCATTATTTTACTGGTGTTTGGAGTTTTAGATTGTAGTAATCATTGTTTCTATTCTCATTAGAACTTTTTTGCATAATTTAAAAAAAGAGAAAAAGAGCTGCTGAGCTCATATAAGTATACCCCTTGACAATAAGATGCTACTGTGGAGAATGTTAAAACTCCAGACTATAGGGAAGTGCTACATTAAAATAAATCTGTAGAGAAATAAGCAAGAATTGATGACAACTGAATTATTTTCTTTCATTTTTATTTATATATATATATATTTATTTGTGTTTGTATTAAAATCATGTTTATCTACTGATGACATAAATTTTTTATGAGGTGTAAGATATATAAACAGCTTTTTTTGAAAGCAGTAACTTTGCTATTGACAGATTTGTGACATTCCCCGGCATGATATCTGCTACCTTTCTTCAGCAGTGTGTTGAAACAGATAGAAATATCAGAGTGCTCGGGTTACAACCAAAATGGCAGGAAAGAGAATATTATTGTTATTTGAGGAAATTATATTTAATCCTGTCACATAATGTGTGTATTGAAATATTCCACAGTTGCCCATTATACCCTGGTTTTTATCCTTAAAATTTCTTGTTGCATACACTCTACTTACCATCCACAATGTTTCTTGGCATAGATCTGAGCATAAACTTTTCCTTACATCAGTGGTACAGTTTTTATGGCCTCCACCAAAAAATCAAAAAGTGATGCAAACACAGTCTTTTTTGTATTATACTTCTAGTTACTTTCTAAACCATCAGTTTAGCTATACTGTTCATTACTCAGTAATGATAGATAGAAAGGTAACAACTTCCTGGAAAAAAAATAAATAATAGACTTGTATTCCAATTGACTTATTATGAAGATTCATATTCTCTGTCTTCCTAATCAGAAGGAAGGAATATAAACAATTGTTTTCTCTGAAGATTGTAGTATTTTGTTCAGATGTCTCAAGAACAGGTTTAGTTCTTGCCTGAAAACAGGATGAAGAATCTTCAAAGTCCATAAAAATTTTTCACATTGATTTGATACAGGACTTGTGCGTGAGAAAATTTACACTAGAGATGTTCTCTCTTGGTGGGGTTTGTGTGTGTATATATTTGCTTTTTCTCCCCTTTTCCCAGTAAAAACATAATTACCTGATGACAACATTATTTGGTTTTGGTGCTTTGTCAAGCAAGGTATTTGTGTTACTAGGAGCTTAATTTCATCACACCAACTTCTATTGTGGAAAATCCTCACTGTTTGCATTTCCCTCATTTTCTTCATTTAATTGCTGATAAATAAAGTTAGCTTATAAGAAATAGCAAATTACAAAGAAAATAGCAATGTCATAGATATTTTAATAAAGACTAACATCTCTTTTTATAGTAGAAAAAATAAACCAAATATATAATTTGTTAAACTTGTTTTTAATACTCTATGATTTCTGAATCAGTTTACACCTTTTAAATTTCTCTGCATTTGATGTAAACAAAGGAATATGTATATAATAATTGCAATAAATTGGCTCACATCATCTCAATAACTCTTTCCTTTTCAACCTCAAGAAATAATTCAGCTTCCCAGTAACTGTAAAACTATAAATACATTGCTATAACTTGCTTTACTGGACCATTAATCACACAGCTGTAAGTTTCTTTCTCTAGGATTCTTCAAGATGGATCAGTTTAACTGAAATTTATTCTATCTCTATTTCCCTTCCTTTCTTTTGCCAATTACTGTATATTGTCTTGCCATACCTGAACTGAAAAAAACAAAGTTAAATACAAAACTAATACTAATAATATCACTCTAATCTCAAATGGAAAAGGAATGTACATAGATGTTACACTGGAGGCACTGTTACATTCACTTCACAGATTACTAATTTGCAGTAAAAGGCTACAAGTCAAGACTGCAATTAAGAAATCCTGCATTCTGTTTCAGACAATTTTCTCTTATTAAATATAATTTGACAATTTAGTTTGCATGATATATAAATATAAGCAATATACAATATCATAAAAAGTCAAAATACTAATAGCAACTTTGCCTCTGCACATAAGGAAATATTTCTGATTATAAAAATTAGGTGGTTTTTCTAATGACTGTTCTCACCTTAGGGACATAGCATTAGGAAGAAAGGTAACAAAGGGCCATTTACTACTGCTTTAGGCTACAACCAAATGGCCCTTTTTTCAAAACATTCCAGCTTCTTCCTGAAAACCAGTAATATCTCCAGATATGCCTTCAGAGGCTGGTAACCTTTAAAGAATCAAAATGCAAAAATTTAGTTTAGTTTACTTTAGTTTTAATTTAGGTAATTTTCCGTTATATCCTAAATATATGCACTTTCACTTTTTGCTCAATTTTTTTCCCACCCCTCAGTTTATGCCCCTCTGCAGAGGAATGAATCCTACAGTAAGCACATCCTCGTTATAGTGTGTGTGTTTGCATTTAATCTTCAGACTTCTAGCCCTTGTAACTATTCTTTGTGTCAAAGCTTGTTCAGATGATGTTTGTCCTCTTTCATGTGTACTATTGGTGTCACGTGGAGTTATCCTTAGTCACGGATTTACCAATCCACTGAACATTCTGAGCTGGAAGGGACCCACAAGGATCATACATTCCAATCAGCTAACAAGATTCTTCTTTCTGGAAAGTGAGCCAATAATTTGTTTAGTTTGGATTCTACGTCTTGATTGTCTTGAAATTATGCCTTTTATATTTCATTCTTATTTTTGTCTCTGTCCGCTCCCTGTCCCCATCTTCAGACCTAAAAAATACTGTGCAGCTTTTGTTGCTGGTTAGTCCATTTCCTGGGGTTTTTTTGTTATTTCTCTTCTGATTCACAATATACTTCATAATTGTGGCCATTTCTCTATTTTATCTGTGGATTTTTTTCTCCTAGATTAATTTGTCCTCATTTTATTTTGGCACAAATTTCAGAAGATCTTATTTGCTTTTGTCTTTTTGCTTTTCTTCAGATATTCTTTAATTCCTTAACTGTGCTTTTCATTTTGCATGTTTGCCATTTGGAAAATAAAACCCTATTTTCAGCAGACTATAACAGTTTGGATTATAGACTTACCTCACTTAGCTGCACCTGTTCCCTTGCATTTAGCTCACATTTATTGTAATAGACTGTCTTTTGTTAGCCAAATAGCTGTTAAAATTCAAAAATAAGAGAATTTCAGATATATCTCTGACTCTATTTTAGTGAACCTGTATTTAATTAAGCATAAATTCCACTGTCTGAGCCTGGGAGGCAGTCAGGAACAGTGATGGGTGATGCCTGAGGACACTAAAGAAGCTGCAAAGCTGCATCATTAGCAACCTGTATCTACAACCCTAACTACACTCTCATAATATGCAAAATATGCACGCAGTGGTTTTCCAAGCTGCATGTATCCTCACAGTAGAATAAAATGTTCATATTTTTTGCAACACTGGTTTACACTAATTTCCTGAATACAAAGAACTGTGAAAACCAATATAATGTTTGTTTTTTGAATCTCTATTAAGTGTATGAAGAATTGAGTTTTAATCATCCTAAAAGGTTCAGGTGCATTGACTTCTTTAGCTGCTGTAGGGTTTAATGCCCCAAAACATGCATTGTTTATCTAGCTTTTAGTCTGTTGAAATGCTTTCTCTCTGGGATTGATATACAAAGGTCTAACACATGACAGGCATAACTTTTTTATTACATTATAGATCGTGGGTTTGATATAGCTGACAGGCCCCCTAATTTTTTTTTGCTACTACTGGTTTAATTAAATCAAGGCTCTTCTTTTCTTATACCATTATTAGATGTAGTCATTTTAACTTGAAGCAGTTAATCTGTTTCTGCTTCAAATTTACTGTTTTCTCTACCTAGCTTCATTTTGTCCAGACAGTATTTCCTGACCTTTTCCTAATCTGAAATCTAAACCTTAAACTCTCTTCAAGGATTTGATAACATGGCTCTGACATCTTGAGCTATTGTGGTAATACAGCCTAGAAAGCAGAGCTGAAACCTGGCAATTTTATTTAAGATATCTACCCAGATGGCTGACTAAATAAGATGAAAAGAAATATCTGAGGAGAAAAAGTCAGAGAAAGAGCTGTTAATTTTCTTTGTGCTTTATGTATTCTAATAAAGTCAGGGGTAATTGCTATTAGATTTGTAGGACTAATACTCCAAGATGCAAAATAATTCTTTGCCAGACTCTACCATACGCATTTTAAAAATCAATAAAAACATTATGTAGTTCCCTTATCTTTATGCTCAAGTAATTTCTCAGTTAGTTGTCATAGAGTAAACATCTGCTCAAATCTCCTTGGCACAAACCCCCACTTGTTATTCTGCCAGTTGATTCCTGATGTGTGGTTTGAGTCCACATTGTATCACTCTTAGGAATCATTTTGCTGGCATAGCTTCACAGATGCACAGTATTTAATGTTGTGGAGTTTTGTTGGTTTTTTATTAATAGATATTTCACCAAGACATAGAACAATAGAGTTCTCCAGGTTTCACCAGATGTGACATGTATATTTTAGTCCTTACATAACACTTTTTTCAGGGATCTTTGTATTACCAGACTATTATTTTTAAGATTAATTAAACTGCATCTCCTATTCTATCTTTATAACTGTCTTCTGGGATTTATAATATTGCTGTTGAGAAAATATTTGTATTTTATTCTAAAATATTTCTCACCTTGTAAGCTTCTATTTTTCAGACTTTGTTTTACTGATCTTTTCTGCAGAAATATCTACATAAGTAAATTTCTTGTTGCTATTCTCTATTTACAGAATGACAGAATCAATTAGGTTGGAAGAAGACCTCTAAGAACAGCCTATGAACAAACACCACTATGTCAACTAGACCATGGCACTAAGTGCTGTGTTCAGTCTTTCCTTAAACACTTCCAGGGATTGTGATTCCACCAGCTCCTTGGAAAGTCCATTCCAATGTCTAATCACCCTGTCTGTGAAGAGTTTCTTCCTAATATCCAACCTAAACCTCCCTTGGTGCAGCTTAAGACTATATTCTCTCTTCCTGTAACTTGTCACCTGTGAGAAAAGACCAATCCCCGCCTGGCTACATCCTCCTTTCAGGTATTTGTAGAGAGTGAGACGGCCTCCCCTGAGTCTCCCTTCCTCCAGGCTAAGCAACCCCAGCTCCCTCAGCTGCTGTTCACAGCACATGTGCTCCAGATGCTTCACCAGTTCTGTTGCCCTTCTCTGGATCCACTCCAGCCCCTCAATGTCCTTCCTGATGAGGGGCTCAGAACTGGACACAGGATTTGAGATGTGGCATCACCAGTGCTGAGTACAGGTCAAGAATCACTTCCCTGTCCCTGCTGGCCACACTATTTCTGGTGCAGACCAGGATGCCATTGGCCTTCTTGGCCACCTGGGCACACCCTGGCTCATGTTCAGCCAGCTGTCACCTAGCCCCTCTAGGTCCTTTTCTGCTGGGCCACTTTCCAGCCATTCTTGCTCCAGCCTATATTCACTCATAATGTTAAATTCATAGTGTCAAAAAATTACTAAGTTGAAGAATCAGATGTTTCCCTTGAAGACACAGAAAAATTAGTTCCTTTAATGTGTTTTATCTGTTTTGTAAAAAAAAAACTGCTTAGTTACTAGGAAATATAACAACGTGCTGCACGCAAAAAATATTCTTAGAAAAAATCAATCAATTTTAGCTCTCTATATATGTGCAATACACATGCAAATTTCAGTCTACTGAAAATAACAGGCATGTCAACACCCATGGACATAATTAATATGCACCTGGACATATGCACCTAGCGTATAAGATCTTGTTTTCCTTCATTAAGATATTT
>NW_005054297.1:7741855-7776458 GCF_000277835.1 Geospiza fortis | reverse complement strand
CCTGCTGAAACCCATAGGGGTATTAAAAACTACCTTTTTCCCTTCTTATTAGGACCCTCTTGCTTCAGATTCACAGCCTCTCATGAACAAAAGTGAACAGATTTTGAAAGAGGGACACAATAGCACTCCAGTATCAAACAGCTCCAGTGTTAGAGAAATAGAATTTTCAAAGTAAATATACTGACTGTGATGGAATTTGAACTATGATTCCAGGCATCTGCTTTCCTCACCAGACCAATTAGCTTATGTCATTCAAAGAATTAGAGTCAAGAGGCTCTTCAGAGACAACATGTGTCACTGCACAATAAAGACTGCATTTATCCTGTTGAAATTGGATAAATTACTGAAGTACTGTTTTTTATGTGTGCAAATAATTTATGAAATTTATCTTCCCCAGTTAAAAAAGCCTTAGGGTGTTATTCAGACTGCTGGATTTCACCATCTCAGATAAGAATGGTGATTTGGGGCAATAACTCATCTATAGTCCTGAGATCACACTTTTATAATAATAATTCCACTATCAGTTACTTAAATGATAAAAAAATCTGAACATAAAAACATGTGTAACCATAGTTTTAGGATTCTGGGCATTTTGGTACAGCTATTTTGGGCTTGGATTACCTTATGTGTTTGGGCACAACTGTGTTCACAAAAATTTGAATGTGAGATGCATCGCTGACTGAGTCAAGAACTAAACAGTTTTGAATCATTACAACTGACACAATGGAAACTAATTGTTTCATAGCTCAAAAGATATACACAGGCATAATTATAAATAGGAGAATGTTAAATGAGATGAGGCTCCCTACATTATTACTAATGATCACTTCTAAAAGAAGGAAATACTTCATTAAATGCATCTTTGCTCTTGAAATTAAGTTCATTCTGATACCATTTCAAATGACAGCAGAGGTGAAAGCTTTAAGTAGTCATTTTAGCTTATTGTGCAAGTTAATGAATGTCTCCTGATTTAGTTCAGATTTTTAGTTTCTCATCATGCAAAAAAAAGAAGAAAACTACCTGCAATAATTGCAGAGTATATTATTTACCTTGTTAGCCTGAAAAATCATCAGGGAGAATATGTTTCCAAGCCACAATGTCTGATGCCTGATTCAGAACCACTCACTCCAGAGGAAGTCTTAAAATACTTAAAATTTTCTGAGTACTGTAATTTTACATATTACAGTAATATGGGGGGAAAGTGGTCCTATCAAAAGGACTGTGGACATGGAGAAGCATGCAGGCACTTATTCTCACAAGCAGAATATCTTTATAAGTAGAGACATTTTATATAGAGTTTGTTTCTGGAAATAATGTCAACATGTTGTAGGCCCCTCTAAATGCTATTTCTACTACTGACTTTTGTGGTGGAAACACCACTTCTCAAAGTATGAGTAATACCAAGTAGGGGATTATTCGGAATGAAAGAGATTAATTTATTAACTCATTCTGCTTTTAGAATCATCAGGTTTTGTAATTGAGGTTTCTGTTCTAAAATCGATGAGCTGTAGTCTCAGGATTTCAGTTGCAACATCACCTAGACATAAAGGCACATTGCCTGATTTTAAAATGTCAGTATGCTTAAATGCCAAAACCTTATACACCTGAAAGTAAATTTTTTCATCTCTCAAAGGATCTCCATTTTTTTATGCTTGTTAAAGGAGAATCTGAAAACAAAATCAATTAGGTCTGGATTAGTGATCATTTTCCCTTCTCTGTTATTGAATCATTGGTCAGTATTTCCTAATGGAGGATATTATTGAAATGGTTTAACCGTGTTTAAAAAGTTGCTCAGGCTCTTTTAATCTTGTAGTTTCTGTTTTGTCAGTTTGCCATTTTTGTTATCTCCAAGGGTATACCATAGCAATTTATTATATTGTGCAAACACCCTGAAATAATGTGTATGAATACATTTGATTTGGTTTTGCAAATCTAGAAGTGCTATCTGAAACTAACAATGCTTTTAGAAACAGGAAGAAATTTTGCCAGTCTTTTTACCTCACCTTACACTTAATTCATTCTAACATCAATGTGCCAAACAAGATTTTATGCCTAGCTGCATCATTTAAATTGAATAGTAAATCAAACAGATTATTTGTACATTATAGTTATGAAGCTAAATTGTTCATTACCAATCAACTACAAATGCAAGGTAAATTTTTATTGATTTTTTTTTTTTGTTGCTGATGATTTTGTTTCAGTTAGTAACTTGTGTGTTCTTGTGTAAAGAGTTATATTGCATTTAGTTCTTGTTATTCTTTTAATCTAAAAACAAGCTTAGAAGTTATTATATGTCAAAACAAACAAGCAAACAAAACCCCCTAGAAAGTCAGGAGACAATTCTGACTAGCTGGAGAACTCAAAACAATGTTATTCATGTAGAGCCTTCTGATAAGATTAAGTATATAGCTTTCAGATTTAATGCTTATTGAACTATTCAAATATATTCACAATACTAAGTGTAGACAGTTCTGAGTCTGACATTACAGGAAGATTTATGAATCATGTCTTTTTAAACTGGTTTTGGGTGTTTTACAACCTTCAGGGACCCTAAACAATAGGGCTGTACTGGCATCTTGGATTGTCACCATGATGTGCTTATTAGATCAGCTGAGATAGAGCTAAATTCTTTGGATACACTAATTATTTCTATATGTAGGAATTAAGATATTTAGGACCTTCAGCTATTTTTCTCTTCTTTGTGTGGAAGTATTTTCAGACTGTGTTATAGATACTTACTTAAAAGACAGCATAGTACTTTTTTATTGATCTATTTAAAGAAAAAAAAGTGAGCTGAATTCTTGGAGGCTTATTTAGGAGAGATTGGATGGATTTTTAAGCAGATGATACTGAAGGGTCAATAAAGAAACTCAGAAGTCTTAAGGGTTTTATGAGGCAAGGGTGAGAAACAGATTCCAGGGGAAAAATCAACAGTAGTCATTGCTGTTCTGTAGTGTTTAAAATTTCTGGATTTGAATTTCAAGCATATATTATTTAACTTTATTCTTTGTGGTACACAGTTTATTCAAAGCATGCTGACTATGAGAAACATAAATGGAACCATTCACAGTGTTCACAATTTATCAATGTTTTTAAATATGACATTTCCATTTGCTATTTTCTCTGCTACATATAAAATATTTTCCAATAGTGAACGATTTGTGAAAAAAAGTCTCCGTCATGGCTTTGGAAACATTCTTTTCAAGTTCTGTTCAGACAAAAAAATTATGACAAGCACTTGCAACAGCATATATTAAGGACATGTTTGAATACCCTACCCTTTGCTCATAGAACACTGCTTCAGGCAGGATAAAGACTTCCTGCAACTGCAGATAGAACGTCTTATAGTGTAACAGATATGCCTTCCTGAGATTATGTAGATCTCAAATCAACCTCATAAGGTTACCAGCAATGCCAACTTCTCAAAAACTTTTCTGTAGAGCATGTCCCCGAACAGAAGCTAAGGATAAATATACTCAACATATGCTGCTTTTAAAAGGTGTTTAGATGAATCTCAGACAAAAGATAGTTAAATGTGACATCATTTGAAGAATTTTATTTTTAAAGTCCAGATGTTCATAGTGACAGATTTTTTTTTAATGTGGCTGGAGCATAACAGGAAAGGTATGTTATGAAACAAGTAATATTTCTTTTAAAAGAAACATGTCTACGTAGCACTGGGGGGAGATATTGAAAAGTTCTTTTTACTTTAGCACAATAGTGTTTGATCCCTATGTATGTGATTACTGCTTGGTTTTGTACCATAAAGTGCTTAGTACAAATGCCAGAGATTAATGTAATTTTGTAACTCCCTACATGTGTTCCAGTAAATACATTCCTCTTTACCTATACCAGTGTACAAGTAGATATATTAGTTTTAAGAATAAAAATTTTATGCCAGACCAAAGATGATAAGTATTTAATAACTTGGCGATATATTTGGGATATTCTCAGGGAGAAAAGATTCATTAGAAGATCCAGTACCATAAAAGCAAAATTAGAGGAACAGTAAAGTTCCCCAAGTTATAACCAGAGACCCTCAAAGGCCCCTACTCATATCCAAAAAAAGTCTACAGAAATCATTAACGTGTATGTATATATATATATATATGTTCAGAAAATGTAAGGAATATGTATCAGTTTCATGGAGATAACCTGGTTTGTTAGGCTGCTGGGTGTGCATATTAGGTGCTGCATCCAGTGCTGCAATAAACTAATTTCAACTTTCTAACCTAATGAACTAGCTGGAGAGTTTATTTCCTGGTTTTCAGCCACAGGTACATGAAAAGACTTTTTTCAGGAGACTAGAAATGGTTCCTAGCTTTTGTCAGCTATGAATAGAAAGAGAAAGATGTCTTGTAGAGCACTTTCGAAACAGTCATAAGACTGTTTGGGTGAACTGTTTTTCTACGTGTCATATTATCATAATGCAGTATGTTACTTATTCTTAAAAAGAATCTTGAAATAAAGTTATTATTTTATTTTGCTTTTATTGGGAAGAGAAGTTCTGCAGAGGGGGTGGAAAGCAAGCGAGAGACATGGTGCATGGCTCTTTCTGGATCCTGATAAGAAAGTTCCAACAACAAATGGTGTCATTAAATAGCTGTTTTAAAAAGATACTATAAAAGGAGGAATATACATAGCAAGTAAATATTTCTTCAGATGGTGGGAATCCCCCTTTTGTGCCACTCTGGATGCACCCTAAATAGGGAATAGGATTCTACTATTGAGAGACAATGCAGAAAGAGATTGTGCTACTCCTTTACTGAGGTAACATCTTTGCTGTGTGTTGCCTACTTCTCCTCAGCACTCAATTTGGTTTTAATCTCTATTATTTTTGTTTGTTGGCCATGAATTTTTCCTGTAAAACTGATCTTTAAAGCTAAGAAACATATTATTTTATTGTATATTCAGATTTTAATGACGCAGCTACACTAATAAAGATCCTTGAGTGACTACACCAATTAATTCAGAGAATTTTGAGAGGATAACCTTCAGGTTATCTACAGATTTAACTACATCTGCTTAGAAGTTCACTTTTTGTTCTACAGGTTTCAGGTTTTACAACCTCAAAATCTCTGTGCTGTCTTTGAGTTTTATTTTCAATTTCCATGGCTGTCTTTCAAAATCCAGAAGTAAGCCATGTGACAGCTGTATTTTTAAGTGATATTTAAGAGTTTTTTTTCTTTCAGTCTACTAAGAAATAAAATTATTGGATGTGAATTCTCAAAGAAAGATTAATTAGTTATCTTTCTTCTAATTCTTATTCCTTCTCAAAACAGCACAATTTCTGTTAAATTTCTATTACAACTTGTTGGCAGTAAGTGGACTTTCTCTATGTCTTCATTTTTTTAATATAATTTTCCATTGATAAATAGCCTTCCAAAACTCATTATGGAAGTAACTAGCATCATGGGATTACAATGTGATATTTCCTTTTTCAGTCATTGCTATTGCTCCTGTTTGGTTTAGAAAGAAGAATGCACTGTCATATGTACTGAATCTTCCCATAAACCAGAGTTCCTCTTTTCATTACTTAGAGAATGTTGTGATTCAGATATTGAAATGATCAAGTAGTCTTTTATTAATTAAATTTATTAATTGTATCCAAACAAACTTAGGGAAAACATGTTATTCAGTTCTACAGCTCCAATATCCAAAGAGCAAAAAAAAGTAGACTTTATAGAAGGGAATTAATTTTCTTTAGTTCGTCTCAAAAAAAATTATATTAAAGCATATTTATTGCATTTTGTCATTAGAAAAAAAGCAAAAGCTAAACTCTGATATTTGAAAGTACCCAGGAAATCAAAAATTAAGACGCTGATTTCTCACAAGCTGCTCAATAAATGTTCCCTTCATTTATATCTGGCTACATTTTCAAGGACTTGTTTTGAAGACTAAAGATCAAATGCAACTCTTATAGATAAAAAGCGTCAAAATTTCTCTGAATTTCACTTCAGTAGCTTTCATAATTCCATGTTTATTTTTCCTTTGGCATAAATGTCTATGGCAATTATAATATTTAGAGAGATTTACTGCTACAGAAACAAAAAATGAACACCAAACTTCAGGTGTTAATACATTTAAATGTAAGGATTTTCATAATGTCAAAACATCTTCCAGGTTTCAAAACCCCAACAGAAGAACCTTTTGCAGAATGTTTGCTTTCTTATGTTTTCATTTCTACATAAACTAGGAAAGATAATGAAGTCCGTCCTGAAATAATTTATACAGTATTGTTTAGCAGATAACTGCTGTTTTATTTATGTCTCTTACTGTCTATACTTATGCTCTGTTTTTTATCTCCTAATTACAACAGAGGTACACAAAGCATACCAGCGGTGAGTTGTGCCATTATATACTATATAGTTATATTGTATAATATATGTATTTATTACTATGCCTCATACATAATATTTTTTAAATATCAATTATTTTTAAAAATTTAAATATTGTGTTATTTTTAAATAATACATCTCTTATTCAAAAGGTCATATTAGAAATATAGCTCAATGTCTTGGCAAGGACTTAAATGACAGAGAGACTTCAAATTCTACTGACTGGGGTGGATGAATTTGACTTGGTAGAAACTATTACACAACAATCCAAAGCAGAAAAATATGTATTTGAATATATGAGGCTTTTTATGACACTGAGGACATGAAAGACCTGGAACCTCATATTCAGTCCACAGAAAGATAATCCTTTCCTCCTTCTTTACTTTTTCCTTTCTTTAGGAAGAAGGCAGTTCCAGAACTAAATATTAGGAAATATCATGATGCAAACATATTTGGCAACTAGTTTTTAGAGCTGCATGTCCAGGGAAAGATGATCTAAGAATGGCAGAGAAATTTATGAAGCTTATTTCCTATCATACAGCAACAGCAATAATTTTGATTTCCCATTCATCTCAAAGCTACATACAACACTATGAGCTGCCTCAGTGTGGTTTGGTAGGTCTCAGGAGGATATGTATAAAAAAAGTAGGTAGAAAGCATTATGTGAGGCTGAGATTGAAAGTGGAAAAGAGGATAGAAAAGATCTTGAATGTGCCAAACACTGGGTAGAACAACATGCGTGTTTTGGGTGTTTTTAGGGTTTTTTTCCTGATCTTGTTTAAGAAGGGGGCATTTAGGCATTTTCAGGGGCAGGATACTGCTGATGTAATGTGATCTTTGGCCTAGGACATTATTGCTGTTGTTATAGTCTCAGATTGTTAGGGCCTTTCCAGTGCTTAAGGTTTTATTCCCAGTGCAACAAACTCTGAATCTCACAGTGCAAGCCAATACAAACTCAAAATCCTCTCCCTTTATTATCGTATAAATCTGCAGTGATTATGGAAGGGAAGAACAGTAAATACAGATTTCATAGTCTACCATGTCCTTCTTAAATCATATAATAAAAACCTTGATTAAAATGCTAAATTAAGATTGTAAATGTGGCAGTTCAAAATAACTTGAAAAAATGGAAAGATAATAATTTAAAAATCATTTTGTATGCTTACGGTCTTGATCCCTCTTTTCATTTTACTCAGTGCTGATAATCTGCAGACTTCAACAGAAGCAGGATCAAACCTCTCAAGAGCAGTGGCATTTTGATGTATTACACTAATACATCACCCTATGCAGCTCCTTGATGATGTATTGCCCTAGTGCTTTATCAAAGTGTCACTGCCCCGATGAAGGCATAGCACCTTCTAGCAAAGCCCTGGATGAGAAGTTATGTTGGAGAAGAGGTTATGCTCTGTTATATGCTATGTTATACTGAGGTATGTTTCATGCTGGTATAAGGAACAATATCAGAAAAAGAGGGATGAGGTTCCAGGGTTAAGTGGCAGAGGTGAATATGCCCATCAGTCAGACAAAATTCACACAAATAAATTTCAATAGGACTTTGGACTGCTAATATAATGCTATTTGAAAATTTTGTCTTGTACTTTTTTGCAATATATTGATTTTTGGTTTTGATAAAAAGCCCTAAAATATGAAAAGCATTAAGAACATTTTCCCATAAAAATGGTGTCTAATGAAAGGAGACTTTTTGCATTTGGCTCAATTCCTTATCCCAAACCATCATCAAGACACTTATTGACTGGGAAGACAGGGGAAACTGACTGCACAAAATAGTTTGATAAAATTATTAAATCCTCATCTCCACTCTCAACATAGTGAAAATATTCTCAATTTTTTTTACATAAAAATCTAAAAACGTTTAGAAGATGCAGTAAGATAAACAGCAAAGATCACAAAGCTATTCAGTATATCTCTAAGCATATTTGCATTGCAATGGAGGTACCAAACGAATATCTAAATAATCACATTATGTAAAAAAAAGCACAATTCGCTAAAATGGAAATAACATATTTGATGAGAAATGCATTATATATGTCTAATAGCATCCCTATTGTTACAATTCATAATACAAAAGGAGAAAGATGGCTCATAATGAGTAGTTTTTTTCAAAGTTTCAGTCCATCTGGATGATCATGTAGGACCTGATTCTGCTATAATGATGCACACTGATTTTTGCTTTATTGAGCACTATAAATCTAGTCATTCATTCATATGAAAGTAAGCCTACAAATGCCTTCAGAAAGAGTACAGTCAAGTTGAAAAATAGTTGAAAACTAGGTGATACTTTGCCTCAGTTTGGATTAGGTGTTTGTGATCTCCCTTTTCTTTAGCATCATAAAAATCACATTTTGGGATAAAGATAAATTTTCACTCTTTGTATTTAGGACACCTCAACTATACTGCCTTACATATTACAAATGTGTTTGGGTCTCCGTATTCAAACTGCTTTTTCTGAGGTTTAATGTTCTCTAAAGGAAGCAATATATAAACTGGATAAACTGTTACTGGACAGACCTTGATTAAAACTTTTCTAAGAATACAGCTTAAAGATCTGCACCCAAGGATCTTGCCCATTATTCAGCAATGGCAGGGGAAATACAAGTACAAGAAGAACATGATGTATTTTTCTATTTGTGAAGATTTTCCTTCAGATTTTCTTGAAAAAAGAGTGTATTCCATGAAAAAGTATCTGTTATCCTAAAACCTACTAGTAGGCTTGGATTTGTTTAACTATTCACACATTACTAGGAAAAAAAGTCTAATAAAATGAAATAAGTAATAATTATTTATTATGTGAAGGTTGCAGTTAGACTACCTTTTTTCTGCATTTGTAGAATTTTGCTAAGAATTCTGTTCTAATGAAATTGTTCAGAGTAGAGTTTGGATATTATCCTCTATTGTGTATGTTGATGAACAATGGATTTAGACTAATTTTGTCAGACTTCATAGAACTACTTAATCATATTCTTTTCTTTTAATATCTATTGTCTTACCTTTTTAGCATTTGTTGCTCATTTTTTTAAGAAGAGATGTGAAAAGCCAAGAATGAGACTTGTAAGAGTACAGGGTACTCTTCTGATGTTGAATAAGATTGTTAATTTTACTGTGCATCCCACATATTCATGGAAATATGATGTGTTGAGCATTCCTAACTTTCTTTGAAATAGCAGAACTTTAGAGAACTAACAATTTTATTAAAACAAAATACAAAACAAAAGATCTGCCAAAATATCAAATTGGGTATCTGTGGGTGGACACATCACACGGTTCCTATTACGCTTCATTACCTCAACACTACATTTATAAACAGGTGAAAACTATGGAAATATAAATAAATGATGACAAAGATAAATAAATTTATGATGGGCTCTGTCAAGTTCAAATATGAGCTACCATAGTGCACGCTGTCATTTCATACTTAAAAAAATCAATTTGGTCTTCTACTGGCACATATCAAATAAATACCATTATGTTCCATAATTTGTAGCATTTATTAATATTTACTTGATATTTGTAACAAACAATACTGCAAAACACTGATATATTTTATAGGTATAGTTAACTTTTCCTCCTTTTGCCATAGATCCATTATATTAGTTTATGTTGGCCATTATTTGTTAGCAAGGTTCAGTAATAGCCTGAAAGACCTTCCTGTATTAACATAGCTACAAAAGCTAGTTTACTTAGTATGGCACAATAATAGGTTAGATTGTAGTGTGTGTAAACTGTATTACGTGTTGTAATAAAAACTGATCTCAATTTTCAATTTTCTCAAATTAAAGTACTTGTGTAGGAGACATAAAGACCTCAGTTGTCTCAAACACCGCTAAGACACACCAAAGGACTTTGCCCACTGCAGCAAAGTGTATAGAGAAGAAACTGCTCATGTGTGACTATCAAACCCCTTGAATATGCCTCTGTGGATTCCTGGAATTTGGACTGTAAATTAAGCCACCTGATGGGAACTTGAGATATGATAAAGGTGGTGCTATTGTCCAAATATGTAAAGGCCTAAGGAGAGGTAAGCAAGACTAGTGGAGAATAATGTATCATTGCAAAGAATCCACAAGGAAAACTATCTCAGCACCTGTGCTGAGAATTAGCTCTGACTGGGTCACCATAAATCATAGACTTAGAAGAAGAGAAATACTAGAATGGGAGTGTAAATGTATAAATAGTGAAAAGTTTCGGATGACTTTGGGACCCTCACCACTGAAGAGCCCAGGATAAAGAGGACCAAAGGGATATAATTTGGATCCACGGGTGGTGATATCTTTCTGCTTTACTTGTCTCTCTCTCACTGTCTCCCTCTTCCTCCTCCTCTCTTTTTCCTATCTCTTCCCATCTCTCTCTACCTCATATTTACTGTTAAATAAAATCTGCACTATGGACTTCAGCATATGGTTTTTACACCTTAATTCAGGCAGAGGCATATCTCAATAACTGGATCTTCACAACTGGATAAGAGGAAAAGTGAGTCAACTGCTTTTCTTGACCTTTACCCAAACTTCTTTTCTCTGGCTCTTTCATTCTTGAAGTGGAAGGAAGCTCCCCACTGCTACATAATGTTATATATTCTGTTCTACCACAGGCCTTTCATTGCCACTGTACAGAAATTATGATTGCATCTTATACTTTCTCTCCTTGTCTGTACCGCTTGTCTTCTGATTATAAACCTGAGAAGAAAATAACACAAGACACAGTGTCTTTCTTCCAATAAATGCCTTTCAACTTACTATGCATTCTTCATTTTAAATGTTATTTCTGCAGTAACATTTTTTTCTTGGTGAAATTTCTTTTAAAATTTAAAATATAATAAGATAAAATAAAAATCATATTAAACTTAATAATAGGGAAACAACCATTTATTTCTGAAAACCTATGAGTTAAATATGACAAGTAAAGTCTCATGTTTCTGAAAAGATTTTGTTGAGTTAGGCTGTTGAGAAATAACTTCATTAAAAAAGGGTTTTTTGACACTGAAACCAACATAATGGTTTGAATCAGATTCTGCAGTAATTGTTTTTCACTTGATCGGCTTAGATTCCTGTTTGTAACAAGAAGCCTGTGTCCAGACTGTGACATGGCCAGAGAAAGGCACCGCACCAGCGGTGAGGGGCAGTCCACAGTAAGTTTGGTCATGGTTATCAATGCATTGACCTGACATTTCCCAGGTATGCCTTATTAGAAGCAATACTACAAAAGTTTGCTTTTATGACAATCTCCGGCTAATGCTCAGTGATCTGCAAAAAGACAACCCATTGCTTTCAGCTACCCAAGGCTGAGATCTGATTTGCAAAGTCATCTTGGTAAAGACAAAATTACTTCCTGTAAATATTTTCTCTACACCTGTTAACTATAATGGATTGACAGTGACCTCCCCTTCCCCACTGAGATGGTGGCTGTTTGCATATTTCCTCCAATCTACTTTTTGCTTGAAAAAAGTAGTTGAGAGAGAAAGTCAATATTTTGGGCTGTCTCTGTCAAGGTATGAGATGTAAGGTTGTTTTTTATATACACATACATAAAATCACCTGGATTTTCTGTACCCAAGGTGTCCAACAAGAGTGGTTTATGTTTGCGTGTGTGCATAGATCTGCTTTCTTATTAGGGTGTGTGTAAGGTAATATCAGAACAACAATCATCACTGCAAGTTATTCTAAAATGTCTTTTTATTTATTGTACATTCAGAGACTATAAAACCATGAACAGTCATACCTATAACTTGAATAGTACAGGTGATAGTGCTTTCATGAATTTATTTCTATGTGACGTAGGACTACATCTTTTGGAAAAGTCTAATTTAACGCCCCCAAAGTATGTTAATAGCTCAGGAAAATTTTTCAATTCACTAGAAGATGTAGCCACTAAAAAAGCTATTCATAATCAGAAGATTTTATTTTTAGTGTTTGAAACCCTGATTTCTTTGCCTTACTTTTCTATTGTGCTCATTTCTTCCTACTTAGTAGCACTGGAAAAACTTCAGATGCAAATTTATTCTGTTTTGCATGTAGTTCTTCTACATAATATGAATCATCCAACACAAATGTTTTACATAACATGATGCACTTATTTATCAACATATTATTTAACAGTTAAAACCATCATTTAAAAATTTCAGACATTCTTACTTCACAAAAATTTTGAACTATATGTGTCTAGGCATATTTTGAAGGCATATAAATTTCACATTAAATTGGAAAAAGATCTTCAGAGATCAAAAAAAAAAGAAAAATACCATTAGAAATCTTTTTTCAACCTGATCTGACATCTCCTCTTTTTTTGTTCCTGAGTGTCTACATTTAGCTCTTTTCACTACTGAGCTTCTCTAGAATCATATTTTCTGGTTACTCAGAGCCCACTGTCAGCCCAGGTGCTGAGAGAGCGTGTCTGTAATAGGGCATGCAATTATTATATCTTGATCATTTTGAAGATAAATTTGACTTTTGTTTTCTGAAAGTTTCTTGAAGTTGTCTGTGTAATCCTTCAGAATCCACTCAAGATACCGAAGAGCACAGGGATCACTGCAGGCACAAAATCTGCATGGTCACCCTCACAGATTCATACCATACTCGTTACTACAAGAGAGAATCCATTACTGTTCCTTAAGAAATGAAGTTCCTAAAGATAAAATAAATGAAATAGCAAAATAGCTAATTGCTATAATGGTTGCTTTCATCCTCCAGATGGAGATTTGGTTCCAGTATAGAGAGGATTAAGTGAAATGGAGACTCAGGCTCCTTTCCCTGAATATTCTGTACCAGAGAAAATGAATAGTTTTAAAGGAAGAGGAAATCATGATTTACATTTCACAGCTACAGTTTTAAATGCCAACATATAACATTCAAGTAGAGCATTCAGGTCTCAAAACAATATGCTTTTATCAGTTTTTGCCACTTTCTCCTTACTTCCCCCATTAGATCTTTTCAAAGCCTCCACATGTTTACATGCTGGTGGAGTTTCTGCCTTGTGTAATAAGGGTCCTTTTCTGATACAGACCTTGACCAGAAAAACACAATCTTTTTGCATGTTTTTATCAACAAATACCAATTTTTTTTCTGGATTTACTGATTTTGGAGCCAATTTCAAACTTACCATATTAAAAGAAGGGCAACTACATTTATTGTCTGACCATCTGCCCATATATATATCCTGGCCATTTATTTTAGAATGTTTTACTAGCTGTTGTTAAAAATTATTTTGCAAGTTCATTGTCAAATGTAGATGGGCTAAAATCCCACCAAAATCCCTCCAAATTCCTTAAGAGCAAGTGGATAATTAACACAACAAAGCACACAAGAAAATAGTGGGAAATGAGAAAACATATATTAGTACATGCAAAATAGATAAACAGCTACTAAATTAATGAAGTGGTATATAGTCTAAGAGACTGTCTTGCCTCATAATACTTTATATTTTGTGGCTACAAACATAAAGCATACAACATTCCCATGGCAACCATTTACGATGTTACAAAAGATTTATAAAGTTTTGTAAAAAGATTATAACTTTTGTATTAAGGTTTACAACCTAAGGGGAAATAAGCCATGTATGAAGATTAACTAGAAAGAGAAATAATACTTTTACACAAACATGCTTAGTACACTAACAAAAATAGGAAAGAAAAATTAAAAATATAGACAGCACTGTTCTGAATTTTATGCTTTCCTAGGCATTCTGAATTTTATGCTTTCCTAGTCATTCTTTTTAGTTTGACTCACAAATTCCTGGGTTTTAGAATTTACAGTGCACCTTTGAATTACAAAGAGATAACTGTCTGTTGTAACAGTGAGCATGAAATTGTTGTTTCTGTATGGAAAATCTAAGCTCCAACACTTGCTACTAAACAAAAGGGCTAATTCAATGGAGTCTGCTGCTTTGCATCTATAACTGAGAAACATATACCAGTCTAGCAATGTCATATAATTTGCTGAAGAATCTAAACAAAACATAAACTTACAACCTTTTTTTTGCTGATGTCTGGTACCCTGAAATTTTATTCTCTATTGCCTTCTCTCAAACTTCAACCCTTCACTGAAAAGACTGAACAGAAAATATTTTTAATGATTCCTTATCATTATTCCTTATATACACATTTCAGTGTATATACAGAGGACCAAAAGTTTTAAATATGAGAAATTTCAGAAAAATAATATTATAATGGAAATAATTATTCAAATTAATTTCTATATGAAGTTATGTTTAAAACATGAATACGAGGATATCATTTTACCTTGGGTGGAGTTTAGAAATGTCTCTCTCAAAATCTGCTAAGTTATTCTAACTACATGCTTACCATGAACTTCCCAGACTTGACATTCTATGGACTAGAAAAAAATTTAAGCAAAGTTTATAATTTCATACTTCAGTGACATTGATTTTATACTTCCTATTGAAT
Organism: Geospiza fortis; assembly: GCF_000277835.1. Taxonomy (NCBI): domain Eukaryota; kingdom Metazoa; phylum Chordata; class Aves; order Passeriformes; family Thraupidae; genus Geospiza; species Geospiza fortis. Next base: position 7,761,707 of record NW_005054297.1, on the reverse strand, counting down.
TATAAGTGGGAAAAATGAAAATGAAGACTGTGTTTGAATTGTTCTTTTTTATTAGCATTCATAATGCTTAAGTTGATTAGAAACCAGTTGTTTTCCGAAAAGTATCAGTAATTCTAAACAAGACCATTTTGCCTTTTTTAAAATCAGTCTTTGTGGGACTGTTTCCTGATTATTTCATAGAATAGAATAATCAATTACCAAACCCAAAAAATCTAGATATCAAGAAGCTGTGAAACTAGTAGGTTCTTGAATTCCTACATTGTATGTATTATTTCTCCTGTTCCAGTCCTTGTGTTAGCTTTGAAAGGGAATTGATAGTTTGTGTGACTGCAGTTTACATTTTTCTACTACTCTTACTACTCTTTTTCTATACTACTCTAATTTAGACATTCAGGGCATATTCAGATGAATATATTTGCAACACAAAATATATCAGTGTCCTTCCATGGAAATATGTTTTCCATTATGACATTAATGAGTTAAGTCCTCCTTAAAAGTAGTGGAATACAATTTCCAAAAATCACTAAGATACTATCACTTGAATTTCTTCCGATATTCTCTCCACTTAATCAGGTCGGAAGTAAGCAATAGCTATTCAAAGTTTTCAACAAGTCTTGAGAAGTCCTGTAAAAAAGAGAAAAAATATTATAATTTCATATCATACGTTAATGTCACATCAAAATGCCCATGAATTGAACCTAACTCTCATGCTAAGCTTTGACATTTAAAATAGATCTAGATAGTACTTAGGGGTTTTGTAAACTGATTTTCTTTAGAACAGAGGAGTTGTAATTACCCCTTAAGTAAACTAAAAGTAATTTTATGCAATTTAGATGTATTCAACTGTGTAGCTACATTTTGATTAAACTTATTGTTGGCCTATGTATAATCACATGTTGATTTTTTTTCCTCTCTATCTCTTTATAGTTGACGATCAGTGGCATTATTTTTATTAGCTTACATTTTAGACACCCATCACCAGTTAACATTCTATTTCCCTAGATTTTATTTACAAGTCTATGACTCAGAGGGGAAAAACACAAAGAAATCCTCCTAATTCTATGAAAAATCTCTATATTACAATAAAGTAATGAAAGACTATTATGTTTCAGATTGGTCTGTATATTCAAGCTCCTGAAAGAAATGGGTTGCTGAATTGATTATAATTTGTGTGGAATGGACTGTATATGCATGTTAAGCAATTTTCTACAAAATTACACAAAATTGGAACATCACCATAGCAATATTCTATTGTATACAATTTTAACTAAATATTATAATCTTAAATAGAAACTTTTTTGATATATATCATGCTCTGTAAAATTCAGTTTAACTGAAAGGAATTTTTAGAAAGTGTGTGAATGCTTATGCAAAATAAATTTTGTAGAATTTGCTAGGAATACCAAAAAAAGTCCAAGAAAGTTCAAGTCAGTATTTAGTGAAAACATTTAATGCTAATGTGTTTAAGGGCAGTAGTAGAGAAGATGAGGTGAATTTGATTGTTCTCTCCCAGTACCTTTTCTCCTGGTCTCTATGGAACCCAGCAGTGCTTTATGCAGATGCACTCAGCTTTTCATGGCCAGCTGCAGGATCTTAGCCACTCATTTCAAGTAAGAATTATGAAAAGGTTCATTCAGTTTCCTTGATCCTGAATAGTGAAGACTTCTTAAAGTTAGTATTTTTTGCTTCTTTCCATTTAAAAATATTCTTAAATAGGAGCTGTTCCATTATCCCAAAATAGAAAGTCAACAATACTTCAGCTCACTCCAAACCATCTGTTTACACTCATTTCTATCTCAAACTTCTCAGCCATTTGCATTTTGCCCAAGCTGTCAATTCTTCCTTTGCCAACATTAAATAACATCCCACAGTTGTGGTAGTTCTTTTCAGTCATAGTACTAGAATAAATTTTCATCAACAGAGGGAACATCTTAAGATAGATGTATGTATATCTGAAAATTATGTAAAAAGCAAGTAGTGCAGAAATGCCATGTTGTTTAATACACTGTTTTTAAAATTTGATTCATTAGCCATATACAAGTTATATAATGTAAATACAGACATTTCCTTAGTATAATTTTACCATGTAAATAATGCTATTTGTATTCTCCACATAACCTGAATTTATCATTTCACCTCAATTTGTTAGAAAAAGAGCACTTTTACCATTATGAGCTATATAGGACTGAGATCATTAGCATCTAAAATCAGATTAAAATCTCTTATCTTTCCTGGTTTAATTTTTTTAAGTAGTTTCCCTGCTTCTCATGGGGATATGCTAAATAAATTGGAAAAAAAAATAAAGCAATGAAAACCCCGTCATCAAAAGAAATCATATTCTTTTTTAAATATGTTTTCAAAAACATCTCCTCCCTTTTGACTTCAGACACACTGAATTATTTTGTATTACATTTCAGTGTAATTAATGTACCTTTATGCATAATGTGCAGTGAAAAGAGGTCTTATTTGAAGAAACAGGAAAGATAAATGATCCAATATAAATGAAAAATACTTTGCTAGTCACTTAGCAGCAATAGGTCTCCTCAAGATTATTTAAAAAAAAAAAACCTGTTTTTTGACCAGGTTTTGTTGTAGATCTTGAAACCTAAGGATTATAATATCAGGTCTTGATGATTATTAATACATGAAGTTGTGCCCAGAAATATTTGTCCTAATAACTAATTTTAAAAATTTACAAACTTGAAAGGATTTACAATGTAATCAAATTTTTCCCATTCATGTTCCATCTACCATCTGTTGTCTACAGTAGTTGAAAGATTACAGAATTAAGTTGACACATTTGGCTGTATTCCTTGAAATCCAAATCACTAAGAAATGAGAGGATTCTTTATTTTTTCCTTTTTCAAAACACAATCTAAATAAAACACCAAACCCTTCTTCATAACAAGTTCTGGATTGTTGGCTGAAGTAAAAGTAAAGTAATTTCTATTGTAGATAACAGACTGACAGAGACAGCCGCAATGCAGTTTCTTAACACTGCCTTACTAGTGTGTGTTTGATCTCACAAGTACCTCTTTTGGGAAAAGAGCTCACTCCATTTCTATTAATGACAAATTTTGCCATTCTAAAGGATTTCCTAAAATAGATGTTTCTTGCTGCAGTGGTGGTTTAAGGAAAACAAGACTGAAAACAGATATATCAGCATACATCTAGAATAACTTCATTGGTTTCAGTGGTGTGATTTCATGCAACAAGAATAAAACATATGGTTTAAAGACATATTTTATGGAAACATTGTAAGGGAATGTGAGCCGGAAATGTAAAACGATTATAAAAGAGTTTAGCAAAAGGATAAAAAAGTGAGAAAAGAGAGTATAAAAATCAACAAATACTCAAAAGAATGTGAGGCAGGGAAAAATCATCAATCATAATTTGCTTTTGACTCATTCAGAAATCAGTAAAAAATTCCCCTGTGCATCCAGTCATGAGCTGCAAACTGTTGTTAGAAACAGTCTAGTGGTCTAAGGAGGGAAAATAAAGATTCTTTGTTATTAGCCTGTGCTAGCAGTCTGCAGCATTTCCTCAGGATTTGATACCTAAAAGTTTTAACGATTATATGTTTAAGTATGAAAAAACCAGCATATTTATCTCCACTTTCCACTTTTCCCATATTCTGAGAAATAGTAATCTGAGTGAACACTATACATTTTATTCCAGTAGTGATCTGATTATGATTTATGAAAATGTTATTTCTACTTGCTTGAAAACCAAAGATAAAATTATTTTTGCAGGTAGTGTTCTGGTTTGTAGCTTTGCAAAACAACTGTCTACTGCAGGTTCAGATCTATAGCCTCTTATCTATACATATTATTTTTTAATGAAAGAAACAAAATACAGAGCTTTTTTTTGTTACAAATACCTTTCTCTGTTTAAATCTTAGGAACTAGAAATCAGTCTTGAATTTAAGGTAGAAAATCTGTCTTCTCAAACATTTAATGTTAAAAAAACTCTATGAGTTTAGATCATATAATTAATATGAAATCATCCTATCTGAAATGCTTAATACAGGCAATACAGAGCATCTGAACCTTTCAATTATAATTTACAAAGTTTGTAATTTTTAGAGTCATGTAGGTCAGTGGTCTGAACACAGAATTTTACAGTGCACACACAATTAATCAGTTTATTAAATATGGACTGAAGTGACTGTGGAAGCTAAAATGCAGGTCACCTGTTCATAAAAAAAAAAAAACATTTTTGCCCTTGAGTTGCTGGTGCAGCAACTCTTCCTACCTTTGTGTCTATCATTCATGTACAGAAAGTTTAGTACCAGGGCCAATATAGCAGTCAATGTGTGTGTGGGTATATACATAAAATTCATATAGGAAGACCTATTTTAATTTCATTTTTAAATATTTGAATTACTCAAGCTAATGGTTAGCTTGACTAAATTGATAATTTTTAAGAGAAATCAGCTCAACAGAGTTCAAAGCAAATATCCATATTATTTTGATTTGCAGTTTATCAGGTTGATAAAATGTGAGGGTTTATAACCTTCACATTATATACCTGTACCCTCTATACCCTCTGTCTTACTCTTAATTTACTAGATTTTGAGGAATCTAGTAATGGTGACAAAAATGGGGACTTACTCCTTTTCTTTATTAAGACTCTACCGCACAGGGAAAGAAAAGTGAAAGAAAAAAACACCTGTCTTTAACAAGGCCTAGGTAAATGGACAACAGGGTCAAGATATAGTGAAGGAGACCTCTTGAACAACAAGCAAGATAGGAAACCTGTGATGGTGATCTCAAGGATTTTGGGGTGAAGGAAGAGACGAGATCCTTGACTCCATTACAGAAGGCTTGATTTATTATTTTACGATATATACATATACTATACTAAAAAGAAAAAGAAAGGAGAGTTTCCAGAAGCTGCAAAGCTAAGCTAAGAAAAGTGAATGATAACACACAAGCTGGCCTTGACAAACTCCGAGAGCTAGCTCTGCTGTGACTGGTCACTGAACCAAAACATCCACACCAGACCAATCACAGATCCACCTGTTGCATTCCACAGCAGCAGACAATCTATTGTTTGCATCTTGTTGCTGAACTTCTCAGCTTCAGCAGGGAAAATTCTGAGAGAGGATTTTTCATAAAGGAAATGTCTGTGACAGAAACCCATAACCAGTAACCACAGAATGATATTTTTCCATTTCCTTCATTTAGTTCAGTGAAGTAAAAGCAGCGAGCAAAATCTGTACTCAAGTCCAAATGGTATTTCTAATTTCATAGTACAAGGCAGCCTAATGTTAAGATCCAATTATTAGAGAGACACCTCTTCCCGAATTAAGGTGCAAATGAGATCATAGGCTGAAGTCAACAGTGCAGATTTTAGTTATAAATGTCAGGTAGAGAGAGAGAGAAAAAGAAATAGGAAGGGAAGCACAGAGAAAGAGTGATAGACAGATGAAGTAGAAAGATACCACTCCTGTGAATCCAGCTGCAGCATGTTGGTCTTCTTCTTGTCCTTTCAGTGGTGAGGAGTGGTGAGGGTCCCATGAAACACAGAGTTCAATGGGTTAGTACATGATCAGATATGGGAATGCCCAAGCACCTCCTGTGCAGGGATGGGGGAAGTTCTACAGCCTCTGGATCTGTTGCATCATTTGTGTTTCACATGCAGTCCTCTGGTGGAAGGCCTCAGAAAGGAGTCTGGAGGGTGCTTTGGAGGTCTTTGATGGTTTATGACTCCTAAAGACATGACAGATGCCTGTCGTGTGAATGTCCTGTGGGAATGACCTTCTTGGGAGAGGGGCCTGGTTTTACAACTGAGCCAGTTTGTGTAAGGGAGGGCTCTCTGCAGGGTGTGTCCTTTATCTGACTTGTAGCCTCCCGTGCTGGGTGTTCACCCCCTCTGCTTTCACCATCACCCCCCAAAAACTCTCCTTCCCCTCTGTTGTGGGGAAGCGTGTGCAAACCTGGCCTTGGCAAATGAGCCTGCGAGCTATAACCCCCCCAGTGGAAGGAGCTGATTTTCAGGACAGCTGCTGGGTTTGGCTTTCCTTATGTATGCACTCCTCTCCCTCATGCTTGTTTACTTCACTTTAGACCTGAGATAATTAGTCAACAAGAAAGACACAAACCTGTTGGAGTGAGTCCAGAGGAAGGCTATCCTTGAGGATGATGAGAGGGCTGTAGTGCTTCTCCTAAGAAAACAAGCTGAGAGGATTGGGGCTGTTCTGCCTGGAGAACAGAAGGCTCTGAGGAGACCTCACTGCGATCTTCCAGTGCTTAAAGGGGGCTTATAAAAAGAGGGAGGCTGACATTTTACACATTTAGTAGTTAGGCACTGGAAGAGGTTGTCCAGAAAGTTTGTGGAGTCCTCATCCTGGAAGTGTTTAAAACCAGATTTAGATCGGATGCGGCCATGAGCAACCTGATCTAACCAGTTGCACCCTTCCCTTTGGAAGGTGGGTTGGAATTGGACAATCTTAGGGTCTCTTCCAATCCAAACCTTTCTATGATACTCTGATTTGCATGTGCATATATTTTAGTATATCCCTAGAAATCTTATGTCTAATCTATACATATTTTTAGTAGTAATATTTATTCTAAAGATATTTTCTGTATTGTAGAATATTCAGACTGATTTGCATATGGATATCAGAAGCTAACCCCACATAAGCTTAGAAGTGAGAACATAAAATAATAATTGTTAATAAGGCTAGTGGAAGACATAATCCAAAGCTGTGAATCATACTGTGAATGCTCCAGAAGATTCATGGCATGTTAAAAGTTTTGAACTGAGTCTTAATTTGTTTTCTGTTGCTTCTAACCTTATTCAGTGAAAGATCTGGCAGGTTTTCAAAACTGTTAAATCTTTTATCTCAACTTCATATTTTGTATATCTAAGCAGGCATTTCTGAGAGGAAGCGCTGGTTTTACAACTTTGTTGTCAGACTGTGTTGCATCTGCCATCTAATCATTAAAATGTTTTTCAAAAAGACTAAAGATAGTTCATCAAATAAGAAAAGAAAATACTAATTTCCATTAGAGACAGCTGAAGGAAGAAGGACATCATTATTGCAAACACTTTAGTGAATTTTTCCTTATTTCATTTTCTACCAGCTGTGATGTCAATGAATATCTAGTCCTGCAAAATTTCACACACATGAGTAGTTCTCATTGCTTTTAAATTAATTACTGTCATGATAAAACTATCAGCAAGAGACAGGCTATTTGGGATGGAATCTATACCTGGTGTTTAATTTCTTCCAGGAAATGTAGCCTCCAGCTGGCTATGTGAAATGGAGCTTAAACCTCTTTGTGACTCTAAAAGTTAGCAGAGTATTTTGTGTTTATTTTGAACTTCTTAAATATTATAATTATGTTCTTGTTTGTTTCTGTTCCTTCTTAGTCCTAAATGAAATCTACATCTGTGATATTTCAGATTTTCTTCCCAAAATAAGAGATGAATTGCATAAAATGGTAAGGAAAAAAGACTAACAGCTGAAAAATATTCTTCAGCAATGTTACGAAATTGATAAGTGGGTAGGAGTAGACTTGAGTGTCAAATATTTAGAAAGTGAGCAACTCTCACCCTATTCTCTCCTCATGCATACAAAGTTAATTTCTTAGTAACATAAAAACAATTTTCTGCAGGTTTTCTATACCAGCTCAGGCTATCTGCATACCTAAAACGGCCAGTGGGTTGGGTTTTTTCTAAAGAATACTTCTGACATTGTCTTTTTAGTTATGAGGTAGGAAACAATTTAGAAAACTAGCTGTTGAAGATTTTTTTTTTTTTTTGCAAAGTTCACATCATCCAAATTCCAGATACATAAATTGATGATTTCTAGTGTGCTTGGTTTCAGTACAGTTGTGCAGTTTTACAGCAGACAAAGACTTTAAGAGTTTGGTACTCCTGTATACTTCTTGCTTAGGAAATAGCGTCTTTTCTTTCTGTGTACTAGTCTGAACAACATGCTGTACTGCAAACTGATGGATATATCTTTTAATCTGTGAATCTGATTCTTTGTAAATCCCTCAAAATTAAAAATATGTGCAGTCATGTAACTGCTTATGTCTTTGAAAAGGATTTATTTTTTTCATACTATTGAAAGAAGGAGATGAAACTCAAGAAAGTGAATAACAGCCTCTGATCTGATGTCACTTTTCTCAGCACAATTCCATATTGGTTATGCTCAGCAGGAGGAAAAGTGCAAGTGAATAGGGTTTATTTCACTCTGAACTGTAAAAAGGATATAGGACTGCAAAACTGAATGTTCTACTGCTGATAAAATTAAAAAAATATCTAGGGGGAAATTCTTTAAGATTCACTTATGTTGCACCAGGCTGCTCAGAGAACATCAGTCCTGGTGTACAAGGGCAAAAATTATGTACAGTGCAGGGCAGTGAGGGCAGTGAGGAAAGCTAAAACTGAATTAGTTTTCCTGGTTAAAAGAAGAGTGGTGATAAAAATCCTGGTTAAAAGAAGAGTGGTGATAAAAATCTGGAACCCCCATTTACAGAGATTTTTTCAATGTAGGGGAATTTAATTGGAAAAAAAAATAGTCTGGATTCTTTAAGACTTCTCTATGACTTTTAATAATGGTATGCATACTATCAGTCCGTGGTTATTTTAGTCATTCCACGAACTCCAAAAATACAGAAAGCTGTGAGTGTGGTAGATGCTACACTGGAAAGTAAGAACATACATAGGAGCATAGCTTTGACAATGTGAAGATTTTTTATGTATTTGGAAAGCTACTGCAGGAGCAGAGTCAAAGAGACCTGACTCAACCTGAAGTAGATATTTCTGTGTTCCTTTTGACATGACAACCTGTGAAAGAAAGGTATGTTTAAAGAATAAAACACATAGAAATGAAAAACAATTCAAATGCTGTTTTTATAAAGGGTATCTAGGTGTGGACCGTGGCTACCTGCTCTGTGTCCCAATATCCCTTATAAAAAAGAATTTGATTTTAATCTTTAAAAATTATTTTTAAAAGTGAGCTCGGAAATTTAATGCAATATATAGATTAAAGGAAAACAAAATGTATGGCAGAGCACTGATAAAACCTTCTTTGTTGAGCTGAAAGGAGCTATGAATTTTGAAGGGGCTAGAGAGAATGCATTCATTATTTTCTTTTCTGAGATGTACTGGCATAGTATCTCAAAAGATGAGGTCAAACATTTCTTCTTTGACACTGATCTTTACCCTTCATCTCCGTATATCTCTTTAGCTATGTATGTCTTAAGAATTTTGAAAACTGTAATGATTTACTTTGCTAACAAAAACACAAGAAACAAGGCAGTTTTTGTTTACCACATCTCTTTGTAGAAGTGAACAACAAGGTTGTTGTTTGATTTAGTTTACATCTTTATAAGAATTTCCATCTTAAGATAATTATTTGAAAATTGGAGCATTTCAAACTTTGTTAGACCCCAGACATTCCTAAATCTTATACAGAATATTATTTATTTTTTATGAAACAAAAACACTATGACATTATTAATACTTTGTTTTAAAAAAGGAAAAATATAAAAATATAGTTTTAAACATGAGAAACATAATTTAGTTCAAGTGCATTCTGTCGTTTAGAAGTTACATAGAGTAATGAATTGGAACAGCAAAACAATACAACTGCAAAGAACTATTTTTAATCCGTTTCTTTTATACCTACAACTTACACTGTAAAAGTCTTCCCTTATACTGTTTTTTTATTTGTTTGTGGTTTGTTTCAGATGTTGAATGCCATAATAATTATAATATTCTTCTCTTTCTCAAAGAGACTTTGAAAGTTTTCTTGGACACATCTACTCCATTACAGACTTTGGAAGACTGATGTGTGAAGTGGATCATTTTTGCTACGTGAATGCTGTAGAATATGTACCAAAGTTTTTTGACAATGTGACTATATAAGAGATTTCTTTCTTCCCAAAGAAATAATAGAAAGGAAAGAAGAAAAACGTTCAGCTTTAAATTATGTAGCTTTCCATATGCCATCCAGCAAGACTTATGAACCTAAGTAAAGGATCTAGCTGAAATGAAAAGTGATGTTAAAAGTACAGATTAATTTAAGATGAGGACATTTGAGAATCATGTGTTTAGTGATTATCATTGTTATACAAACATTATTAAATCCAGTGGCAAAACAGAAGTGTGCCCTTCCCTTCCCTTCCCTTCCCTTCCCTTCCTAGTGATTATCATTGTTATACAAACATTATTAAATCCAGTGGCAAAACAGAAGTGTGCCCTTCCCTTCCCTTCCCTTCCCTTCCCTTCCCTTCCCTTCTTCCAGCCTTTGGAAGGGTGGTATTTGCAGTGTGTAATTTCTTAATATGTGATTACTGTAGGAAGTAAATTTCCTGTAGAAATAAGGCAACACACTAGTAAATAAACATCTGTCAGAAAGGGAATTTACATTCACATCTTGCATGTATAGAAATACTTTATTTTTTGACATACCTGTGAGTACCTAAGAGTCCTCCACAGATCCTAAGTAACAAAATATGCAGAAGTATTTTCAAGATTAGGATCCAAAGGCTAATTCTCCAAAGTAAATATGTTTTGAATTGGAAAAGTACTGAGAGAAAGACTGATAATTTTCAGTTAAAGAAAGAAGCAATGAGGTTGTCAGAGAGCAGAAGTGTTATAGTCCCGGTTCTTATACATGCAAAAATAGCGCTGCATTTTTTCACAGGCTGGTGTCTGCAGAGTTGAAAGTTGGAAAGGTCACAGAGAAACACTTTTCTAAAAAGCTACATCTCCTTTCTTAACAGGATATCAGGCTGTCAGTATGCCACTTTACTTCTAATGTCTACACCACAGTATCCCTGGATTTTTTCAGTAATTTGTAATTACGAAGGTAAAAATCCCAGTGTAGATGCTGTACCTTTTTCTAATGCATTTGGCAACATTCAGAATACTTTCTTCAGGGTCTGAAATCTCATCATTGTTACTTGTGATTTCAAACTAATTTCCCTTTGGACTCCTGAACCCTTTTTGTTCACAAACACATTTCTTCCACCTCTCAATTCTTTCTTCTGTTAAAGCTCTCTTCTCTCTTCTTGAAAATAATGTGATTTCTTGTGACTGCTAAACATCTGCAGAGGCAAATCAGCTGCCACAATGCTTCCACAAGGAGAAAGCTAAAAATCCCCTAAACCCCAGAAACTGTCTTGCTTGAATGCACCTACCACCTATATCTTGATTCTCTTTCTTTCCCTTCCTCCTTGAATTCTCCTTGAAAAAACTGCCTGAGAACTTACCTTGATTTTGATGAAGTAGTCTGCAACAAGGGATTTGCTAATCTGTTCTTTTACAGTTTTCTCACTCTTGTCATTAGTTAATATAGCCCTGCCAGGTCTAGAGCAAGTTTCTTACTTTTGTTCTGAATAACTTACAACTGCTCTCAAATTCAGTTCCTCTCTTTCATTTTCTGCAAAAGAAGCAGAATATTAAACCAAGGTGAGCACTGTGCCATAATTAATATGCAGGTGGCATTCACAGGAAGCTGCCAAGCTGGAACATATAAGACTTGATACAGTACATTTTTTCCATTAAGTTATGTAATTGTAATAACTATCAATTAAGCAGCAGAACTAATTTCCTTTAAAGATACTACCCCTTATTTCCTTTCCTAGGAGCAGAATGTATTATCAAAGCCCAACAGCTTCTGCTCAAGAGAAAATCAAGCAGGTTTCAAAGCCAGGAAGTCTCACTGTAATCAAAACTAGAAAGATGTAAATGGACCTTCTAATACTGGTATTCTCAAAAAACTAACAACCAGGGAGAGCAAACAAGCAGCAGATATTATGCAGGCATAACAATGTGAGGTGAGGTCGAATTTGTCTTGGAAGCATTTTTAGCATCTGTTTTTCATGAACTTTAAATGCATGACACCTTTGTGCAACACAGTTTCAAAAGATCCTTTGAGTTGGCTATGGTCGTAAAGCAGAATGGAAAACCATACACTCTGAACAGTTAAAAAAATCGGGTTTTGATTCTCTAGGAAATTAATAATCTGGGAGGGAAGAGAAGAAATTTGTCTTTTTTTTTTTTTTTCTTTTTTTTTTCTTTTTTTTTTCTTTTTTTTTTCTTTTTTTTTTCTTTTTTTTTTCTTTTTTTTTTCTTTTTTTTTTCTTTTTTTTTTCTTTTTTTTTTCTTTTTTTTTTCTTTTTTTTTTCTTTTTTTTTTCTTTTTTTTTTCTTTTTTTTTTCTTTTTTTTTTCTTTTTTTTTTCTTTTTTTTTTCTTTTTTTTTTCTTTTTTTTTTCTTTTTTTTTTCTTTTTTTTTTCTTTTTTTTTTCTTTTTTTTTTCTTTTTTTTTTCTTTTTTTTTTCTTTTTTTTTTCTTTTTTTTTTCTTTTTTTTTTCTTTTTTTTTTCTTTTTTTTTTCTTTTTTTTTTCTTTTTTTTTTCTTTTTTTTTTCTTTTTTTTTTCTTTTTTTTTTCTTTTCCATTAGGTTTGAAAGGAGAAAGATTTGAAAGCCCTTACAACAATATAGTACTTAGCATTTTTCAACATTTTGTCAGAACCATTCTGGATCCTCAAAAGAATAAACTTTTATAGTAATACTTCTGACAGCCTAATCTCATGTTCATTCTTTGAAATTTACTTTGCATAAATTAAATTACTAATTTTAATAACTATATATAACTTGTTTTATTTCATCTAATCAGGTAAGCTAGTGCTACAGTAGGGGAAAGAAAAATATCACTAGGCATGAATCCACTTATCATAGAGTAGATATTTGAAGTAGACTGTATGGATCACTGCCTAAAATTGTAGGTCCACTTACTGCATCATTTACAGACCCTTCTGCTCAGAGTTATGTACTTCAATTGAGATTATTTAAATTTCAAATATTTAAGCAGAACAAATATTAATCTTTAGGAAAAATTGTTGGACTAATAATAGTTTTCAGCATTTGTATATGCCTTTTCTTATCTAGATTAATCCAATTTTAATAAACATTTTAGACAGTAAAAATATATATATTGTTAACATATAATAAACTAATAAACATATGTAATGTTTAATCATACTCTAATAAACATTTATGAGATAGTGATCACAGTTTTTTTAGTTCATTTTAATGATAAGAATAACATGAAAATGAGTGTATCTTAAAAATGGAATTTTTTTATCATAATGTTATTAGGACATGAAGTACAATTTTTTTACTAAACACTATGTTCTTGCTAGATCTTATTACATTCCAGCTTGGTGGAAGAAAAATTCCCTAAAACCACATTTACATTTAATTAAAAGGTTAGGCAACCAGATACTGTTGAAGGGAATCCAAGTTACAAAAATGCAATTATATTCTGATATATAACACATTGAAGTCAAATTATTTCTGAACATATTATGAAGTTATTGAAAAACCCCTTCAACATATATATACCAGGTAATTTATTTTTTATACTCTGAATGCAAGAGCCCTATATTGATTAAATTAACTTGTTTGTAGTTAACATCTTTAAATGTAGCATCCAGAGAGAGATAAAAAGTGTTTTCAAGAGGTAAGAAGACCTATCCTTTTTACAGCATTTGGAATTATATTAATATTTATTTAATCTATATGAGTACAAACTGTCCACATGTGGAAGATCAAAAACCTGAGGACATATTTTGTACACATCCTTTTTAAGAAGAATGTGGTAATGCCTGTGTTCATTTTTTCTCATCACTTTGCGTAGGATGAAGGAAAAAAAGAACAAACCAACCTGCCCCTCTAGCCTGCATTTGTAGAGGCTTGTGCTTACATCCAAAGTGACAGAATGTTGCAAGAAGAATTATGTTGAACAGGCTTCAGTTTTTTGCCACTTTTATTGTCTATCACCACAGCAGAATTTGGCAGTTTGCCCAAGAGGGTAAGGACAACACTACCAGTACAACATTATCACAAAACTGAGCTGTTGGTCTGTACAGCAAGGAGTTTCCCTTACATTACTGTCATATGTGGGGATTTTGTTTATTTTATTGCCTGTTGTTGGGTTTTGCTGTGTTATTTATAAAAAAATTCTTCAGTATCTATTCCTTGAGCATTGAATCACTTCCTCTAGGAGGAGAAAAACAGAGGGCAAGAGAAGTGAAGGGCAGGGGGAAAGAGATCAAGTCTGCCATTCACAGGGATCCAACTAATTGCTTTTACAGGTTATGGTGATGATAGAAGAGACAAAATGAGTCTGGGAGCCTTCTAGGTCCCTGAGATAAAATATGTAAAATATTAACCTGCTAGTACCAAAATGATCACAGGGTTATTTGGGTTGGAAGGGACCTCAGCAGGTCTCTAGTCCAACCTGCTGCTTTAAGAAGGATCAGGTTTGAGGACAGACCATCTTAACCAGAGTTTGATCTAGATATGTCTCAAAAGCTCTAGGAAAATTATAGCATATATTAGACAATCCAGAAAGAAAAGGGTATTCACAAATTACTAATCTAACTCCTACCTTTAAAATTCAATATTTTAAAATGAAACCCTATTGAGAAGGAACATGCAATATTGCATTAATATTCTGCCATTTACAAGGTTAACTTTTCTAAAAGTTTTTTTGCAAGTGCATATTTTGGCAAGGATTTTAGTGCCTTCAATATTTGATGTTACTGCAACTCTATTAGGCAGTATTATTTCTTTGATCATTTTTACCTCAGAGGATCTCAGCTGTGTCTTATAATCAGGGAACATGATTCTTTTTGACATGTTATCATTTTCCACAATAGCAGTTTTGGTTCAATATTTATATATTATCGGGTGGATCTATGCATAATTTGGATCTCTGGGGCTTTGGGGGCTTTTTATGCTTTTAAGCTTCAGAGACAAAAGCACAGAAGTGTATTTTCAGGGAGGGTTGCTGGTTTACTTTTAGTAATGCCATAAGTGTGATTTCTTTCCTTTGGTCAGAAATATAGGCGTGAAAAAATACTTAATCCACTGGACAGACGTCTTCTGAGTGTATTGAATCTTGCCATTATAGTGATCATGATTAGGATGATTGCCTTTGTTTGGCAGGAAAAATAAAACCAGATTTAGATATGAAAGAATTAAAGATCACATTAAAAATGAAAAAAAAAGTTATCTTATTAAAAAGTTTTAAGAAAATTGTTTCCTACATTTATTTTTATGAATACATCTTTATTTCACTCAGCTCTGTACTTTTTCAACAAAACAACAATTTATTATTAAAAAGTATAATTTAATTTTTTTATATGTATGGAACTGAAGTTTAACAAGAAGCAGATTCTTACTAAGAGCAATATTTTAGCAGATTAATATATGCTTGCAGTCTGTTTGCACCAGGAAAATATTCTTTCTGACATACATAATTCTGACATTAAGGAAGGAATGAACACTACAGATTTCATAAGTACTGAAAAACAAGAATGTTTTGTGTGATTCTAATAAATTACAAGTTAATGAAACTGGGAAAACCCTGTATAATAGTTCCTTAGTGTTTTGCTGCTGTTCAGAGTTTTTCTTTTCATATTTTAAGTACTTTCCCATGATCAACCTGATCTCCCTTTCATTTTTTCTGGACTGTAGAGATATACAAAGAAAATAATCTTACTAGACATCAGAATTATGACAGAATTTTTAGAATTTAGAATTTTTAGAACTCTGATTTATTTATAAAACATGCCAGTTCTGAGGGTTAGACTTTTGTTAAAAAAAAGGTAAAAGTATCTGTGGTTTTCTTTGTTTGCTTACTTTGCTTTGGTTTCTTTTTTTATTTTAATAAGAAAAATGAAAGTTTGCTATAGGGTAGTGAAATATAATAAAACAGTAGAAATAGAATAAATTATTCAAATTATTTGCTCATTGAGTTGTATTCCCAATAGAAATTCTGTATGGAACTTCGTACATTAAAAACCAAAAACCAAAACCAACCAAAAAAAAAAACCTTTCACCTTGAGAAAATAATCAAGGTCAAGTCAATGCTGCAAACCTGAATATGTTATGATGTTCACTGTAACTAAAATTGAAATCAAAACAGCAAGGGAGCTCTCTGAATTGAATTGAATGTGTGTTCACATTGACAGCATGGGTAGACATCACGATGAAGTGAATAATCACAAAGTTCCTATTACTGATTTAGGTTGCAAATCACTGTAGGGCTGAAAGATGTTGTTATCCTCTTTGTTCTGTTCCCTTTTCTTAGGGAGAGGGATGAAAGGAAATGCAGAGCTGGTGTCATATCTGCATTTCCTAACTGTAAAAGCATATGGATGACTAGAATTTTACAGACTTTGAGAGTAGTCTTTGAAATCTGGAAGGCCTTTATTACAAAACTTTGGACACAAGACACCTGCATAAAATGGCTGGATTGTTTGTGCTTGTTATTCTGGAAAAAGCACTGAGTTAACAAAGAACAGCCAAGTGTTGCTTGGCATCTGGATGCAGTGGCAGATTTCTACTCTGCTAAACCAAGCTACTTCAGGAGAAATAGAAGAATATCCCATTTGCCATGCTTTCTTGAGAACTGAACTGCTGCAGTCTTATATACAAGATAGCTAAACATCAGAAATTCTACTGACAATGTTACCAGCTCTACATTTCAAAAGAAAATTCAGCCATGACAGAGCTGCCTTCCTTCAACCCACAACAAGATTTCATAAAAATCAGGAAGAGATACACATGGGAAGAGACAAATAAACAGGCAGAATATATGAACTTGAAGGTGAAATGGGTTTAATAGGAGGAAGACACAAAAAAGTTTTGTCTTCAACATATATATATATATATATATATTGTCTTTTTTTTCTTCTTCATGCCTGTCACGCTTTTGTTGTACTGCATTGGGGTGTAGGAGGTTGACAAAATAGAGAAAAGGGATGGATTTTGGTAATGTGTCTGCCAGAATACATCAAAACATCATTTTCTGCTACAGACCTTAGATGAAGAAAGTAAAACTAATACTGAATTTTACTCTTTGTCACAATGGACTCCTTTGACGCAGAATATTTTTCTTGTTTTGTATGTTTTCCAATCAATTCAGTTCTTATGTTTCTTTAGTCTTGCTTATATTCAAAGTCAGAAGTCTCCTAAGTCATCAGAAAAATAAGTTGCTCTCTCTTTTTTGTAAGCACCCTTTAAGTACTGAGGCCACAATGAGGTGTCTCTCATTTTCTCCAGGCTGAACAACCCAAGTTCCCTCTGCCTGTATTCATAGGAGAGGTGCTCCAGCCCTCTGATCATTTTTGTGGTTCTCCTCTGGACCTACTCTAACCGGTCTATGTCCTGCCTTGAGGACCCCAGATTTGGGTTCAGTGTTCCAGGTGGGATCTCATGACAGCAGAGCAGAGGGACAGAATCACCACCCTTGACCTGCTGGTCACTCCTCTCTTGATGCAGCCCAGGATGCTGTTCCCCATCTGGGCTGCGAGCATACACTGTTGGCTCACATCCAACTCTTCATTTGCAAGAACTCCCAAGTCCTTTTCACACAGGGCTGCTCTCAGTTAGCTCTTTCAGTGTTTGCTCAGTTTTGGGGTTGCCCCAGCTGAGGTGCAGCACCTTGCACTTGCACTTGTTGAACTTCATGAGATTCTCACGGACTCACTTCTCAAGTTTGTTCAGGTCCCCCTGGATGACATCCCTTCCTTCTGTTGTACCTTCTGCACTGCTCAGCTTGTGTCATCTGCAAACTTGCTGAGGGTGCACTTGATATCAATGTCTATGTCATTGATAAAGACATTAAAGAGCACTGGTCCCAGGACAGTGTTCAGAGGAACACTTGTTACTGGCCTCCATCGAGTCATGGAGCCATTGACCACAACTCCCTGGCTGCATCTACCCAGCCAACTCCTTATTCAATAATTAATAATAAAATCCATGTCTCTCCAATTTGGAGATAAGGAAGCCACCAAACAACAGGCATACATATATTATTTTCCAAATTATTCTCTATTTTTTTAATAAAAACAGTAATCCACTCTTTGGAGCAAGTATTCTGTCATAAAATATTTAGGCAGGGATTAAAAGCAATCTTGATTAATTCTTATCAGTAATTAAATTGATAACAAAGGGGTAGGCATATAATCTGTCTGACATTAAGTGTAGTACCTGGAATTTCATCCAGACAACAGTTGCAAAATAATTCAGATGAGACTGGTGAAAGAATATGGAACAATAGCATTTCAGATTAAAAATTATTGCCCAAAATTATTATGGATAATGTGGGTTTTGTGCTCTTAAAAGGACTGAATCAGAATACTCTTCTATCTCTATAATATTAATTCGTTACATAATCACCAACAATGCCCTAAAAACATAAGTTTCATCAAAGCATAAGTCATCAACCTCTATGATGCTTTGACAAGGGGAAGATCATTTTCTAGCCGAAAAAGTAGATAGCCTTAAGAAATGGAAGAATCATAGAACAAGCAAGATCATAGCCTGAATGCCTTTTTTTCAGAAGTGTGTTTTGTCTTTGAAATATTGACGTTTGAAAAGCTATGCTAAAAAATCTCCAACAACCCACAAAATCAATCCAACTAAAGCCACTAGAAAACCCCAAATAAAAATCATCACCACAAAAATTAAAAAAAGAAAGCAAATCAAAACCCTCCTACAGAAAAAAACCCAAAAACCAAAAAACATCCCCAAAAACCCCAAAATTGGACCCTTGTACATATATTCTTGGTAAAGTACAACAAAGGTAAATATTGACTGCAAACTTCAGAGAGCACTGGAAGGAGCTTCTCCTCCAGAGAAGGTGAGTTAGGGGCTGAGGGCAGCGACAAGACTGGCAGGGGCAGCCCCAGACTCACTGGCAAGCTGTGTGCCACAGAACTCAAGCAAGAAGGGCTCGTCTGTTGTAGGGATTCTGGTTTATCAAAGAGTTCACACCACCAGACAAGCCCACAGTGATGAGGCAGGTCTGGCATCAAGATATCAGGCTCCAGATCAGAAAGGTAAGTGGCACAAGACAGGACTGAAATGTAGCTCAAGCAGAATCTAGCAAGAAACATCTCAAATTAACATTGTGCATGTGTACAGCTGAAGATTTTAGACAAGTTCAGCTCATGTAAAGACACTTTTGTACATGAAAGATTGACTAAACCAAAAAATGTCATATATTTAAAGAGTTATGTGGGGAAATCTCACACATATCAGATGACAGAAATATGCAGCAGTAAATAATCCTAATTATTTCAAATGTTTAACTTTTCCCATCAGGAGGACAAATGAAATGCATTGTGATTCAATTTATCTGTTACGTTGAACAGGTGACAAATAATTGACAGGTAAGCAAACCTTCCTGAAAAAAGTTTAGGGCTGAGCTACAATTTGCTAAAATATACCTATAGATGAATAATTTTGTATAAATAAAAATAAAAATATGAATAGTTACATTATTATTTGCTAACAAGAATGGGTAATACTAACAATTTTTTTAATAAGGAATTCTTTACCTAGCTGTTACAAAATATTTCAGTAGAAAATGTGGTGTTTTTTCCGCAGGTTTTGTTCTGCTGATCTCAGTTCCTAACAAAGCTTTTCAATTTCTTGATGCCTTAAGCAATACTCTGCAGATGCATATTAGTGGCAGAAAAATAAGAGATTTTCTCTGCACATGTACATTGGTTAGAGAAAGTATTTTCTACATGTAATGTCTGCTTTGCCAGAGAAGAGAAGGGAGATGGTTTAAACAATTAAACATGTGATTTCTAGTCTCCAAAGTAGGATTATAGATGGTTGAATAATATTCTATCAGTGATGAAGTTAAGTAACATCATTTTAAAACCATCACTTTATTTGCCAGAAGCTTAGCCATTGGCAGGGGACATTTAACTTAGTTTTGTTACAAATAGATCGTAGAAAAACATCAGTTGGCAGTGTACCATTGCAGCAACAAAATATAACCCTGTTCTTCAGCAG
>NW_005054297.1:7741541-7741845 GCF_000277835.1 Geospiza fortis | reverse complement strand
TTCAGAGGATGTTACCATTCCTACTCTACTCTACTCTACAGTCATTAAATTACATATCAAATATATCAGCCTTTTTTATATTGTGTATTGCATCAGGCTTTGGTTCTCCCATTTTAAGCAAAAAGTTGAAAAGCTTGACCAGATTTTTGAAATGGTTGCAGATAACTGTAGTGCTGGAGAGCATGATGTATGAAGAAATGTTGAAGGCATTTTGCTTGTTAAACCTACACAGTAGAACCCTACGGGAATCTAATCACAGTCTTCCAATACTTAAAATACAGCTGACTGTAGAGTTTGTGTTTAT
>NW_005054297.1:7739882-7741522 GCF_000277835.1 Geospiza fortis | reverse complement strand
TCCTGCTATGCTAAGATACAGACATACCAACTAAACATGACAGTATCAAGATTGGCTCCTCTCAATTCATGCTGGTTTTAAATACAGATTTGCTTTATCCTCACAGCTTCTAAAGAACATGTAGCTCAGTTTTCTATTTCTCACTTCTAATACATGGATGGTCATTATTAGTAGTGAAAAACCCACTTAAATTCAATATTTCTTTGAATTTTTATGCCGGTTCTAATAAAAATTTCCTTGTTGATGTTTTGGATTCAAAAAGTCCTACAGTCTTAGCATATGATGAATTTCAGTGCATGTGAGTGTAATCAAGAGCAGTCATTCTTCAGAAAAAAATAGCATAAAATCTATTTATTTTATATATATATATATGTATGTGTGTATATATATATATGTGTTAATCAAGAGAGTCTAAGAGGCTACGCTTTTGAATTACCTTTGGAACACTCACAGTTAATATTTTTCATTTAGCAAAAATTATATATTTTAGTGTAAAAGAAGAATATTCTTTCCTATATTTTTTCTGTTGAATATTTACAGCATCAACTGACATGGATTTTAGACATGCAAATTCAAATGCAAAAAAGAAATTACAAGAATAATGGAACAGAAATACTGCTGGAATATTTTAAATAGCTTCTAAATTGTTCATTTAAAATACATTTTGTTTCAATATGAAACAGTTCATTTCCCATGAAGAAAGAGTGACTTTTTTTCAGAAATTATAGTTCAGCCAACATTATGTCTTTTATAACCTTTCCAAAATGTGAATATGCTGATTAATTCACAAGACGTAGATCTTGAACTACCCTTCTAAACATCAAGAGCTTTCATTGACGGCCAACCCGCAGCAGCTTATTCCAAAGAGACAAGTTTTGACTTTCAGATTTTCATGAGGTCTTCCAGTCATTATTTATGCTTATGCTGTATTTAGTTTATCCCATCTGCTTTCAATTATTGTGACTGCATGTGTTTTAGTTTGGGGGTTCTTATTTCATTTTAGTATGGTTCTCTGTTTTTATTAGCCTGTCCTTTCAGATGAAGAAGAATTGATTCCCCTGGAATTGAACATCTTCCAAGGCAGAGCAGGAAAACTAAATACATAATTATTTACAGCATGTAAATATGGATGTTTGTGTCTATACAGTAAGCTAAACTCTAGATGTAGCAAAGGTTACTAGAAAGGTTACTGTGCAAAATAACTAACTAAATTTCCAACATCTGTTTAAGCCTCGGTTTAGGACAATAAAATAATTGTCAATTATTTTTTTAAGTAACATCTAGGTAAATAAACTTCATACTCTGTTGATGTTTTTTTTCCTGCACTATAGTCATATTACCAAAGTTACTTTTTGCCTTTATACTGTCATTAAAGAACCTATCAACTCACTGAAGATAGTTACAAATGAAATACTTTTATGGAAAAAGGCTAATATTATGTGAAATAAAATGCTAAGAAGGTCAAAAATGTAGGAAGTTATCTGTTTAATAATGTACTTTGCTACTCTGGGATCCCATATTGTCTGTTTACTCAAGCAGTTGGATTTGCTGAAGAAGTGCTGATGATGCAATGTGCTGACCCACATTTCTGCTCCCAATGGAGTGCACCAGCTGGTATGGTTTACGCTTACAGTTTAAAC
>NW_005054297.1:7720813-7739868 GCF_000277835.1 Geospiza fortis | reverse complement strand
GCTGAAGGAATAGGAAACAATATAAATGTTGTCAAGTTGTCTTGTAGGAAAAGGTCTATACTTACAGTTATTTATGGGTTGGAGTTTTTTCTTTCTTATTATGTATTATTTCTTGTGAGAATATAAAATAAAAGTTTAGATCTGGGAAACATTGCTGATGTACTTATGAAAGTGCCTACCTTATCCTTAGATGATAAACACAAACCTTGAGATTATTAATCATTAATAATTGACATTATTCTTTGAACCTTATTCTACAAAGGAAAATAAACTATTGCACACTTTTTGACTGTTTTCTGTGGTTTCATTTCCACAGATGTCTAAAATGGCACAAAAACAGTATTAAGTATCTAAAGTTTAACCTCAAAATTAGCATTGTACATCTTGATGACTATCTCCTCTGAGGTTTTTGAAAATATTACAAAAAAAGAACAGGGTTAATGAACTGTAAAGGTTAACTTCTGTCATATTTGAGATGCTTTATATAGTTGTGATGTTTGTTTAATTAACAATAGCACTTTGACTGCTCAGATATCTGTTAAAAAAACCCCAAAAATGTCACATTAAGAAGCAAGGTTGTTGAAATGAGACACTTTAATTTCAGTGTGAGTCAAATATTCAAACATGTTAAAATGTTCTCAACATCCAGGAATATTTTGGCCTAATGATTTTTCATTTAAAATTAAAATATTGTCTCTAAGTTCCTAATAACTGAACATTTTTATATTATATGTGGCTCAAGTATAGTCTTTTGCTTAACCAAACTACATCAGCTAAATTCTTTTACATTATACCAGAAACTGATCATGACTGATCCTCGTGTGTAGTGTTAATGCCCATAAACAATTTTTGTATACATTTATGCAGTTTTAGGGAAATCAATATATTATTTAGAAGACATAATATTTACTGAAGGATATAATTGCTTTATGTAGATGTAGTGGATGTGTCTCAGGTATAGAAAGCTGTGGATAAGTTTTGTTGTAAAATTGCATGAGGGCTTAATTGCATGTGTCGTGAAGGTTCTGGAACCTGCACTCATGTCTGCAAGACTTGCAATCAGATCATTGACTACTGATAAATGTCATTAATGAGAACACAGATGTGTCCTTGATGAAACTTTCATTTGATGTTGATCATGAAATACTAGGAGAAAGCAAATAGTTAATGTGAGTGAATGGTGATGCACAAGGCTCAGTATATGAGGAGCCATGACTTAATCTTTGATGCTGAAAGTCAGGTTATCTGTTGGCTAGTTTTCAGGACCATGGTGAAACAATATTTCTTGATTGCAATAAAACTTGAATGCTCATTGTGAACAATGCTTTTGCAAGTTGTGGAGTTTTAATGAAATTTCTACTCTTTTTTCCAGGCAACTCCATAATGTCAAAAATTTCTTTGAAAAAAACCAAAACAAAACAGTATTTGAATTTTCCAAATGGATCAGAGCTTTTGATTTTTTTTTTTCTTCTTATATTTTCTCTTTTTTTTCATTCACTAGCTTGCTTCATTCTAAGAAGCATATAATTCTGGATATACTCTAAGAAATATTAGTCTTTAGAAAAAGCATTTTGGTATGAAATTCTCCATGTGGAAGAAGCAATTTAAATTTTGCTAGATAAAATGCCTTTATTTGTCATTTTGCACTGACATATTCAAATGAAAATGTGTACTCTTCTATTTAATCCTTGAGATAATATGTATTTTATTGTGCTTGGGAACCATGACAACACAAAGAGATGTTTTGTATTTAAACCAGATACCAGAGTAACGTAAAATATGAGTGCTGGTGTAACTGTAGGTGGAATAGGACTGAGTCACTGTAATTGTGTTTTAGAATTTATGAAAATTTCTTTTTCTTTGTGTCTGTAGTGGCAACATCTGGCATAGGCAAACTCACTTGTGGTAAAACCAATACATAAATCAGGCATTGTAAAATGTCACATATTGAGCTCCTTAGTCATCAGGTATTTGGTTAAGTAATAACAATACTTTATTCATTCTTACCTATGCTTATGACACCAAGCTGAGTCATGCAGTTGACACACCTGAAGGATGGATGCCATCCAGAGGGACCTGGACAAGCTCAAGTGGACACATGGGAATCTCGTGTAGTTCAAAAAGGTGAAGTGCAAGGTGGTGTACCTGGGATGGGGAAACCCCCAGCTGGGAAGTTGAACAGATTGACAGCAGCCCTGACAAGAAGGATTTGGAGATACTGGTGTATGAAAAGCTGGACATGTATTGGCAATGTGCACTTGCAGTGTGGAAAGCCAACCACATCATGGGCTGCAGAGAAAAGTTGAGAGAGATGATTCTGCTCCTTTGCCCAGACTCCATGTTCAGTGCTGTGTCCAGATGTGGTGTCCTCAGCACAAAAATAATACAAACTGTTGGAGAGGCCAGAGTGCCACAAAAATGATGAGTGATGAAGAACTTCTTCTTCAAGGAGAGGCTCAGCAATCTGAGATTTTTCTGCCTGGAGAAGATAAATCTACAGGGAGAATGTATCATTACTTAGAGATGGCTTAAAAGAAACATGGGAACAAACTTTTAAATAGGGCTTGCAGAAATAGAACAAGCAGTTGAGGTTTTAAACTAAAGAGTCAATTCACACTAAGTATGAGGGAAAAGTTTTATGATGAGGGTGGTAAGACACAGGAACAGGCTGCTTAGAGAGGTTGCAGATGTCCTATCCCTGGAAATATTCAAGTTCAGACTGGACTGGGCTTAGAGCACACTGATCCAGTTGGAGATGTCTGTGATCATTGCAGGAGATCTACATGACCTTAAAGTTTCTTTTAGACTACATGGCCTTAAAGTTTCTTTTCAACCCAGACAACTTATGTTTCTATGGTTGTACTATTTGTCAATCTGATATCAGAGTAGAAAGATGCCATGTGAATTGAAAAAGGAAAAAGCAATTCCTTAATATATATCTTTTCATTCTTCTTTTTTTTTTTTCTTTTTATTTTGGGAATGCTATGCTTTTAATTTGTTCAGTACTTGGAAATGAAATTTCTTGAAATTTTCTCATGCATATCTCAGTCTTCTATCATTTTTTCATTTTTTTCCTTTTTTTTCCCCTCTGGAAAAGAAACTAAGAGAACTTTTCCTAGATTAATTATAAAAAGTTAATTCAGTCTTCTTCCTATGCCTTTTTAATATCAGTGTTCCCAGGTAAAATTACACTGTTCTATTTCAAAAGAAAGCATTTTTTATATGTCAGTGCATGCTAAGCATTTATAAATGGTACTTACAGGGATTTTTTTATACTACTTTTCAATTGTTGTACCAGTCTGTCATTACAATTCCTCTGAAAGGAAGGGAAAACTACATTTTTTCTCCTGAAGACAGAATTTGAATTACTGATAACATGAGTTTGAAATAGGAAATATATTAGTTGTTTTAAAATTCAAAGAGCATCTAGAAAACAATGCTCATTACTGCTTTTTTATGGGTAAAATGTATTTTTATTAAATATGGAAAAAATATGGTTTCCCTTGTCCAGCTTCAGTGTGCTTAACCGAGATCTCATTAACCTGCAAGATATTTTCTAATTCAGTCACAGATGCAGTCATGAGTAGTCGGCTAGAAATGAGGTAATTGGGGTGTGACAGAGCTCTTAGTTTGTATCCATAATTCATTCTTCATAATAGAAGAAAATGTGAAGGTGCCCTATCAAAGAAAGTTTTTATTATAAGTTTAGTTTTATAGAAGGTGATAATCACTTTTCTGGTTTTGATATGAATGCACCATTTTACAGTATGAAGAGCAAAGTTCAGATTTCAGCAATACCAGGATCCAGGGAAATGCAGACTGGTGAGCCTCACTTGATCCCTCAGAAGTCATGGATCGAATCCTAATTTCCAGGCACATGAAGGACAAGAAAACCTTCAGGAGTAATCAACATGAGTTCATAAAGCAAATCAAGCTATCATCAAGCTATGCTTGCCCAACTTGGTAATTTGATCATATCAAGCTGGGCAGGAGTGTTGATCTGCTTGACAGTAGGCAGGATCTGCAGAGGGATCTGCACAGGCTGGATCAGCAGCCTGAGGCTAATTCTATGAGGTCCAAAAAAGCAATGTCCTGTATCCTCCTCTTGAGTCACAACAATCCCATGCAGTTCTACAGACTTGGGGAAGAGTGGCTGGAAAGCTGCCCAGAGGAAAATGAGCTGGGGCTGCTAGTGGACATCTGGCTGAATGTGAGGGAGACGTGTGCCCAGGAGACCAAGGCCAGTGGCATCCTGGCCTGTGTCAACAACAGTGTGGCCAGCAGGACCAGGGCAGTGATCCTCCCCCTGTGCTTGGCACTGATGAGGCTGCACCTCAAATCCTATGTCCAGTGTGGTCTTCCCACTATAAAAGACATTGAGAGAATGAAGCAAGTCCAGAGAAGGGCAATGGAGCTGGGGAAGGGTCTGGAGCACAAATCTTATGAGGAGTGGCTGACAAAGCTGGGGTTGTTTAGCCTGGAGAAAAGGAGTCTCAGGGGAGACCTTATCACTCTCTACAACTGAGAGGATGTAGTAGAGAGATAGGCATTTATATTTTCTTCCATGTAACAAGTGAGAGGATGAAATGACCTTCAGTTGCCCCAAGGAGAAGTTTAGATTACAGATTAGGAAAACTTTGTCACTGAAAAGGTCATTGAAACAGGCAATCTAGGGGAGTGGTTGAAACAGCATCTGGAGGTCTTCAAAATATGCAGGGGTGTTCCACTTAGGGACATAGACTGTTTGTGGACTTGGCCATGGTAGGCTGGACATGATTATCTTGGTGGTCTTTTCCCACCTAAATGATTGTATGAGGAAATGCCCTGACTTGTAGAGAGCAGTGCATTCTGACTACACAGATTTAAGGAAGTCTTTGATGCTGACTTCCATAATATCCTCATAGAAAAGCAGCTGAAATAAGGGCTGGATGAGCAGTCAGTGAAATGCATTGAGAACTGGATACCAATTATTTTTGAAAGAATGTAGAATGAGAATGCTACATTTTTTGAAGGAGTGCAGAATTTCTGACACTTTTACAGAATTGCAAGCATTTGGAGGTGCTTAACCTGAATTTTTATTTAGAAAGGAACACAGTAGAATTAGAAAAGTTCTTTTTCTTGCCCTTCAATATTGAATGCTTCCCAGTATATTGCCCAGATAGACTTGAAAAGATTCAATCAGAATGTACTTCTTTACTTTGAAAAAGAGGCATTTTGCTGAAAAATAGAGATTATTGTCTTAAGAGTTAATTTTGTTTTGTGTTACTCTATTCTTACATCTCTGGATTATTACATTATAAGAATTTAAAGCCATAATTAAGATTATTCCTTTCTTTCATGTGCTATATTTCTACATGGAAGAAGTTTATTTTTTTTTTCACCACCAAGTAAAGATCTTCAAACATCTATTGCAGCTTCAATTTCCTTCTTTTATACAAGCGGAGAAAATGTTATCAAGTCACTATATACATATACCTTCTATCAGTCTATAACACCTCACTGACAGGCCCGTCTTCATTTTCCATAATGTCTATGTTGTGAAAAACACATTAAAAATATTCACAGCTCCCAATATATAATAATTAATAATACTGGAGAGAACTCACTTAAAATCCTCAAAGAAATAAACATATAAAATACTGTACCATAGTAAGGGTGTTCTTAGGTGTAACTTTAGAAGTGCTATCTTTCTTTCTGCCTAATAAACAAGACTCCTTAGCAGGAGAGCTGAGTGGCAGAACTGATAACAGCAAGAGCACGAGAGACTGTGGAATAATTTCAAATAAAATAATTACCTTTACTAGCTCTGCAAAAGTTTCAGTAAATGCTGAAGAGGAGAAAATTGCAGGTGCTGACTTCAGAGAGTTGTAAAAAAATCTCTGTAGAAAATATCCCAAACTATACATTTTAAGTTTCTGATTGTTTTTCTCCTATATAGCCTCCTGCTGCTGGAAGCCCACCTGGTCTCTGTTACATCTCCTATTCAGCATATTCAAAGTTTGCTAGAACTGCTTCAGGGTTGAATATTTTAGAATAATGTTAATATAGCAGATTTTGACATTCTATTGTTCAAATGGCAATCAGATTTTTTCTAATTTTTTTTTTTTTTTTTGCTGGGTTGAAATTCAAACTCCCTTCAGAGCAGAGGATGCTGAACTCCAGACTAAGAGAACTTAGCAACAATTTATTTTTTTCCCCAGTTGCATCAAGTGGGGGAATAGATGACTTTTGTATTTAAATCAGCAGAGTCACATGAAAGAAAGAGCAACATCTGGCCAAACACCTACAAAAATGGTATTCATGAAATATTACCATCCTAAAAAGCTGATACACGATAATGATAACTGCTTAAATTTTAAGAGCTTCATTTCTCAGAGGTGCTCTTACAGAGAGCAACTGAATAGTACAAGTCTCAGAAGTGCTGAACACATCTCAGTAAGATATCCCATTCTCTATTCACGATCAAAATACATTTTAGGTTGGCTGTAACCTGCGTACTCACTTAGAAGTCTGTCTTCAGAGATCTGTTTTAAAATCTTTGCTGCAGAAAAGAATTTACTGCACAATGCAAAATATTTGAGAAACATATATTCAAGATGACTGATTTTAATAAAGAGTTATCAATTCTTTATAAATCAATCAATGTTTTAAATTCATCCTAATATTTTAGTAAATAATTCTCGATGGTTTCTCCCTTCATCCCCCACCCACCCTAGAAATTTAAAGAGAAATGAAATGTATATGGAATGTGGATATTAAAAATCTTCAGAAGTAATTTGCTTTAAAGAAAAATTCCTAAATATGGATTTTATGTAGATAGATCAACAGATGCAAATGATTTTCAAGATATAATTTTTTTGTCTTTGGAAGCACTAGGAATGTAGGTAGGAACACTACATATATTCTTCGAGCTTCAGAAATGTTGGGAGAAATAAAAGGGAGAGAATGTATCTGCTGACCCAGTGTGTAACGGAATAAGACTTGTTTTACTATCAAAGTTGCACAGATGCTTTACAGATCCTTACCAACAAAGGTTAAGTTGGTCAAGGCTTTCTGGCTGCTTATGATTTTTTTGTTATATAAACAGTTAATTTTAAAGTTTAATGCATAGTCCAATGCAATTGTAAATTTATTTTGAAACCCTTTATAAATTACAATAATGGATTACAGTACCACACAAGGATAATGCAAAATTTAAATATCACCATTCTCTAATCTATCATGCAGATCTCTAACAGTTAATAATGGTATGAAGCATAATTGCTGCAGCTTACACAATAAGAATACATTGCTATTTGTCTGGAAGGAGATAAAGCTGAGGGAAGGAATTGCAATGCTCTGTTATTGAATTATGTGTTTGAAATCTATGGAATTGCTGAAATGCTTGTGGAATTATTTCTAAATTTAGTTATATCTATGCTTACATTTTGGCTGAGATGTTCTCTAGAATTTTAAATTTCAGATCTCTTAATAGAAGTAAAATAAAATAATC
This sequence comes from Geospiza fortis, assembly GCF_000277835.1. Taxonomy (NCBI): domain Eukaryota; kingdom Metazoa; phylum Chordata; class Aves; order Passeriformes; family Thraupidae; genus Geospiza; species Geospiza fortis. Next base: position 7,732,376 of record NW_005054297.1, on the reverse strand, counting down.
TGAACAAAATATGAATTATTTCCATAAAAAATTGATAAGATATTTTGGGGATTTTATTGATTGCATTACCACAATTCATTGAGAGGAGTATCATATCTTCAGCTTTGAAGTAACACAGTAAAGGTATACACAGTCCTTATGATAGAACTTAAAACGGCAAAATCACCCCTTTCATAATAGTGAAAAAAGTGAATGAAACTCCTAATTCATGAAGTTGAAAATTTTTTGCTGTCACAACAGACATACAGGCCATTTGTTCTTGATAAAATAGTCAGTTAATTTAAGAATATATATGCTTCTGAACTGTATTCTTCAATAAGTGCCTAAAAAGGCAATCCAGACAAGAATTCCTGAGACATTTAAACATTTGGGGTCATACAACAGAAGCATTTGTTCATATATTTAAACGTAGAGTGTATTCCTGCAAATAAAGAGTTCTGTGTGTGAATTACTTTGTACACCTGATTAGTCTCATAGAAGCCAACTGAGATATTTAAGTGCAAAAGTATTTGCAGGATCCTGAGCTGTTAATCCTGTTATCAATATACTTCTACATATGCAACACATCAAAAAAATATTTCATTAAAAACAAAAAGTATCAAAAATAAGCCTGGTTTTTATCACAATTGTATATTCAATCACCAATTTCTGGAATGTTTTAAGACTGACCACTTAACTCCAACAATTAAACAATGGGATTCTCCAACGCTGATAAGAACCAGAAAGCTGACAGATTAAAAATGTATATTTTCCTTTGGAAAGGTCTCACTGCTGACTTTTATTTTAATAATTTACAGTGCAAAAAAAATATTGTAACACAGATGGAAGTATACCAGGGAGTGATTGTTGCCATCAGTAGCAAATACCCACTGGCTTTGACCACACCTGACAGTGCAGTGGCTGCGCTTGCCCTGGCCTGAGCTGGTTTTAACTTGTTTGAGCAAAAGGCCGGCAGAAAATGACCATGGAGCCACCTATTTGAGGTGAAGCTCTCTGAATGACTGTGGCCAAGTCTGAAAAACCAATACAACCACCAGAGACTGGTAATATTGACTCTGTACCCAGTTTTCAGTATACAGTGTTTATTTTAGGTTTATTTCAGTACTCCATTATGTAAATATCACATGCCTCTGTAAGTCTAGAAAAGGTGCCATTATATCACATATCCTAAAGACAGACTGTGCCAAGAAGTGTTCATTCCTTCTTCTACAACATGAAATCAGCAATGCCTTTGCCATGGTGGCAATTCTTTGCCTACACTGAAAATATTCTAATGTTTGTGACATGCAAAGTTCTGTTAGCAGTAACTTCATGATCAAACAGTTATTATGTGGTAAAAAATGCACAGAAAGATTCTGGAAGCTATAGAAGGTGGCTCTTATGCAAGCTTAATGGTATTTTTAAGGCAAAAATAAATTAAAAAAACATTATAGATGAGAGTTACTAATACTGTGTCCATAGTCCTATAACCTGTAACTAACTTATAATCTTGCACATTTGTAGTAATTGGGTAGAATAAAAATTAGAGAAAGAGACAAGAATAGTGTTAAAAGGAAAAATAAGTGTACTAAAACATGAGGACAATAAAATATTAGTAAGGAAATTTTATAACGTAAGGATCTTACAACTCTTATGAATAGAGAACTAAAAGTTTTGCCACAGTTTGATAGGAAAATTGCATAGGTTTAATAACAAACCTTCAAGTATTTCAGTTATAATCAGTTAAATTTTCATAGTTAAGAACAAGCAGTAGGTGTATAGATGGTACAGATGCTGAAATGCATAACTAGGACAGATGGGAATAGGATCAGATGATGAACAGTATCTTTCAGCCCTATTTATATATTCATTAATATTACTGAAATTACTTTTTTACTTCCCTTTTTCAACTATGAATGTAGACATCCATGGATCACAAATCTTAATTGCATCTGTTGCTGACTTGAACAGTGACAGACAGTGAATGATTTCAATGGATACTGAATAAAGCATTCTATGATAAATATTAAACAGATGGTCTATATTAAAAAAATACTATTTTTTCTTACATTACATTGGATTTCTCACAAAGGGCAGACTGCTTAACTGAAAGAGGAGGTACAATATGCCTAATACAGCAAATAATTTAATATGGAAATTACTGTCTTGGGCCTGTGATGGTAGTTTGACCAATATTGTTCCCAGTAATGTTGATTCTGATAGTCTAAGGTAGTTGTATTATCATTACTGCTGAGGCTTTGTTCTTCATTGGCTTCATCTTCAGGAGTACAAGGTTCTTCAATTGATCAAATCCAAAACCAAAAACAGATTCTCAAACTGGTTGTGTGATGCTGCATAGAAAATTTTTAATTTATTACAGTGCTATGTAAGTTAGGATTAAACTAATGGAATCAGTATTTTAGGGAATTTTAATATATACTTTAAAAAAATTGCTGAAATATCTTTATGTATTTTCTGCTTCCTACATAGCACCAGAAAGAAGAACTATTTGTTTTTCATTGCTGTGAAATCAAAAGAAGAGAAAATATATGGGGGAGACAAGTATTTTCCTTTAACTTTTCTTGACAAAATGTACATAAAAGTACACTGCATGTTATCTTTCAAATTTTATACTTTTTAAAGGGAAATAGAGAAGGGCAATATAACAGGTATTTTAAAAAGTAATTCCTTGCTGGTTCGTATGGAAGACAGCAGTGCACCCATATAATGTAACTAGCTAGCAATAAATGACTGAAGTTATGTTTTTAGTAGGTGTATTTTATTTGCTACAAATAAAAATAATTTTTTTTTGTACTAAGACAAAAATAGTTTCCTGTACATAAATACATTTTGATACTTCATTTATTTCCTCTGTTTCTTCTGTGTGTGTATATACGCACATGTGGATATCTAAGTTCTTTGCAGAAACTTCAGCATCATTACTCCACTATTACAAAAACCTGAGAGGAATTCAAATTATTTACTAAAAAACATTATACAAGCTAGGGATAGACTAATATTATATTCCTGTTTGGAAACAATCCTAGACATCTGCTCTGCTGACTTGATAGAGTGGTTAGTAGTGTCTTCCTCTGTAAAATGTAAAAGGTGCAAGAATTACATGGACTGTTTGATGTAAAGCAATGTATTTATTCCTTAAATAGCAGTGGAGTTTAGTTAAAGAATTTAAAATAAAATAAATACAATAATAATTATACTTAATGTCTACCAAGGTTCAGGGTACAATGTATAAGACTTCCTTCTTCTATTTAAGAACCATTCCAGTTAATCAACACTTGTCATCTTATGAAATAAATTCATGGGTCACGACAACCTGAACTAAGCAGAAAAGTTCTTAAGTAGAGAGCTGAAGCAGGCCAATGAACTGAAACACAGAAAATTGCGATAATTTAGAATGTTAGTGAATGAATTCATAAAAATAGTCACTGTTACTGAAAATGGGTCTAATATTTGTAAATCATTACTAAAAAGGCTGTTTATCTCAGGTAAACCATGCCTTTGTCCCCTTCCTTTTTCTGTAGCCGTAGGACTTGTCATCTGCAAGAAACTTAAATGTTGTTTTCAAATCTGGATGTGTGAAGGGCACAAAAAGTAGACAACCTGTCCATAAAACTGAGACATTTCTATCCACTCATCTCTACAGCCTGGGTCTTACCACCTTCTTCATTTAAAATGTGTTACTCACTGGTGTCCATGGAAATCTGCATTCATGGAAATTTGCCCTTACTTTTGTGACAGCATGGTCAGAGAAATATTAGATATGGGTCTATCTCCTTCAAGTTAAATTTCTAGACTGCTGAAGACAGTGCAAGTTTCTCTTCTTATCTTTAATAGGTGTGTACCTAAAAGGCAAAATACCTGTGAAAAACAGGAAAAACAGCACTGGCCTATCACCCTCCAATTGCATTTAAGAAAATAAGGGATTTCACAAGAGAGGATATGTGGTATAAGGATTTCTCAGAACCTGGAGAGATAGTTTTTAGTGCAAGTCTGAAGAGAGAAAACCAACAGACAATAGACCATGAATCTCAGACATATTCAAGTTTCTGTGAATGATAAGAAGTGTTATTCAGCTTCCCTTTTAATTTGTTGCAAATACCTTAGAGAAAGACTTCCCAAGGATACATACATGAAGACCTCATGAGGACTCTGGTCTGCAAACCACTCTGATGATGGAGGTGAATAATTCTTTTAAAATCACCTTGATATTAAAAGTCTGGTTTGTGCCTCCTGTATTATCCTTCTTTTTCCTTTATAGACCAGCTAAAAATGATGATGAGTAAACTGTATAGGATAATTAATGTTTATTAAAACTGAGTAAAATATTTAGTAAATATTTTGATAAAACTGGCATTATTAATTAAATATCTAGATACTGGCTTCAATATATTGTTTTGTGGCACAAGATGTGATCACGAATCTTTTTAAAAGGAGACAATTATGATCAACTCCATTTCACATAAGGTATTTTCTGAAAATTTAATCATTGGCTTTGGAAGTGAGTTAATAGGTCCTTTTCCTTTCCATAGAGCATATAGTATTTAAAATTTCCTTTGCATATACAGAATTGAGAAGTCTGATTAAATATGCATGCAACAGAAGCTAGAAATAAAGAATTCAAAGGACAACCATGGGGAGATTTGATTGGGCTGAGCACTTCACAAGCATTTCTGTAGGGTACGGTAGGTACTCTTTCAGATTAGAAAACTTTGTGACTAGGATATAATGACTTTCTATTCCCTGTGAAAGTCTCTCTTTTTGTCTTAGTCACTTTTCTCTTATATGACTAATGATATCATTCAAATGAAACCCATGAATCTTTCACTCAGTAAGTTACAAAAAGAACAGCACTTCAAGCTTTGAAATACTAACAGACTAAAGGAAAAGAAGGCATAAGAAAAAGAATGAGACCACTTTTCTCTCTTCGGTGACCAAATAACCACCTCAAAGTTAGTTATTCTAGCTATCTCAAAGGCTTTCTTCAAAGAAATCTTTTTGAACCTTGAGAATTTTGTGACTGAGAACAGAATAGATATGTGAAGCCTACAGTCAGGATGAGCAAAGATCAGAAAATAGCTGTCTGGATAGAAGTCTTCTATCAAAAGATGTATAGTTCTTACCTGGTTTATGTCAGAATCTTGTATTTTTCAGGTATGAATATAAATAATGGATTTGGAAACCTAGGTGTTTAGCAAATGTTTTGTTTGAGAAGTGCATCCACCCACCATAGACATAACAGAAATCGCAGTCTTATTCCAAAAAACTTGTAGATCATACTAAGACAGCTCTGATCCAGAATAATGTTTCATGGACTAGGTCTCCTTTTTCTCTATTTTATCATATTTGTACCTATATTTCAGGGATCTGGTAATATTTATGTCCCAACTCTTTGAAACCATTGAATTTCAGGATATGAGTGTCTTACCCAAACACTTCAGAAAATGAGTCTGAGAGAGTCTATGCTGCAAGTCACAGGATGGAACGTTGATGCTATTCTATCCAAAGAATAGTATTATAATAAATTATTTAAAGTATAAAATATTAAAATTAAGTAATAATATGGTGCTCAGTATTTTAAATATTGTAATCAAATACTGATGTAGAAAAAAGAATCATAGAATCATGACACCATTTGGATTGGAAGGGACATTCAAAAACCATCTAGTCCCATCCCCCTGCCTTTGATATTGCCATCATCCACTATATTAGCCTCCTCAAAGCCCCACCTAACTGATCTTGAACCTTGATCACTTCCAGGAGTGTGGAATCCACAACATCTCTGGGAAACCTGTTCCAGTGCTTCCCCACATTCATAAATAATTTCTTTCTAACATTCACTCTAAACCTACCCTATTTCATTTCAAAACTGTTATTCCTTATACTGTCACTAGCGGCCTTAGTAAAAAGCCTCTCATCTTTCTTATAAACCTGCTTTATATATTGAAAAGCTGCTGTAAGGTCTCCTGAGAGCCTTCTCTTCTCCAGGCTGAAAAACATCAAATGCTTCAGCCTTTTTCACAGGAGAGATAATTTTTGTGGCCCACTTCTGGACTCACTCCAATAGGTCGATGTCCTTTTTATGCTGGGGGTCCCAGAGCTGGATGCAGTTCTCTTCGTGGGGTCTCATAAGGGCAGAGTAGAGGGGAGAATGACCTCCATCAACCTACCAATCATAGAAGGGCAGCTTTTTCCCCATGTCCTGAAGAAAATGATTTTACCTTCCATGTTAAAGCCATAAACCTTTGTTATATTTTTAGGAATGAAAATATATATATGTGTATGTATATATATATATATAATGTTTGCATGTTTAAGAATGGTATGCAGCCTGGACTTCACAGCATGGTCATATGGAGATTTGATTTCTGTTCCCACCTTCAAAGAATGCCACAGTGTGAATGAAAATAGTCCCATGCTTAAACTTCCATCTGATATCTGAAGTATCTGATAGTCTCCTGCACTAACAATATGAAAGATTATATTCTGGAGTGAATGAACTGTTGCTTTGTTTCACCTTGATAACCTTAAAGTGACAAATCTTTCATTGTCAAATTGTAAATATCTCTACATTAAATATTTGCAACATTTTCAAGCTAAACAGACTAACAAATCATCAGCCTAGAGGCTTTCTCTGTGTCATATTATTTCACCCACTGAATACTAAAGATTTTTTAAACCTTGAAGGTATTTTTGCATTTCACCTGTAGAATGCAACATTTGTGACATTTTAAAGATTTAATTAAAGAATACTTCTCATAGTAGAATTCCACAGGAAGTGCTGGGTGACAAAACCCCAGTGTTGTGAAATTTATTGTACCACTAATGTATAGCTGAAACAAGTCGAAAGCTTGAACCCAATGAAACAACTCATTAATCTTCAACCAGCTGTACTGTGCTAGGTGAATCATTTCTGTATTCACATCAAGTTATCCTAAAAAGAAAAAAATCTGAACTAAGGCATTGTTTTTAAGCAGGAAAAATTATTTTTCAGGACAGAATATATTGCATAGACATGTTTATCACTTGATTTTTTTTTCTGAATTAATTTTTAAAACTGTTTAACTTAGTTTTAAAAATACATTGTTTATATTTTAAAAAATGATAGAAAGCCTTTCTTTTCTTTCTTTCTTTCTTCAAAACCTATATTTTTAAGAAAGAAAATTTTAAAAAAGGAAGAAGGTAGAAGGGTTTTCTGATGGGCATAGTGATAAGAATTTTAAAAGATTGTGTATTTTGATACCATGTTTTCTTTATGGATTATATGATTTGTACAGTATTTCTTGAAGAATGCCAAATTAGTTTATTGACCCGTGTTTAAAAGCACAGAGATAATGGCATATTTAGAATATAAGCCTTCTTCTCTTAATTTCATAAAAACAAGTAGCTTTCCGTACATGGGCACACAGACTGAAGCTCCGTAAGGGGAGCTGGAATGTGACTGTGATGGGAACTAAATCAGTAAGGCAGAAGGGAAGTAGGGAAGCTGAGGGACATTTTACCTACATCTCAGGTAAAATGTCTCAGGTTTCTTCTAGGTTTCTTCCATTCATTTGATATGCAAGCAAACACTTTCCTTTAGACTTTAATATAGTAAGACTTGTTTCTAACAATAAATTAAACTTCAAAGATGAAAACATGAGAAACTCACAGATCATAGAAGGGGAAAATTGATTGGCCAAAACTGACCTGGGACTAAACTTGTAACACAGAACCAGAGGAAACTATCAAACTTCATAGACAGTGAAGTAGAATACTTAGGAGAAGGATGTGAAAGATAGGGTGTGGTGGAATGCTGCATTACTAGGAATTTATGACTAATGCTGAATGTAAAATCAGTAAAACAAAGGTCAGTGGACAGAGAGAAGCAGCTGTTTATTCAGGATTGGGGGAAGGGAACTTGTAAGGCAAAGCAAACCATGTAATTGAAGCTGCTCAGTGCTTCCTCTCAAGCAGTTCTGCTTCTCATCATAGCAGCTTTGAGCAGAAAGATAAATGTGTGACTGATCTGATCATTGATGTGGCTGACTTTATTTTGTGACCAGGAGAGAGCCAAGATGTTTTTCCTGCCACCAGTGAGAGATCATTTAACAGAGACAAATAAGATAATTTGAGACCGTAACAGAATGCAGACAATTCCATCAAAGAAAAATACATTTCTATCATGTATAGTGCAATGCTAATTGCCAAACATTTTTCCTTTAATGGATCCATTATTTTTTTTCAGTTGCTCCCTGTCTGTTGCAAGGAATGTATTCTCTTATGTGTTTCTTCCAAATACAAGAATTTGAACTGGGTCACAACGATAGTGGTGAATCAGTCAAGCCATTGCAGAGCAGTATTAGCTGTCAATTGATAATTTCACTGTAGAATTCATCCTGATTTAGCAAAAGTGAATGACAAATTTCTTTCCTTCTATATTTTTCTAATGAGGAGTTATTGAATTGCTTAAAAAAGGGACCTGATTGGTGTTTCATGTTTGAACTATGATTTTTAAAATATATAATGACTGCAAATTCACTACTGGCCTTTGAAACCAGGATAAATAAAAGAATACAAGAAAAAAATCACCATAATGGCTATAGAGGATTGACCCTGGCTGGATACCAGGTAGCCACAAAAGCTGCTTTACCACTCCCCTCCTCAACTGAATAGGGGAGAGAAAATATAAGGAGAGATAGGGCAGGGAGAGATCATTTGTCACTTACTGTCACAGGCAAAAGAGACTAGACCTGAGGAGAGTAATAGAATTTATTACCAATCAAATCACAGAAGTGTATTGAGAAAATAAAACCAAACCTTAAATTCCCTCTACCCCTCCTCTCTTCACAGGTTCAGTTCTTCTCCTAATTTCCTGTGCTCCTTCTCCAGAACAGTGCAAGGGGACTTGGAACACGGCTTGCATTCTGTTCTTCACCCATTACTTCTGCCACTTCCTCCTCAGGGGTAGGACTACTCATACTCTTCCTCTGTTCCAGTGTGGGGTTCCTCTCATGGGAGACTTCTTCTGAGAGTTCTCCCACGTGGGTTCTTCACAAACTGCTCCACCATGGGCTTTTCTCTCCATGGGGTCAAAGCTCCAGTCAGGAGCCTGCTCCAGCATGGCCTTCCCTTGGAGTGACAGACACTTGCTCTGGTGTGGGATCATTCTTGGCCTGCCAGTGGATCTCTACATTCCCATGGTCCCCCATGGGCTGCAGGGGCACAGCTGCCTCACCATGGGCTGCACCAGGGGCTGCAGGGGAATCTCAGCTCCAGTGCCTGGAGCAGCTCCTGCCTCTCTTTCTCCACTGACCTGGGTGTCTGCAGAGTTCCTCTCACATAGTCTCACTCCTCTGTTGTTGCAATTGTGCAGGAGCTTTTTGCTCTCCTTGTTAAATCTGTTATCCCAGAAGCACTACCATTATTACTGATGGACTTGGCCTTGATCAGTGGCAGGTCAGTCTTGGATCCAGCTGGCACTGGTTCTGTCAGACCTGTGGGAAGCTTCCCGGAGAAGTCCCCCCTTGTAGCCCCACATTACTAAACCTTGTCACTCAAACACAATGGCCCACTCTCAGTATATTGAAAATATTGTCCATGTATGAAAGTGAACACTCTTTACTTCAGAGGTACAATAGCCAGGTATACAACATATAGCTCTATGCACTGGCACAAGCGTGCATCCCAAAATTCTCCAAACCCTCTTGTGAGAGTAGCAAAAAGAAATCTTGACAGACTCATGTAAAGCTCTGAGAATAACTGAAAGAGTTGTGAGTATTCAGTCCTGAAAAGGCATTGCTGAGAGACGCAGCTATCTCTATTTACAAGTGTTTCATTTCACCAAAAACATTCTGTAATCTTGATAATATTAAAGAAACCTCAGTGCTTATTGATATGAATTGCAGGCTGGGAACTGATGCCATGTCATCTTGTAATGCCAGCTCTGCATTTGTTCCTTACACTTCTGTCATCTATTAAAAGAAATTAAAAGAATAGAAAATGTTTCACGAGTAACAATGCACTTCACAATTATGTTATTTGTTAAAGTACTTGTAACTCTGAAAAAGAGCAAGCCCCATGTTTTAGAGACAAATGAGGTTTTTTAACAGATACACTAAGTATTTTATCAATACTTTTCTGAGCAGAGTGCTGAATTCTGATCAACTGGAAAATTATTAAGTCCAGTAAGCACAAGGATAAGTTCAAAATTTACTTGCAGATTTTAAACCTCATGTGTTTTGTTTTTAAAAATTATTTTGAATATTTTCTATTTTAATTTGTTTCTTTTTAATTATTTTTAGCTGGAAAGTTAGTGAAAAAATTAAAGAAATTATCTGAAGTTATTTATATGGCTCTATCTTCTGTTTGTTATGGTATCTTTCTGTGAGAAATATGGGTCTAATTCAGAATGTTTAGCAATTTGATGTCTATTCTTTTCTTCCATGTTGCTTTGCTTTGTGACCTAGAGACACAGTATTTACACAGCATATATTCACAAAAATAATACAATTATTGTTTATAGGCATTATTTTTTAAATGGCAATTTCTATTTATTGTAATATGCAACATTTACCCAGTAATTTTGTAGACACAAAAATGATGCAATGTGTGATTTAGTGTGTCATTTCAGAGTAGCTCTTGGACTAGGATCAGCTTCAGAAACCAGTGGTGATTAAAAGTATAAATTCTGTCGGCCATTTGTAGGAACATGCCTGTGCTGGGTTTTAAGCTTATGTGACAGAAGATGAGGTAAAAATAAAATAATTGCTTTTAGTGGTTTGAGGCTTAGGTGACATGCAGGAAAAACACTAGTTCAGAATGTTCATTTTCCTTCAGTCCATTCTTGTTTCCATTACATTCTGAGGAATGTACTGTTCAACTGCAGATCAGCATCACTTCTATGCTTCTAGCACTAATAATTTAAAACCTTACGTCTTTGATATTGGTTCCCTGCTAAGCCTCTACCCTTTCAATTATATTATTGACTTTTCTTTATAGTTTCTTGAAATACTTCTTGTTATGTTATTGGTATGAATGCTCATTCCTAAAAAGATAAAAGGAACACTGCAATGTACTTCTCAGCCTTTGTACAGGGGATTGCAAGCTTGTGAAAAGTGACTTTTTCTTTCTTTTTCTCTTGAAAATAACAAAAATTCCTAACCTAATTTTACCAAGTGTATTGAAAAGATGTATTTCTGTGTATTTGATAAGTAGTCATGCTCTCCATAGGCCAGTTATCTGCAAGATACATCATAATACCTGCAGCTTGCAGAAGATGGCCATCAGTGATGTGCACGTGATTAAGACAGGTTTTTCCAAACTATTGCAATTATGACTATACTGAGATGTTTTTTCCTCTGGGGAAAAAATCTTGTTCTTTGCTAACATTTGAGATAAATTAACTTGGTTAATGTGTGTTTCTCTAGCACTTCCCCTGTTCTCCTTACTTCCCCAGAAGTAAATGCTAGCTCCTTGCCCTTGTGGAACAAAGTTTAATGGATGGCATGTCAAAATGGAAGTAGCAGGTGGTGTACTAGTAAGCATTTCTGCAATACTATTGAGAAACAGAAATGTGAAATAATTA
>NW_005054297.1:7651121-7720803 GCF_000277835.1 Geospiza fortis | reverse complement strand
ACCAATCAAGCAGACCTAATTTCAGGCACAGCTGAATACCAACCAGAAAGAAGGTGGCCTTCAAGTTTCTCTTCAATTTTGTTACACGTGTTTTGAAGGTATCAAGGGACCCAGGTTAATCTGCATTTGCACAGAACCAGCTGTTACTGTCTGCATCATTAAATTTCAGTGTATTCCAAAAGCAAAACTATTTTTTCTTTCAAGTTCTTTCTTTGTCTTCTTATAGGTCTTTTTGCTGTTTTCTTGCTTTACCATCCACTTCTAAAGTACCATTTCTTATTTTTTTCCTGTGTGATTTCATTTTTGACCACATTCACAAGCACGTATGGACCAGCAAATTTCTGGACTGGGTTAGGCTGTAACTTTTCAATTTGTCTTGCTTACAGCAGGGCAATATGCTTCTCTCAACAGCACAGTGCCTCACGGCATGGCATCTCCACTGCTGCAGGAAGAACACTAACTTCACCCAGGACTGGAGTGGGGTCCTTTCTTCCCTCCTTTGTCAATCTGTTTTGAAGCAAGGGTGCAAAAGAGGTATTTCTTTAATTCAAGAAAAAAAAGAAGAAAAAAGACTAATATTTGAATACAATTATTTTACTTACCCTGTTTTTGAGTCTTACACTTCACTGTCCGAACATTGCAAACCTGTTATTCATCACTATTTGGTTTTTTCTGTATAGAGGATGCATATATGTTATTCAGTTAACATGATTGATTGTCTATCTCAACTTGTACAGCTATGAAGATCACAAAATGTTTCAGACACTAACCTATCAATAATTGACATAGGATAGCACTGATACTTTAATATTTATGCTGTATATAATAATTCCAGCATTTCTGGCATTAGCTTTAAAGTTCTGTGTGAACATAAGAACAGAACTTTTGGTGGGCTGACGACTTTTAACATTTAAATAGTCCAAGCTTTCAAAGGATCTTTTAAAATATTTTTGTTCTTTATTTTATGCATATTTAGTCTTTAAAACAAATAGGTTGATAAACCAGGGTGCACAGTGCTGCCATTTGAAAGGGGAGATGAATGAGACAGTGCAAGGGAGTGCAGCAATAGCATGATAATACAAGAGGCAAAGGCTGGCATTGGATGGCACTGGGATTATAAACAGCAATCAGTTAAAGATAAGAGATGTGGACAAAATTATTTTGAGGGTAAACGAAGAGCTAGTACCTAACATGTAAAATATATGTGTTCAAAAAAAATAGAAACTTAAACTGTAATGTGGACTTGTAGACTTACATAGAAAAAGCAAGGTGTAAAGTTGTGTTAGAAAATACACATGAGTAGTCCCAAGTGAATCCCAGACTAAGGAAAAGAAAATGCCACCATCAAAACCACATATATATGGTGAAGAATTTGGGATGCTGTCACTTTGATGTAATACCCTCATTCTTTCTTCTTGAGGAGTATTAGTATTGTGTATCTGAACTGTAAGTGTAATGTGAAAGGAAAACAATACACTAGGAAAATTTTGTGCAATAATTATTAATTGCATTAATATTAATATTTATTTTGCCTTGATTGAATATTTTGGATTGTGAATGCCAGCATCCCTGTGTCAGACTAGCTGTTATAAATGTCATGGTTTATTTAGATTTTTAAGAATCAAGTTACACTAAAGTTCTTGAATTCCTGCAAAAAAAATGTGCATCCCTTTTTCCCCCATTACAAAACATGAAATTCAACATGGCCAGCCTTCCATCACAGCTCACAGAGACTCTACCACTTGCCATATCTCAGAAGTTGCCTGACTAGGTCAGGAATCATGGCTTTATTATGTGCTCAAAGCTGAGTAATGGGAACTTGTGAATTTTTTAACCATGCAGGGTGTGCCATCTGTCATTTGTCAGGGAATGTGCATACAGCACGTGCAAGGTTTGTTCATAGAGCATGTGTTCTACCCCATCCTAAACGTTGGGTTGATGTGACCTGGGGGTTGGTCTGGTGGTTGGCTTGTTTCTTGTCATTTACAGTTGCTGGGAATGTTGGGAGCAATAAGAGAGTATCTAAGCATGGAGAATGGCAACAGATTTTACACATCGTAAGTGTATCTTTTCTGTGTCTAACAAGTTCTGTAAATGTAGCCTTGATTTTTCTGAGATCTGTATGACAGATTTTATCATGATAAATTGGAAAGACTGCATAAAGATTGCTGTCTCAGCTAGTACTCTGCCAAGACAAACATTATTTGTTTACTTTCTGTCTGACTGTTATTGCCTACCACACAGTCTGCCTTTTTTATCACCTATTTAATGAACTGCAGAACTATCTTTCATTTGTGCTTGTTATTCATCTTGGCACAAAGTTTCTGAATGGGTGTGTTAATAGAATTAATGCACAGCAGTAAAAAAGAATAGACTCCCAAAACAGAATTAACAATCTAATTTACTTTCACCAAACAACTACTGAATGAACACATATGCCACTGAAACAGATTAGCACAAGTGCAGCAGCTAAAACATTAATGAACTGCAGTGGACGTGAGTGCTTGCTCTGGACACTGAAACCTGCACATGTGCGAATTGCAAGAAGCAGGTTATACAACATCTGCCATTAAAATTTGAGCTAGATTATTTAATATATGTTTTAAATAATTAAATGACATGATTTTATACACAGCATTCAAATAGTTTTGAAATGCAATTATTCACATAAGACATATGCTTCTGTTTTACCACACATGCTTCTGGTTAGAAGTCCATGAAGAAGCAGAACCTGACAGGCAAACACAGCACTCTGTAACTCGTACATTTTACATGAAACATATGGTCTGCAGTCAAGCACAGAAAGCATCATATAAGGTAAAAGCCAGTACAGCAAATTACAAATCAGAATAGCACAGGAGAACTACTTTTGAGAACTGTATTTTGAAAGCCATTGTATGTTTGCTTAATTTATTGAGACTATTCTTTATAACTTTCATGCTATGAGCATTGCTCTTCAGTATTAGCATTTTAATATCCTTCCAGAGACTAAGCAGCAAAGTGACTGTACTCTTGTATCTCTGAGGTGAATACATGAAAGTCAACGTTACTTAACATATCTCTGTTCAGCAGAGACATGGTAAAAAGAAAGAGAGAGTTAAGTACTATTTCCTCAAAATCCATTCTTTTTTTTCATCTTTGCTGTTGTTGTTGTTCTTGTTTTAGACTTTACAGTGTGTACTAAATTAATTCAGGAGTACCATTGGAATGTCTCAGAGCTGGAGAGGAACATCAGCTAACAGCAGGCTGGGGCATCACTTAAATAGATTTGGTCAGTCAGATGAAAAACCTTCCATTATAACCATCTCCTAAATCTGATCTCTTACGTGAAAGATATTAATGCTCTTGCCTTTCTTTGTCTGTAATAGAAAATGCATTATGTGTTTTCAAGAATTATACACAAAAGGAGTTAGATTCTGTTTGTAAAACAAGCATGCCTGCTGGGTTTAATCACCACAAGCAAAAATCACTTTAAATCTGCTACTAACAGCACTTTGGCATCTTTTATTAGTGAGCGTATAAAAGCCTCTTTGATTTTTTAAAATACATTGGAGCTGTTTTCTTTATAAGTGGTGGTACAACAATATTCTAACTGACCTTCATCCTTGCTATTGCTTTTGTGCTCTGCAGATTCTCTTCTAATATTTGAAAAAAAAAAGAAATAAACTCAGGCAAAGAACTGAGATGATTAGTCACTTGCCTTTCATCTCTGGGGCTACAGTCAAATGTGCTTTCTACAGGAGTATCTTATTATCTTCAGATCAGATCTCTTTAGGTCTACAGTGTAATGTGTTTTGATGACCTTGGATTCTAGGCCAGAAAAAAAAAAAAAAAGAAAAAACGCCTTCTTGTTTCTATTTGAATACTAAAAATTTCATATTCTCCTAATTGATTAGAGGACAAAACCTTCTGCTGATTCAAAGAAAACTGAGAGAAGAGTAGAAAGTGTGAAATTGTACCTGGCATCATTTTATGTCACCTCCATTTAAGAAGCAAAACTTCATGTAATCATATATCAAATATACTTTCCATTTAAATTTTGAATCCACTACAAATCAGTTTTAGTTATACTTCCAGAAATAAGTAATAATATATTTACACTAATTTCAACCAAACAAAGGATAATTAGACATCGAGTGTGGGCAGTATCCTCTCAGTTCATCAGTCTGCAGAATGGTTTTATATCACAATTTAAAAGAGACATGTCCAAGAGACATGTTCTATAACCAGTAGCACAATACAGTCATGTAGAGGTGATCTTTTACAGAAGTTATAAGTAGTGGCTGAGCTTGTCCTGATATGGAAAAATTACTAAAATTAAGCTCTAAATAAATTTTACTTCATTTAGATTTACATATAATAGTATTTCTTTTTCCTCACAAGTGCATGCCCACTCGTCACAGATCATAGAATGTTTTGGGTTGGAAGGGACATTAATGGTCATTGAGTTCCACTCCTTGTCATGAACAGGGACACCTTCCACTAAACCAGGCTCCTCAAGGCTCCATCCAACCTGCCTTTGATAGATTTCACTTCATGCTCTTTTGAGAAGAATCTCACTCAATATATTAGAATCTCACTCAATATATTATATTAGCTTTCAGCCATTGTTTTCATGCTATGAATATTTTTGAGCTGAAACCTGGTGAAATGACCTCTTCAGAGACTATAAGTGAATAAGAGTGGTTTTAGTAGAGCTTCAAGGATATAAGTAAAAGGTTAATTACCTCACTTTAGGGTCTTTACAACTGTGTGTATTAGTATAATATATATCATATCATTTAGATTCAAACTGCATTTCCTAAAACCCATCTATGAATAGCAGCTACTCTTAATTGTAAAGAACTGATCAATTGACTTCTGTTGCCTTATGTTAATTTTCAGTTCTGACAACATAATCAATAGGAGGCCAAAGAAATTCTCTTAAAAACCCCCAAACATCTGTCACCTGATGTATAGATAAATCATTCAAACAGCAGAAGTCTAAAAACATTATTTACTCCATTCAGTTACCTAATTATGGCAGTAATCCAGGAAAAATCTAAACACCTCCAGAACACAGAACCAATTATATTGGGTTTTACTAAAGTTCCACCACTGTCCTAGACTGTAACAAGCCACAGAACAAAACATTTAGCTGTTCATTATTGCAAAAACATAGACTGTACAGAACAGTCTTAACTGTCCTAGAACTTTGGGTTGTTTTACCTTTATTTTTTTGTTCCTCACCTTACCAAAATGGCAACAGCTGTAGCTGATGGCTTTTCCTGTAGTGCCTGTCTGCAGTGGTGCATCTGGAAAACTGTTACAGGAGGAGTTTGTGATCCACATACTTGATTTTTATGCAGGTGCATGGTGACCATTTACCAACGAGCTCCCAAGGAAAATGGGGAGTGGGGAGCTGTGGTCAGTTTGTGCAGTTCATCCCTTCTGCTGCCCTGTTCCACGTGGAGTCCCTTCAATGGGATGCAGTCCCTCACCAGACACTCCGGTATGGGTCTCTCCCACAGGCCATAGTTCTCCAAGAACTGCTCCAGCATGGCACCTAGCAGAGGCTGCTCCACAGCCCCTTCAATAAAACTTTCCCTCTTAAAATCTAGACATCCTTATTCTAAGTTTTCTCCTTATTCTTGAAGAGAATATCTGAGAATATCATATCTGAAAGCAAAAGCAGACATAAAATGCTATTAAAAGCTATTTTTTTCTGTAGCACAGAAGCAATCCTCAGGCATTGATTTTTTAAAAATATATAAAGTGCATTAGAGACTAATTCAGATACCTCTCCCTGAATTTATAAAAAGTCTGATAAACTGCAAAAATGTGGCATGTAAACTCCATTTCATTGGCACATATGCAGAGCAATGATTCTTTCTTTACGTTCTCATTAAAATTATTTTCCTGTGTGTTTTAGCATAAAAGTTTTTACTTCACTTATCCCAACTGAATGCTAAAAAATCAGATGTTGAAAGTGTCTTTAGAGAAAAGAAGTAAGTTGCTACCTAAAACTGAAAACATTTCGCTTGAAATAGAAGCTTATTTAAACACACAGATTGCCATACATTGAATATACAACTTGCCTATAGGCAAATCAAGTAGAATTGCATGACAAGTAGTGGAAGGAACAAAGGCAACCAAAGCAATATGCTGTAAATAAATTCATAATGGACCAGGTCAAGTTTTAGTTATAAAAGCACCAGAGGATTCAGCTATATTCTTGAATCTTAAATATTAATCTTATATGCTGCTAATACAATATTAATAATTTATTTATTTGCAATGATTTTAAAAATATTAAAAAGATAAATGAGTAATAAAATCTTTTCATCCAAGAATATATATAGTTGCAGTGATATTATACACACCTCATAATGTGAAATCCAAGATAATGAATTATAATAAGGACCTTGATAAAATATTAAGAGAAGCTGGAACCACCTGCAGCAGAAATTATACAAGGAGTAGCACTCCTTGCAGACATATTTTTGGCTAACAACAAATAGTGATGTTACAGGAACCCAGAAGCAGAACCATTTCTTCCTAAGAGAGCTATTTCCCAATACTGGCACACAGTATAAGCACGTAAAGGAACTGTCTTGGGTTACCTTACAGAGGATTCCCAAACAAAGGTTTCTTGAAATTACTAGATCTTTTTAGCCAATACTTTATCAGTAAAGACAATATCCCCTAAAGACAGAATGTGGTGAAGAATCAATAAATGAGCAATTGTATTTTGTTGATCTTAAAGAAGAAGAACTGGATTATTTTTCTCCTTTCTGGGTCTTGAAAGACAAAGTTATCAGAGCTCATAAAATCCATGTATAATGAAGTCATCTGAAGATAAAGCCACTCTTTCATGTATCGTTTGACAAGTAAGTGAATTCAATTAGGATCAAAGATGCAACTAGCTGTCAATAAATTGTTAGTATTTATCAGCCTTGGCTTTATACTCTATTAATTAAAAAGCTAGAAGAGATGCTTATTTAAATATGCTGTTCTGAATATCTTTCTGCTTCGCTAGATAAATTCCAGTTTCTTTTTGAATTAAAGTCCCTTTTAAAAATATGCAATCATAGATAAAAGGTTCCTTTGCTAAAGATGAACCATTTCTAAGGTGGTAAAGCGGTCCAAGGTTGATTTTAGGGTAAACACATCTTTCAGCTGAACTTACTGCTTTCCTAGACATTGAGCTTTTGGGGTTTTTTTTTCACTTTTGACACAAATAAAAGAAAATTAAGATTTATTATAACTCTCCCTGCTGCTTAATATAACCTTCACCTACTAGTTAATTAAAAAAAAAATTAGTTCATTGAGCCTCAACTTCCAAATAATTTCTATGGTTCTTATATTTATACTAAATTGAGGACATCAGATACAGCTCCAGTGGCAGTGTCCCTTGAACTGAAAAAAATAAACAATTTTTCCTTAGTTACTGATTGCTTAACAAATATATTTTAGTGCAAGTATATACTTTAAATGTGCTTTTTTAATGTTTGATATATTTTTTCTAGGTATTGCTATCAAACAACAATGCATGGCTGTATATGAGACACATTCATTCAGAAAAAAATTGCATGTTAATTAGGTATTCCTAAATTTATTTAAGTTGATTTTGTGTCACATATTTTTACAGTCTATATACAATTTTCAACAAGACCTTTGGCCACCAGGCCTATTATATCATTAAAATACAATCATGAAACAAAAATGCCCTAGAAAATATATTCTAACTGGTTTTGCAATCAGGGAACTCTCTTTTAATACAATGTGTTAGAGTATAATATTGTGTCAACAAGCATAATTTCAATGATATATATGTCATATATAAATAAAAATAAAAATTTTACCTTATGATTAAGACCCAAATGAAGTAGTTGATAATTGTAACATAGAAAATAATGCTGAGTGCTTAATAACCTAACGCAATATGATTGATATTCTGTAATGAAAGGTTAGCACAATGCCAGTGTCAAAGTAATTTCTAGGTGATTTGTCTTTGTGACTTCTGAAGTTTTACTTAGGTCTAGAAATCTTTTATCCTTTTTCCAGAGTCTGCAAAATTGGTCAGATTATTCAAAATTTATTATATGTATATAATTAGACCTGATAGTTGGGTTAGTTTCAAAATGGCTTTCAATACAATGAAAGGCTTTTCTTATGAATTATCAAGAAATTCCAAGTGGATATTCTTACAAAAAGTTTTGTTTCAAATATGTTGAAGAATCAAGTCAAGTATTTAAAATCTAGTCTATATTTTTTTTCTCTTAGATTTAAAAAAAAAGTTTTACTTATATGAAATCTTAAGAGGATAAGAATCCAAATCAATTATTAATTTCCATTCCAAATTGGTGGGTCTTTTTCTGACATCAAAAATTTGTATCTTTTGAGGAAATCAGAATCATTTTACAAACGTTATTTTGGGGAGACTAACTACATTCAATAGCATTTTTGATATTGTATTTTAAGTAATACTAAAAATTGATTTTTAATGAACAGATGTTAAACATTCTTAACAATACAGATGTCTTGCATGCTAAGTTGACAAACACAAAACCCCCCAGCTGTTACATTTGTAAAGTTATATTTGTATTCTTAATTGGAATATTCATCTCTTTTTGTTGATTTCACTGTTTTTATTATCTCATTTTTGACTTTTCTTCACAATTTTTCCATGCAGAAAAGTAACACAGTAATAGATCAGTTGTATGTGGGATGAATTTACATGGGAGGCTTCATCCAACGTGATTATGGAAATACTGTTTTAAGATTTCAAGTGTTATCATAAGTGGTTCCTCTTGACAGATTTTAGGAGATTTTAGGAGTCATGCGAGTTCATACTTTCTCAGTGTAGATATAAATTTTTATTGCTGACAACATAAAGTAACACCTTTTAACTGAAGGTGTTCTCACACACAGCAGAACTTGTTCATGGTCTCTTTCTCTCTTACATTTGTGTATGCATATCTATGTGTAGATTTTTGTGTGCCTGTACACACACACATAGATACAGAAATGCTAGCAAACAAAATCAGATTTCAGATTAAATGTAAGACATGCAGGACCCATGTTCCAGACCAAACTTATCCATCAATATTTCAGCTAAGGTAAAATGTTTAATCCTGAGAAAGGTTCTCTTGGTGATAGATTACAGAGCAAGTTCAGACAGGTATCAAGGACAACATGAGAACAGGGTACCATGCCATTTGACCTTGCTATTGTGAGACATGAAAACAAATCATTGCAAGTAACAGTGTTGGCCTTAATAGACCTTCTATTGATATAAGTCATATCAATAAAAATATCCCGAAAGTCTTCATCTATCTTTTACTGAGTTAGATAGCGAAGGAATTCCAGGAGTTAAGAAGGGCTGCTTTCTGTCTTGTTATGCTTTCTTTTCAGCTTCCCTTACTGCACTCAGTAAGGAATTAATGATAGTATGAACATGATCACTGAAGGAAGTAAAGTAGTTGAAAAGTAGAAATCACATGACACAAGAAATCGTAACACTCAGGACTAGCTGAAAATAATAAAACATAGCTCATAATCCCTGTTCTGTTTTGCTTTGTTTTTTTCCTCCAGCACAGTAGTGCTTCTATTTTGATACAGTTCTGGCTGTCAGGAAGTGATCTGACTGGGATCAAAACTCAAAAGCATGGTGTACCAGCACTTCAGAGATCAGAGCCATTGTCAGTGGGATTTTGCTACCAGCTATTAGAGATAGCAAAATGGAGAGAAGCAAAGGAGTGAAAGCTGATCTTTCTCATGCTGAAATCAATAAGAGATTTGCCACTGACTTCAAAAGAAACAGTGTAAAATATACAACCAAGGAGAGAACGGTCAGAGGAGTATCTAGAAAGAGGAGGAAAGTAAGGAACGAGGCATGAAATTTAGGAAGAGAGGAAAATTATTTGGGAAAAGGCAAAAATGCAACAGGTTAGAAAGTAGGGAGAAATTTTGATCTCAGAAAATTAGTTTTTTATATCCCATCTTTATCCTAGAAGTGAGAGTGAACAGACAGTTCCTAAAGCAAATTAAACAAGTGAGTTTATGTGTACACACACATGCATGCATATATATGAATTATAGGTATATTTGTGTATTTACTCATGTTTTCATCCGATTTAAATTCCAGAGAAACAAAGACTGTCTGCATGCTGAGGTATGGCTGCAACCACATTTAACACAAAGAGAACTTGTGGAAATTTTGAGAGACCTTGGGCAATTTCACCAGTGCTCCCAGGCTGGAGGCTTTTCGGCAGGTCTGTTTACTACTGTTCTTCTTTCAATCAGTCTGCCCTCTTTCCAAGCCTTACATACATATCTTGCAGCATGAACTGCACTATGACATAAGAGGGAAGACAAGTAAAAAGGAAAACAGCATCTGGCTCTGTTTTAGTAAAATAATTTCATCCAGTTGAAAGCTTATCCTAGGACTCTAATCTGAATTTGTTGTTCAGATTTCTCTATGTATTCAATAGAGAATGAAAGTTTTCTCCAGAGACAGATTTGTCAACATCCATTTTAGAATTGTGCCATTCTTTACTCTAGAATTTTTCCCCTCCTTGTGGGAGGATTCTTATTCTTCATTGATGAGCTAGCGATCCTTAATGACTCATTTAGAATAAAAAATTGCTTTTAAGGTTACCGTCAGATAAGCGACTCTTTCATAATATTTATCAATTCTAATTGTCTACTAAAATTATGTATAATTATAGAAAGCCCAGTTAAAGACTATATCACTTGAAATAGGACAATATTTCAAACCTGAGCAAATTCATTTATATTAATGATACATGGTTTAAAATCCACTCATTTAATTTTTGCACTTGGGATGAACAAATATAATATAATAAAAAATGCACATATACATGAAATACTGAGGAATTTTTAAAATTAAGCAACAATTTATCCTGAAAAAATAGATTACATTAGTAAATAAAAGTAAGATTATAAATGTTTCTGATTTCATAAGTCTTGTGCATTACCTAAGTGACCTTAGGTAATGAGTCAATAAGGACAGTACTCCATTGAAAAAATACCCTTATGAATGTGTGAGGTTTTGCATGCATGCATGCAATGTTTTTATTTCCTTTGTGCATTATTAATTATCTGAAAAGTAAGATAAGTTGGCTCTGAAGAAAGTCATCATAAAGTGTCAACACACCAGGTAACAAATCAATGGTTCTTTAAATGACTTTGCTTTGTGGAGGAAAATATATTTCAGTTTGGGGCCTTAAATTCATTATGTCTCAGTGCATACTGAGTGAAAAACACTATCTCTGTCATTAATGTGTTTATAAAAGGGTCTTGCCTTCAACACCAAAGAGTCAGCTTTCTTGCTTGTTATTTTATGTTTTCTTTGATGTATTGTTTGACATTAAAAGCTAATGCACACATCAGTTTTCAAAGACTTTTAATTGATTTTAAAATGTAGGTAATTTTTTTAACAGGAGTTAGCTTAACTACATTATTAGCTTTTAAGAATTATTGCCATACCTCTGTGAGAAATTTAGATTCAATAAAAAATATATTTTAAAAAGTCTTCAAGCCTCATAGCTTCAAAAAAATCAATTTTAATGATTTAGTTTTTCCATGGTTGTAATCTACACCTGAAATTTTCAAGCCTTGATCAGTTTTTGTTTCTTTTATTTTTATTCACTAAATATTTCTTCATAAAGGTAAAAACAGAGACAAGACAATTTAACTAAGTTAAGCCACATAATATAAAAATAAGCGAACAAGCCCAGGTCTATATTCAGCATATTTTTAGAATACCATAAGCCTGTTTTATTGATCCTCTTTAATGGTATGACAAAGTATCATGAGAGGAGTTTATCATCTATAGAGATTTTATTTCCAAATATTATGTGTTAGCTGCATAGGAATACCAAAGTCATAATGAAATATGAAACATTATAAAACTGCTAACATATATAAATTTCTGGCTTTTTTGTCGTACATCAAGCTACCCTGCTTCACATTTTTGTCTGTGTATCTCCCTAATCAACATGGAAACAAGTGTAGTTTTTTGGGGCAATATTAAGGTAAGGAAAGCTCTTAAGACTGGATATTGTCTCTTCCATACAGGACATAGAGAAATAAATAGAGAAACTATGATTGTTCTGCTTCCAAAAGTCACTGTAGGGCAGCACTGGTTCTGTTGAAGCTGGGTAGCTCCTTCCCAATTACCTTCCCACAGATGTTGTATGTTGGGGTAGTCATCTGACATTCATCAGTGCTAACTAAAATAATTTTGCACATCCACCTAGTCTGTTCACACTGCTGAAACTTTTTTATGTTCAAGAAGCAGAATGTAGGCACGTTCCTCAGTGAATGATTAAGCAAACAAGTAACCCAGAGCACTTAACTCCTCACAAAATTAATGAACTTACTTTGTGTAACTTAATGAGAGTTACTTGTATTTTATTACTCTCATTTTTAGACTAGACTTTTTAGACTGTCAGTGCAAGTAATTTTTGAAGAGCAATATTTAGAATGTTCTTATACCACTCTTAGGTGGTCTCTATTTAATAACTAATTTTAATATCTCACATAACAGACTATATCATTGCAGAAGTTAATTTTGTGTTGACCTAAAGCTTCTCTGTCCTTTGCCTCTAGATATATAGATATTTAAATATAGATATTTATGGGATTTGTTAGATATGATGTTGCCATAACTTTCCAGAAAGACTTTTGATCCCTGTTTGCTTGAATTTTGGCATAGTTGTATTTCTTTCCCCTGTCTGTGAATAAGGAAACAGAATTAAAATGCATTAGTATTTTGATAATCTTTGATCTGGCATCTGCAAAGACTATTACTAAGAGGTCAAAGAAAGGGAAGGCCTTATTCTTAGATCAACAACAAAAGGGAAAATTATTGGCAGAGATTGACTTCTTTTTCCTTTCACTGCAGACAATAATTTCTTATTAATTTTGAAGCTATAAGAATTTCATACTTGTCTTCTTAAAAAGCTCTTTTTACAATTTCAGCTGTGTCCCTGGAGAATTCATGTTCAATAGGGATTTTTCAGGATAGAGGACAGTATTTCTTTCAGTTTCTGTTCCTGACAGCTACAGGTAATAATATCACTAGGTGAAGAGATGAGATCTTCTGCATTCAGAACACTTCCTGATAAAGGCAGGTAAGACGTGGGAGGAAAATACCTCACTCTAAGTTAAAGGAAAAAGTACTGAACCTCAAGTGACATCTGGAGCTGAACAGGTGATTGCAGTTTCCAAGCAGGAAGAGTGTATAAAATCAGGAAACCCAGGGTGAGGGCCACTGATCCTAAAAACTAAAAGCAAGTACAGGAGAGTAGGAATTGAGTGGTCTGGTCAGAGTCCCTCTCTTATTTGAGGACTGTTTGGACAGATCAAGCACATTTTAATAACTTTAAAACTAATCTGCTAAGTTAAATGAAAACATAGATAGCTACAAAAGGGATGAAAGTTCAGTAGTAACTTGGCTTTCCCACAGAACACAGCAGGCATATTTTTGATGTTTGGATCACTGAAGAGGGTTATGCTATTTTTGCAGATTTTGTGGTAGTAAAGAGTGCAGATATTCACTTACTCTAATGGCATAGGAAACTGGGGAAAACCAAAACTTTCTTCAGCAGACCATCATAGCCACAGCAGGCAAATACAGAGGAAGCAGGACTAAATGGAGCTGAAATTTGTTTGAAGTCTCTCATTTAAACTACAGAATACAAGTTTACATGCATGTGTCTTGAACAATAGGTAGAGCTGCAACCCATCTGTAAAGAGGTATTTTCACGAAGGATTGGTTAATTTACATGCAAGGGCTGTTCCCAGGGTACACAAACACATTGAACAAGAACTATGAGGGCAGCATATAAAACCCAAACCAAACAAAATAATGTGATTCTTAGGGAAAAAAAAAAAAGTAGGAAACTGCAACCAGAATACAGAAGCAAAGAAATCAAAATACAGAAGTGCAACTTAGAGAATGTGGGATTTCCAAACAAAATCCTCGTAACTATAGGGAGGTAGTAGGAACAAGACATGAGATAAAAATAAGAAAAAAAAAGGAAAATTTGAGGCAAAAAAAAGGTTATCTTATACAGCTTCACTAGAGGAATAATGAATTACTGATCTAGTGATGTCAGTAATAACACCAGTAATAATATAGGTTTCATTAATCTTACTTTTTTATATTGCATAAGAAAATATAGAGATATCATTTTTAGCAAAAGCAAAGTAACAGAAGGAGACGTATATACTTCACATACAGTGCAGGTGGAATAAAAGATTCCCCGTGTAGAATTCGATGGTGGTTGGAAGGATGCAATTCCTGTTTAAAGGAGAACTATGAAGAAAATAGTGAACAAAAGCTTCTGAGCAGTGGGACAGTGCACAACTTGGATTGGATTGTACTGTGATACTGGACTGTCCACAGGGTGAAGGGAGGATGGAGTGTCTACTGATTTTACAGAACATAAGGATATTTTAGTGAGGTGTTTATCTAGAAGACAAGCTACGGTTACAAACACATCTCTGCTTACAGTTATGGGCTGAATTCTATTAGCCCAGGTAGAAGATGGAGGAAGAAAGCCTGCAAAAAGATTGAACACATTAACACAGCCCCTGAAAGTAGCACAGACTGAATGAAAAGCCAAATTGTGATAAGAAAGCCTTCCAATAAAGGAAATGCCTTCTTTGATTGAAAAACCTCTTAACAGGACACTGAAGGAAGTCACAGTCTATTAGAACTGACTGAAGACATGCTGACCAGTTTATTCAGTGAAGGGTGTTCACTGTGATGAATACAATGATTTTAGTTTTGTTTGGATAAATATCCTTTCCCTTCATAGTAGTAGTTTTCCACATTAAAGAGACAATTGGAGTCTGAGTGAAAAGATAAGAAAAAACTATTGAACTATTGAATTTCCATTGTTCTTTACAATGTGTGCTTTCAATGACTTTTTTTGTTTGGTTTTACAAATAATTCAAGCATGCTCTTTTCCAAGAGAAATCACTGTAATTTTCACTTGAAATAAAGACTCATTTTACAAAAAATTTAATAGTCCCACTTTTTAGAATTACCTGGCACGTCTAATTACAAGCCTGCTTTCTAGAAAAAAGCCAATGTTCTCCTGACAAATACACTTTGTGTGGTAGAGTATTCCCCTTTGGTTGAGAAGCAGGTGTATATACACTTAAGAAAACACAGAATACAACACAAATAGAAAGTATGAATCCATGTTACCCTCCTGGGAAGCTGACTGTCTGCTAAACATTTCAACATAGTGATAAATATGAAAATTAAACTGATGTCATATATAAATGCATGCAAAGCTATATGTTTTGATTCAATTCAGGTATGAGTTCAAAGTTGAAAGTATATTGTGTTAATTGCATGATTTTTAAGGATACTTACCACTAAATCTGCACCTTCAAATTCTTGATGCCTTGAATTAGTGTCCAAGGCAAGAATTCAAACTTTTAAACTAGTTTATCACTGCTTCCCTCTACATTATTTTATATTACACTACATGTCATATTAAATAAATAGTAATATTATTAAGAAAAATTACATCTAATAAAAATATTCTATATATTAAATATATATGCATATAGTACAGCATATTTAGTATTATGGAAGTATGTTCATAAAGAGTTGTCATTAGCATTTAAATGATGCAGTGATAACTATGGCAGAGACTCCTGTGCCATGAGATTGATTCTCCATTCAGGTTTTGATTGATACTGTGCAATAAATGAGGCCAAACCACACAAAAGGGAAAATGATGCTTTAGATGAAAACCCACAGATCTCTTCTAAAAGGGCATATTGCATTTGTATCACTATATTGGATGGAATTTATGGGATGGTGGCATGGAATTAACTTTCTTCTTAACAGCCTGAATGGTCCTGTACTTCAGATTTATGAATAAAATTCTCCCGTGTTTTGATAACACACCAGTGTTTTGGCTGTGACTGACAGTTCTTGCACAGTGTGAAGGGTTTCTCTTTTTTGCACTCTGCCCCGACAAGAAGACTGCTGGAGGTGGACAAGAAGTTTGGAAGTGACAAAACTGGGACACCTGACCCAAACTGTCTAAAAAAAGAGGAAGGAAGGATATTCATGGTTATGGAATTTGTCTTCCTGAGGAAACATTATGTGTGGTGAGGCCCAATAATTAATCTCTTGTGTGCTTCCCAGAAAGCAACAAAACATCTACCTGGAAATGAAAAACAGTGAATAAATTCCTTATTTTTCTTCGCTTATGCACAGAACTTTTGATTCACCTATTAAACTTCCTTTCTCTCGATCCACATCTACTCTCCTTCATTCTACTTTCTTCTCATCCCATGGGAAAGGAGGGTGAACAAAGAGTTGTGTGGATGATTGGCTGCTAGCCAGGTTCAGCCCAGAGAAATCACACATTCTACACAATAAGCAAAAGAAGATTGATATTGATGCTTGTGTAACATGAAAAAAAATCTTTACAGTCAATACATGAAGGAAAAATATGTCTGAAATGAGGACTGAATCAGTGATTTACAATCTAACAATGGAGTGCTTTCTCTTCACAGTTTCCAAACCCAAAAGTGTTAAAAACAGCAGTTGATCAAGTCAGTGAGAAACCTACTGTTTGCCAAATGAATGATACAAAAACTGCAATGATTGGATCATTGTGTGAATATTTTGAATAATGCAGATAATACGAGTGTCATCAGTAATTCAAGCAAGATTTTTGTAGAGACAGTAGTAAATGTTAAACAAAACTGAGTGTCAGCATAACTAAAATAAATAAATACCACTTTTCTAAATTTTCAGTGATCATTAGAGCACTAGCTAAAGTGTTCAAAGAATGAATGCTTAGTGCTGAAAAGAGAGACACATAAAAAGAAGATAAGCAGAAAAAATCTCAGACTTTACAGACTTATTACAGGGAAAAAATATGTCAATTTCCTCAGGAAAAAAGCAACACAGTAAAGACACAGTTTTCAGAAGCAGCAAGGGAAATAAATTCTTCATGAGTTAAAAAATATGTTTATCACCTGGCTATATTATAAGGAAAGGGAGAAAAACCAAATTAGTAGAGAGTGTGGAAAAAAAGAGCGTAGGAAAACCTTGAAGTCCCCAGTTACACATTCTCAGGAAATTGTTCTCTCTCAAAGTAGGTTAAAGCAAGAACTTACTGAAGTATATGAAACCACAGTTCTCAAGGCAGGAAGGAAGATACTGTGAATGAAGTTGGAAAAGAGTCTCTGGTTCATTCCAACAGGCAATAGAAAATAGAAAGGGAACATTCTTCCAATTCAGTAAGCAAACCAGAAAATATGACACATCCATAGGGACAGACATCTAAAAATTTTTGCTATATTTTTAGGATAAGTAAGAATCCGTAGATGTACGAGAAGATGAGGCCCATACCATGAACAGTCTTTAAAGAAATCTAAATCAAAATTACACCTCTGGGTGTATTGGCCCTGCCTTTGCCTACACTAAACTTCCAGAATCCCAGTCAGTGCTGGCTTCAAGCCATAGTAATTATATCAGTATGGAATTATGTCTGACTGAATGAATGTTTATTGTTTTCACTAAACATTTTACAACCAGCTAATTTAGTGGACATAAATCTATGTAGTTTCAGGGAATTACAGGGTTTGATATATAACCATTATCATCTGGCATATTAGTGCAAAGTAGTTCAAAATGTTTAAAATACGTTGTTACATTAGACTGTTAAAGGAAGAGAAGCACTTTTAAGCCACACAGTTTGAATCGATTTTTCTTTTATTACGCAGGGACATTTAATATGTAATCCTGATCACATAAAGGCAAAATGAAAGGTTAACCTTGATTTTGGAAATTGCTGGGGCAGAAGATTTGCAAGGAGTATGATATACATTTCATTGTGTCTTTTCTTTGTCCAAGATGTATATAAAGATTACTAGTCTCAGATCTTAAATGTTTTGGTGGTCTGAGATAAGTCAGTTGTATAAATTATTCTAATCCTTCCTACATTAAAATCGTCACAGGCTGGTGTAAGTTTTGTCCTGGATTGTCACCATATAAATTTCCTGGACAAGTCAAACACATGTCATTTACAGTTACATTATATGATATAGGAATGAGATATAAGCTTGCACTATTCAAGCAATGTTATGTGTAGCTCCTAGTAAACTTAAGAAGATATTTTTATCTGGTAAAACACAAAACCATAACAAATGGTGAAGTATTTATTTTTTAATGAATAGCAGAGAAATGACAGTATGTATGTTGGTGAAAGAAAAATAATAGCAATAATAATGTTTATTAGCACTTTTCCTTCATCATACATTGCTATTCCTCTTGAGAAAAAATGGGGAGAATATATACTAAGTGTCCATATTTCCAGAACTGATAAATAGAAAGATATTAATTCCCTGAACAGCATGTTGTTGGAAACTGGAAAGATATTCTGAGTATCTGTTGCTAAATCTTCATTCATGTTTCAATATGATTTCTTCAGCATCTTAAAGTACTTGTCTAAGTACTTTCGTATAACTCTTCCAGGATTTTTGACCTTTTCCTGAGCATACTTGCAAAAATATGGTAGAAGTCACAGAACAATGTCTTATAATTTAGGTTAGATGTTAGTGTAGACAGTCCTCCAAAGTTCTCTTGTGTTTCCTAAATTAATAACTGTGAGGAAAAAAACCTGCAACAACAACAACAAAAGATGTAATTTGCCAAAGGTCACTATGGCTAATAGCTAGGAGCAGAACATAATTTTCAGATTGCAAAGTAATCTTTAGTAATATCAACATAGTTCCTTCTATCACATGGTAATACTGACAAATTTGATGTCCTACATTAACACATACAAAACCCAAGCTGTAATAATATTTGCATGTACAAAAAGTCTTAAGTAATCCATGAGAGTCCATCTAATTAGACTCTAAATTACCATGAGAAGCTTCAAGTAATTATCAGTTTTGCTGTTTCTGGGGAAAACTCATCTGAGTTTCATCTGATGTTATAAAGTTGATTGCACTGTCTTCACAGGAATTAACACTAATAGACACCAGAGAGATTCACAGGTCTCAGGTTATGAAAATATTTAAGTACTTCCTTAATTTTAAGCAAATGAATAACCCTTTTGACTTTGCTATATCACACCTCTACAGAACTTGAGATTGTTGCCTTAATGTCTTCTTGCACTCTGCAATCAGAAAACTGGACTTTGTCACTAATGTTAAGAGATAAGTCACTAGTCCAACTTGGTGCTAGTTGAAAAGCATCCTGAGGGATATGGGTCAGGCAAAGGACAAAGTCAGGACCCAGAATTTTTAGAAAGCAAATATTTATATATTCAAAGAATTTGTTAATAGGAAAGTGCCCTCAGGGACAGGGACAGAAAATCTTTAAGGAAACGTTTCATAGAGAGAAAGAGCTCTAAAACCCCAGATGTAAGAAACGAGAGAAGGAAGGCAAGAGACCAGCATGACTGAGTCAAGACCTGATGGTCAAACTAAAGGCCAGGAAGGAAATGCAGAGGCAATGGAAACAGGGCCAGGCAACCTGGAAAGAGTAGGGTAATGCATAAACTGTTTTTTTACCTGCACTGCTTAGCTAAAGAGAAGTTTGGATTGATTCCTCACTTTTCATTATTTTTTTTCAATATAAATTCCTATGAAAGAGAAATTTTAAGATTAAAACAAGAACTTAGGAACTAGAAGTATATAAGAGTTTGCATTTCCCATTAACAACAGGTTGTTTCTGTGTCCATGCATATATAGGAATAAGCAGTATAGCTTTCTAAATTAGCAGGTCTTAGAAACATGATTTGATAAAATAAATAAATAATGCTTCCTCAAGCCAGAATATATATTGCTTGCTATTCTTAGAAATTCAGCAACCATCTGTGGTCTAATTTTTGTTGACCTCAATACATTATGGATGGCAATGCTAGATAAATATTTTTGTTAAGAAATCCATAAGAAAATGCCTTGGGATTTAGCTGCATGGCTCACAAATCTCTTCACAGGCTGTTGGTTTTTTTATCTCTTTGTTGGTTTTTAATCTGCTTTTATTACACATTTATGCATATTTTAAAACCAGACACTAATACAAATAGGAAATTAAATATATAAGATGCTATCTTTGCTTTTTCCTACAGCTCTAAGATAATGTGTAGAGTCTGTTCCATTTTCTATCAGCCACTCAGTTCTTTTTTATAATGAAAAATTAATCCTGGTGAAATGTTAAGGAACTCACTTTGTTCTTATTGCTGCCATAATCCTTTTAAGAATATTGGGATAGATGAGATTTCTTATCATGAGACTTCATTGATAAAAGCTGGGTTTTGCTCACCACAAGGCAGTTCAGTCAATTATTTATAGCCTTTTCTCATATACTTCCACCTGTCTCATGCCTCTACAGAAGTTTATCTTGATTATTAGACAGAAAGAAGTCTTGAAGGAAATAATGAACTCTTGTTTTGTCCTTCAATTTTTTCTAAACTCTATTATATGCAGACTGTGTTTTGCAGTGATATTGGAGTTTGAGAGATTTTGGGGTTTTCTTACTATATGCAAAAAACTAATTCTTGCATAATTTTTACCTGGTATTCTGGTGAACTTCATAGATTTATCCCTACAGGCATTTATTCTGATTCAATTTCATAAGATCCCTGGCAGCCCATTCCTCCAGCCTGTTGAGGTCCATCTGGTAACAGTCATTAACCCAATCATATTGACTCATTACTCTATTTGGAGGTATCTGTAAACTTGTTAATCAAGCACTTCATCACCTCCTTCAGATCACTAAAAAATACACAGGTCCCACTATAGACTCCTGGAGTATTTGCCTTCCTTCTGCTCCCGAGATAGACCGTGACATTTTAATCAGTACATTTTGTGGCAAATCTTCCAACCTATTCTGAACACCATTTACTCATTCTCAAATCTAGACCATGTAAGTCTAATTTTTATACAAGAGGAGCCAAGGTGACTGTTAAGACTGTTACACGAACCAGCTGGAATTGAATGTTTTGAATCAGTGGCTTCTGTAGTGGATAGACCTGTGCTTGATACCAGGTGCCTACTGAATTGCTCTACCACTCCTCTTCCAAGATGGACTGGGGGAACAATATAAAATGAAAAACTCATAGGCTGAGATAAGGCAGTTTACTGAGACAAGAGAAAAAGTGTGTGCATGAATAAGCAAAGGAAAAAAAAAAAAGTTTAATCTCTACTTCCCATCATCAAGCAATGTTCAGCCACTTCCAAGAAGCAGGGCTATGAGCACACATAGTGGTTAGTCCAGAAGGCAAATATTGCAAATAATAAATGCCTGGTCTCCTCCCCACCATTTCCACCTCCTCTTAGCTTTTATATCTGAACTGTGTCACATGGGATGGAATATCCCTTTGGTCAGTTCTGGTCAGCCGGCCTGGCTGTGTCCCCTCCCAGGCTCTTGGCCACTCCCAGCCCTGTGATGGGGGGAAATGCTGAGGGACAGCTCTGCTGCTGTGCCAGCCCTGCCCAGCAGCACCCAAACCACTGCTGTGCTAGCAGCACCTTTCCAGCTGCCAATGCACAGCACAGCTCTGGGGGGGCTGTTGTGAGGAAATGAATGCCAGCTCAGCCAGGCTCAATACAACTCCAAATGAGGTTCTCTCAGATTTTTTGTTTGGTTAGAGAAGAGGGAAAAATATAAAACTGGTAAATCGATATAATCCAATTACAAAGTCTGTACAGTTAATACTGCACTAAAATCATAGTCTCCTTAACTATGTTACATGGACTTCCACAACATTAAAGTTAAGGTGAATTTATAAATCCAAAATTCTGGTTTTGGTGCGATTGATCTTTATGCATACTCTTAAAATAGGACTATTTCTTACGTTGGATTATTCATTCCCCCAAGAATCTTCAAGATACTGAACACTCTGGCCTTCATCTAATAAAGCACTTAATCACATAATTTCCTATTCATTTTAGTCTTATGTTTTGGTGGCTTGAATTTAAGCTTTAGTGCTTGTTTGGGCTTGGGTCGAACTGTTCAGCAGCAAGAAGGAACGTTCCTGCTTTAATTTATTCAGGAGAAAAAACCAGTAATATTTGGACATAAATTTTAAAAGATGATTTCTGTAGGAGATATGAAACAGGCAGATCAGTAAAGAAAATGTATTTCAACTGGTTCAAAGAAAAAAAAAATCAAATAATTAATCTCTTGTTTATGTAAAGATTTTATCTAAAGAAGAAATACCACCCCTTAGGCTTTATTTTTCCAGTTTCCTTTATATTACTTTATTAGCTCTTCCTTTCCCTGAGAAGGTTTTGTATCTCACTTTAAAAGACACAATATATGATAATGAAAATTCTGTTGCGGTTGCGCAGAATTAAGTACAAGTTTGTATAATTTAAAGTTGAAAATTTTATATATATGGTTGTATAACCCACACTGAGACAGAACACATGAAGGAAGAAGATGAAACTGTATGATCACACCTACAAGTACTTATCAAATTCACTAATTTGTATTTGTGAAATACATATATATTAATTGTCCTTACTTAGACACATTTGTGACAGATCTTTCTTACATAGAAAGACTTGTGGGAGAAAAAACAGGCCACCAATTCCAATTCAACCTTGCACCACCACCATGTCCTTAAGTGTCACACCCAAAAGTTTTTTGGACACTTCCAGACATGAAGACAATACCACTTCTCTTGAAAGCCAGTTCCAATGCTTGACAAAAATTTATGCAAAGAAATTTTTCCTCACATTTAATCTAATCGCAAGTACTCCCAGCACCAAGAAGTCCACATTTAAATTCTGATGCCAAGAAAAACATGTCAACAGATAATAGACATTAAAAGCTTGGCAGCAATAAATGTATGTTTAGCTTTTTTTTTTGAGCTTCCTAATGATGGTGTCATTAGAAACACCTGCTTAGGCCTGCAGATAAGGAGCAGCTGTTTGACGAGACCTTCCTTAAGGGATATGTAAAGTAAGCACAAGATCCTGTCTGATGATGTGCTGAGTCTTAGAACAAAGCTGTCAGTAAGAGACAATGTTAATAAAAATGCAGTTCTTTAGCATGACACAGTACATTCAGAACCCTAACTTTATACTTAACTAAAGAAGATAAAAGGTGATCACACTTTGGCGACAAAAATACAAAAATCTGGCGTATTGGTGATTAGCGCAAAGATACTGAAGGGACTATGACCAAGTAAGCTCCAAGCTTGATGTGCTATTCCATCAAAGGATGCCAAGTTCTGCAGAGAGTTCAAACATGCAGTCTTTCCAACTTAAGGTCGTTTTACCAACTGTATGTATCAGGTCATTCAGAGTTTACTTTAAAGGTCTTTCACTACCTGATGGCTTGTTATAGCACTGAAAAGGGACTCCCACAGACAGTTTTTGGAAATAAGTTACATTTGCTATGAAGTGTGAGGTATGCACTTCCTAAAAAGTAATTATTGAGGAGGACAACATGATGAAAGTAGAATGGTGCAAAATGTAGTCATTGCTTTTATTAGAAGAAATAAAATACAATGTGTGGATTAAATAAGCAAGAGGTTTGCATTTAAGTTGCAGTCATGTTCTGCCACAGATGTTCCTTATTAGGAGTGTGTAGGTGTATATGTACATATAGCTCTATTTATAGTGGAGTGTGTAAATATAAATATATGCATATATATATATAATGCTATTCCAGGGAAAGTTTTATGAGTAATTTTCTACATAAGTATTATTTTAAATAAACCACTAAACATATGCAATTTATTGTCTTTAAAGAAAAGATTAGCCTCCATTAATGCAAAACTCTGTTAATACTGAAAATGTGAGTTAATATTGGAAGTGTGAACTTTCAATAAAAGATATTATATAAGTGCCATGAACAAAATACTAAGGAAAAATCCATGTCTATGTTACCTCAGAGAAGATATATTATAGAAGAATAAGCCTCTGAATTTTCTAAACAACTTATGTAATGTGAAAAGAAGACAATGTACCATACCATACAGAATTTCATTATACTCTAAAAATTTCATTTATGTCTTAAATCAGAAATTATCAAATGCTATCAAGAAGTGAAAAAGTCAAGTTTCTTTCCTCATCTATCAATTTGAAAGGAACATCAGCCTCTGGATAATTGCTTTGGTTTTGTTTTCCCAGATGATGTGGTCTACTCTATTTTATGTCAAAGAAAGCTTAAGGACTTGTTCCTCATACACTAGAGTATTAAACACACAGAAATTTTTCCTACAGTTCAAAAAGGTTTTTTCCACCATTTTGTCATTTAATTCATTTCCCCCAGTCCTAAACAATTTAGATGTTTTAAATTAGTGTTTTCTAGTGGAAATAAATGTTTCCTTGATTAATCAAACCAACAAGCTCTACTATGTTTAAATCCCAGACCCGATTCTCCAAATGCCTATATAACTATTACTTGCATTCATCTTCCTGATGAATTTGACTTCAAAGGGATGAAACATGAAAGTAAAATTAATCAACTGCAGTAATATTTGCCGAATTGGGCCCTTAGAGAACATGTTATTCAGGCTAGAAATGTATAAAACACTAAAGAGACAATATTGTAAATAATAGTATTTCTTTATGTGATATATTTTGAGCAAATGTAAACACGAGTTCTCTCAATCAAGAGGATGGACTGAGGTAAAGTGCATTTCTTGAAAATCTGTCCTCTTTGCACAGAATATTCAAACTATCAACATGCAACAGTCCTTTCTTCTCCCAGGGTTGTATATATGAAGTGGTGATATTTCAAACATTATTGACAACTTACCTACTTCCAACACAACACCTGGATGGATAGAAGACAGATAGAGAATGAGAAATGTAACTCATTTTGTAAATGTAGAAAATCTATTCAGATTTTTCCACAGCTTGAGTGAAAACCTCCTGCTTTAGGGTAAACATCTCTCAGTTTAAGTAAAGATGAAATATCCTTCCTGTTCCATCTCCCTGTGTCATTAATTGGCCCTTTGGTTTGTGTCATTAATTGGCCCTTTGGTTTGTGTCATTAATTGGCCCTTTGGTTTGTTTGCTGTTATAACAAGTTTTCATATTGGTACTGGAACAATATTCTTTTAAAAAATTACATTTAATAAAAAGATTTTTCCAAATTATTATTATTATTGGAGTTTTTTTTCCTATTTCAGTTTGCCTCTGATAAATAGATTTACAGCTCTGTCAGATGTAAAAACTAAGAATTTCCTATATTTTAATTTTTCCAAGTTTTTAACATCATCCACTTTTTACACTTAGTATGTTACTTTTGAATTGGTTTTGTTTTATTCTTCTTAAATATATATATATTGTTGTCATCTTAAGTATATATTTTATTGATTCATGTATTATCTGAAAGGGTTTCATGAGCTGCCCATCAGAGGGCACTAACAGAGCATCCAGCTTCTTATCTCACCCTGCACAGGATATAACGTCACCTGTGCGGCCATCCTGGTTTCAGATTCCCTTAAGTGTCTTATGCTTGAAGCTACAAATCAATCTTGTAAGCATTGAGGGTGTGCACAGATCCCTGAAGGTAGCTTTTCAGAGATACAGTCAATGCCTACTTCAGCAACTTGGATTTACAGTAAATTTAAGCCTAAAGGCAGCCAGTGCAGAAGTAAACAGAGCAACATAAGCCAGTAACACACTATAAAAATAACACTAAAATAATTTTGGCTTTTTTTTTTAGACAGCAATATATGTTAGAAAAAATGTTTTAGATTAAACCTCTTATTTCGTATTTGTACTTTTCTCAATATTCTTTTTGCTTTTCACATCTTTCATCTCTTAATCAAACATTCTCAGGTGAATTAAATTGAACTTCACTCATGCAACACTGCTGAATTTTTCTGAGATCTAAAATAATGTAAACTACATCAGAGCTATTCCATAAGGTACCATGATTACTGGAAGAGATGCTTGATATTATGTCTTCACCCAGCAACATTTATTTGAATTATGGGTGCAATTTTAACTCCAAGTATTGTAAACCTCTGTTTTATATTTCATAGAGAAGGCTGCATAAAATACAGTGCTTTAAAGCAATAAAGGAAATTTAATGAGAAGTACAACTTTCACATGTATAAAATACTTTACAAACGGGTTGATTTTATTAATATCTGTATTTTGTTTGTTTCATGGCTGGCAGTGTTACAACTCTGCATGTGATGAAAACTGTCTTTGATGAAAACTGTCTTTGAGTGATAGTGAAAGAAAAAAAATACCAAAAAAAATGAATTTAACTATTAAATAAAACTCTAAGAAGAAAAAAATTCTGACTTCTGAAACAATTTTAGGAAACCTTATTTTGAAATGAATACCCATTACTTGTGAGCATGGTTTTTGAAGCTCTGCAGTATGGTTTAATTTGGTTTTCAGAGATAATACATGTCATGTTAGCAATTGGTAAAAAAAAAGGAAGTTTGTAACAAACAGACCTAAGGAAAAAAATCTCAGAAAAGGCATAGGTTTTACAAACAAACCTGAATGCTTTTTGTTTTGAAGTAGTAGTACGCTTTTTTGAGATTGCTAGAAACTGGCTGATCATCCTCAAGGAAACTCAATCCATTGAGGGACAGTCATAAGAAAAAGATATTTATGTTGTGATCTTCCCTTTTGAAACTACGAAAAGGAACATAGCGGCTGAATCTCTTCACTTGCCTAAAGACATGCAAAGCGTCATTGTTTTCAATCACCTTTTTTCCTGCCTGTAGTCTTGGATGTAAATGAGAAGACTGCAGTTAAAATTGTTGTTCATATAAAAATTCCTAATAAGAAAAATTGAGTCAATCATATATTTCTAAAAATAAATTTTCCTTACTTGTTTTTTCTCTTATTTTTTTTTCTTGGAATGCATTATTAAGATTATTAAAATGTGTATTGCCAATAAGTATTCACTACTGAAAAGACACTGGGGTTGATACTTTTTAAACATTCATGCATATGAAAAGATAGTATTTACTTACTGCTCAAATTCACAGTATTGCATATGTATTAAGATGCTATACTGTCTCAAAGGACATTTTATTGTGAATGAATGAAAAAGAATAAAGAAGAAATATGTAAAAAAATTTAAGCACATCTGATTTCTAGAGCTATTTCTTACTGTAACCTTCAGCTATAAGCAAGATTTTTGTGATAATTATCTGTATGAAGCAAAGGCAATATCTAACTACCTCATTTGTAAAATCATAAAATCTTACAAAGGTTTTACATTTTCCAGATTAAAATGTAGTCTTTTAATATGTACAAAATGGTTTGGAAAACTGTGGGCAATGTTTCAGAAGCCTGAAAAAAAATATTGTCTTCTGTCTCTGAATTCATCTTCCTGTAAGGATTAAGCATAAAGAATATAGAGGAAAAAACCTGGTTTTCTACATGTGATGTTAATAAAGCCATATGAGACAAAAAAAGTTTTTCCATCACATATGCACATGGTTGCACTTGATTGGTATGAAGCATCTCTTAAAGGCATCTATCTCTTTATCAATGGAGTAGTGATCCATCACAAATACTTTGCTTAAAAATTTGGAAGAGAATTAAGTATATTTATGCTGATGTGCTGGTTTTGGCTGCAGCAGGGTTGATTTTCTTCACAGTAGCCAGTATGGGGCTATGTGTCTTGTTTGTGCTGAAAACAGGGTTGATAATACAGGGATGTTTTCATTACTGCTGATCAGTTCTTATAAAATGTCAATGGCCTTTCTACTCCTCACCCCACCTCACCAGCAAGTTGGCTGGGGGTGAGCAAGAAGCCGAGAAGGAACACAGCTGGGACAGCTGATCCCAACCAACCCAAGGAATATTCCCCATAATTTGGCATCATGCTCAGCATGTAGAGCTGGAGAAAGAAGGTGGAAGGACAAGAGTCATTTGTTGTGGTGGTGTTTGTCCACTCAAGACACCATTACATGTGATGGAACCCTGCTTTCCTGGGAATGGCTGAATGCCCTCCTTCCCTGGGGAAGTGCTGAATGAATTCCTTGTTCTCCTTTGCTTGTGTCCACAGCTTTACCTAATAAACTTTCATTGTCTCAACCCACATGTTCTCACTTTTACCCTTCTGATTTTCTCCCCCCTCCAGCTGAGAGGGAGTGAGCAAGTAGCTCTGGGTCTTAGTTGACAGCTGGTGTTAAACCATGGCAGCTGGTTTTCTTCTGTCTCTGATGAGATTATTCATGTCACCGGTTTTAGATACACTCCTGAGTAGACATGATTGTCTATTTTTATTATGCAGTTCTGCGCAGGCATCCAGAAAAAAAGTATTAGTAACTGAAGTAAAGCACATCAAATAAGATACATGTCATCTGACATCCAATGTTCGGTGTCTGGTGTAATCTAGTTGTCCATATTTTCTCCATAGCTAACAGGCAAAACTAGTTAACATCATCTGGTCCTTCACAGGTAGCTCTTTTGGGCCTGGATTTGTTATCTTTAATCTGTTGTTTGCTGCCAACATACACAACTAAGCAATTAACTTTAGGCACTTAGCTAGAGTTATGTGAGATGGTTAATAACTAAACCAAATAAACAGAAAATTAAACGAAATAAACTAGAGGTCTATTAATTTTTTTCAAAATTTACAGATGAACCCCATTTCTATCTGCAATTGAATTTAAAGCTTATCATCTTAACAAACAACCTTGTTGATGATCCTCCTGCATCTCAATATTTAAAATAGGTGTATTCTAATAATATAATTGGATATTTATGTATTATTGCACTCATTAAAATCCTATCAAAATCATTGGTATTTGATTGCATTAAAATCAGAGGGGAAAAAGACACATTTTTACTCATTATAATGTAAAAATCCTACTATTTTAATTTTGATTATTATGCCTGACTTTGAATAAATCAATGAACTTTAATGCACTACATTACAGCTTAATCTGCAAACATCTGGAAACAAACTCGAACACATCATTAAATATACACGTTAGTTAGTGTCTTGTAACAGAGGAGCTGCCTTAGTGAGTTAGTGAATTGCATCATTTGCTCCAAACTCTTGTTTCTAGATCTGACTAGTAGTCAGTGTTTCTTAGCAAAAAGTTCTTGCTATTTGAAAAAAACATCTTTACTCTTATAGCAGGGAAATGTAGAGACTGATTTAGGCTCATCCCTCCTGCTATGGAGAAGCAATGAAAGGTCTTGTAGCAAGATAGCCAGTGCTAGAAGCAGATCAGGAGAAGTTTTCTAGAATCACAATTAAATCATAAAATGGGAGAACATAAAAACTTACAAACCCCTTATGTTAATCACAATTAGCATGCATTTTTGTAGTTCTGATGATTGAATCCTTTCTCAGCTCACCTTCAGTTTATACCAAAAAAATATACTTTTTTTAATGCAAAATGTACAGCCCAAATCTATTACTTTGAATGACAGTATATTTTTTCCTCAGTATTCCCTTTTCTCTCTTTTGGGTATGTTTTTATCACCTTTTTGGATCATGAATTTCAGTGTCAGGAATACTTATGTGAATTACAAGAGGTAATCTGAGCTGTTAACCTCTTATTAGAATACAAAATCTATATGGAGTGTCACTCATAGGCCACTGTCTGAATTTTAAGCATTCATAGCCATTTATCTCATAATACAGTTCAGATTTTCAATCAGTGTTTAAAAGAGTCAAAAATAAAAACCCTTGTGGAAGTTAAAAAAAAAAAAAAGAAGAAAGAAAACGTCTTTCAAAAGAATAAAGGATAATCTCACAGTCTCCTTTAGACTTTTTTAGATTGAATAAACTGAGGGAATAATAGTTTGAAGACTAGCTTTCTTACACAGCCACTCAAGTAAAGAATATAAGTGGAAAAATGTGGGGGAAGTTTATTAAGGGAGGGTCTTTCAGAACCTCTAAATATGAACATAATGTAAATACATTTCCATAAACCCGAAGGTCTCTGTGTGGAAAGCCTGAAAGAAAGGCCTCAGTATTGCTTTAGATTTTCTGCTGGTTTTTGGTTGTAAAACTGTCCTAGTTACAGGGATAGGAGGCAGAGTTTAGCAGTCTGTGGAGGTAACCACAATTGTGTATTTTACACTTCTCTAGCTCATCGTTAGTGGAGAACATTTTTAAGACAGCAGGGGAAGCAGAAAGGTGGTCATTCTTCTCAGGCCTGGGGCTGGGGAGGGGAAGGGGCTGCCTGGACCGATCACCATCACTTCATCATTTTTCTGTGCCCATGGAGTCCGAACTTTGGAAAGCTCCTATGCAGGAGCTATGCAGTTGCTGCTGCAAGTGGAGGGCGAGGGTAACCTCTGGAGCAGCTGAGCCACGTGGAGCCCAAGCCCGCTCCCGACCCAGCCACCCGTTGCTGATGGCTCGCATCTTCTTCTCCTGTGAGAGAGACCCAGCACCTGCACAGAGGCAGCCAGCCCCGCAGAGGCCGGGGCTGCTCGGGACAGCGCCGCCCGCCC
This sequence comes from Geospiza fortis, assembly GCF_000277835.1. Lineage (NCBI taxonomy): Eukaryota > Metazoa > Chordata > Aves > Passeriformes > Thraupidae > Geospiza > Geospiza fortis. The sequence goes on along the minus strand of NW_005054297.1, from coordinate 7,690,377 downwards.
CGGCTGCTGCCGCGGGCACGGAGCTTGCCCAGCACCCATCGCCCATCGGCTGAGTAGCTCCTGGTCCAAAACAGCTCTCCAGGTGTTGTTCTGCCCCCGGTTTTGCATTCTTTCTGGGCTGGGAGGAGGAGTTTGAGCCGCAAAAAGAACCTCTTTGGTGTGCTATCCTTTGCTCTCATGAGCACCACGTGGCAGAGGGCATGGGGGCAGCCACAATTTTAGTATTGCCCTGGATGAGGAGGGGGTGCTTGATACCTTGCCTTTGTTGGTTAAGCTATTCTCTTTTCATGAACTCATTAATTATTATTGTTGTGTTTATTACAAGCCTCTTTAGAAAATTGTGACTCTGACTTCCATCTCCCTTAGCATTTATTTCTCCATGATAGAAAAGGGGATGGCTTGAGTGGCTTTAATTTCCTCATTGAGTTTTTAAACTCAGGACAAAAACTAAATTAAAAAGTGAAAGTAATCCATTTCCATTTGTCCTTCATAAGTTACTCAACTTCCCACAGTATTCTTCTTTCCTATTACTTTGTCACTGTAACCTCTCATATTATGTAAATCTTACCTTATCATTAATCGTTTTTGTCACCTTTGCATGAATCTCATTAATCTCTGGTACATCTTTACTGAGATGAAGCAACCAAACTCAAAATAAGGTCATACGAGGACTTTCTAAAACATAGTATTTCCTACATATATTTGTATTTCTATTTATCTGGTTTATTTTATCTTGCTTTAAGATACTTCTTTGGAATAGTTTGTTGATTTGATTGTAAGAAAAATGTTTCTTTTTCTGTTTCTTCTGAATTTGCTTGAGTAAAGTAAAAAGTTCCCCTTCAAACAACCTTTACTGATAGCCAACAAAGTAGTTATTGATGTATGATACACTTCAACATCTGCAATCCCAAACTATAAATAATGCATTATACTGAATAATAATTTTGTGGTGTGATATCATTCAACACAGCACTACATGGGGTATTTTACAACCACACACAGTGCTGTAATTTTAAGTTAGGCATTTTGTTTTTCTGGAAGAATTAGCAGTTTAGAAATTATATAGTCACAAAAATTAAATAACCGAATCAAACTGTTGAAAAAGTTTTTATTCTGTTAAAACATCTGAAATGATGGCAACAATAAGTTCTTCATAACTGTAGATTTTATGTTACTGTGCAAATCAAAATAATCTGACTTTTTTTTCTAGAATCAACATTTTAGATGAATTAATGCATTACAATTCATTGGACTAAAACTTGTTTCTACATTGACCTCACTGACCCAATAATATTTGAGGCACTTGGAAAATGAACCACCTGTTGACATCAAATGGTTTTGGTTTTTTTAACAAAAAGAGTATTTTGCATTAAGTAGTAATGTAATACATATCTAAGATCCATGGTTCTTTTTATTCCACATAATCACAGAATCATTTAAGTTGGAAAAGACGTCTGCAATTGAGTCCAATATTTTACCAATAAATAACTTGTCAACTAGACCATGGCACTAAATGCCATGTCCACTTGCTTCTTGCATGACTCCAAGGATGGTGACTCCACCACCTCCCTAGGCAGGCCATTCCAATGCCTAACAACTCTACATAAATATGTTCTTCCTGTTGTCCAACCTGAACCTTCCCTAGCTCTGCTTAAGGCTCTCTTGTCCTGTCACTAGTTACCTGGGAGAAAAAGCTGACACCCACCTGTCTACAACTTCTTTTCAGGCAGTTTTAGAGTGATAATGTTTCCTTGAGCATCCTCAGGCTAAGCAACCCCAGCTCCCCCAGCTGGTCCTCATGACTTACCCTCTAGATCCTTCCCCAGCTCCTTCGCCCTTGTCTGGACTCACCCCAGCCCCTCAATGTCTTTCTTGAAATGAGGGGCCCACAACTGGGCACAGGATTTGAGTTGTGGCCTCACCAGTGCCGGGTACAGGGGGACAATCTCTACCCTGCCCTATTTCTGACACAGGCCAGGATGCCATTGGCCTCCTTGGCCACCTGGGCACACACTGGCTCATGTTCAGCAGCTTTTGACCAGCACCCCCTTTTCTGCTGGGCAGCTTTCCAAGCACTGCTCCCCCAGCCTGCAGCACTGCACGGGGTTGCTGTGACTGAAGCACTGGGCCTTGGTGAACCTTGAACAGTTGGCCTCAGCCCATCAGTCCAGTCTGAACACCTGCATGGACAAAATTGACACATAAACATGGTTTTCTATTTTTTTTTTAATTTTACTGCTTCTCATAGTTTTCTTTGCTAACAAACTGGAAAGGATTTTCTATATCCTCCTTTTAACGGAGGATAATGAAATAATTTCAAAAGTATTTCAAGATAGTTCTTGAGGGTTATAATCACAGCTCTTTTGATGAACTTTTACAGAAATCTAACTGACAATATGATAGTATTTGTGAACGAAAATTTGCCAGAATAAGCTAATGGAAATTTGATCAATCATTGGCTATCACAGTCATAAAATAGATCCAGCGTGCTTTGCACAGGTAGAATCCCTGATGAAATTTACTGAAGACAATGGCAAATATTTCTGTTCTTGCTTTTTACCATGTTCACAAATTCTATAATGTTCAGTGAAGCTGAAATATTCAGTGAGCAGAAGCTAGGATTGATCACTGAGATGAGAAACACAAAATATTTCCCCCACTGGGTTGCACAAAGTGGGCGTCAGATATGAAGACAGAGGTCAAATGGATCCTGTCAAATGATTCTGTGTTATATGGATCCCAAGATCAAATGAGACCTTCTTATATGTTTGATTAAACTCATTTCTAATTTGGATAAAACTTGCTCTTAACTGTATGATGTCATCACAGGAAAGAAAGTGGAAGACAATCACCATGCATATTTGTGCAGGGTGAGCTTGCTTTCTTTAAGCTGTGTCATACACAATAATAGGAAATTTCCACCAGAACTGTGAAGGAATGTGGAGAGCTGGACAATGAAACTTTCCAAACTACTCTGGCCCTTCATACCTACTTATATCCTCACCTGACCAGTTTCTTTCTTGCATGGTTTACAACTTCTACTTTAAGAAGTTTAAGTAAGCAGGGGGTTTGGGGTTTTTTAGAGTAATACCTTTTTGTGTTTGAATCACACTCTTCATCAAATTAATACAACATGAAGCAGAGCGTACTTGAATTTGCTCTGTGCTTTTTTCTCTGATAGGCTTTTTTATCTTCTGGTAGTCTATGATTTTGACTTTTTAAGTGCCAGAAATTCTTAAAAGTGTGAAGTATAATATAGGTTTATGTCCAATCAAAAGCATGTTTTGAAAACAGAAATTTATGAACTTTTCCTCTGAAGATGAAGAAAACCTGATAGCTACAGAAATCTTGCCTCCATGTACAGCAGAAAACATGGAAAGTATGGGAAAGGCCGAAAAAATCTGACTCATTATGTCATGAGCAAATATTTTGACAGTTCACTAGATGAAGAGAAAGTGGGGAAAAATTAATTGCAAATTATACATGGTTTCTATTTATTTAAATTTTCAGTTGATGGTTTGAATTGCAAAAGGGAAATGAATATAATAATGAATGTTTTTCATAAGACTATTGTTTATCTGCTTAATTAAAGACTTCACAGTGCAAAGACAGTCTGTTTTCATATGCTGGAAGGAAAAATCAGGGGAAAATGAGAAACAGACGTTAAAAGAATGTATTCTAACTACTTTAAATTGATAAATTAGTCCCTGAGAATAGAAGAGCTCTTATATTCTGAAGTATTTTGAAGGAGAGGAGATTGAGAACAGTGTTGGCCAACTATAAGAATACAATTGTGACTCTCAAAAGTATTCTGCTAAGTCTGATGTGCAATCCAAAGAACCACAAGAATTACAATCTTTCTAGTGCCTTTTTAAGAACTCCTAAGATTATAAAAGAAATACCAGAAAGCCCCCCCTCCCCCCTCCAAAAAAAAAAAAAAAAATTGGTATATATTGAAGGTGAAAAATCAAGCTGCTGCTGCTATTCAGTCAGGATGAAAAATATAAAATATTAGGCACTTTTACTAGCTGGCCTTAAAGTATTCCTGTAATATTCTCTAAGTCTTCTGAGTCACTGGATGGATCTTCAAATACATTAGACAAATGTTAATATAATGATCTGATATCTTCCCTTGAATTCTGTATCAGCTGTGAATTGTATGTGTGGAGACTGAAAGTGACTTCATCAGCTGGAAATAGATCCATTAGAACGCTGGTCCATAATGGTACAAAAATGTAACCAAGCTAGAGGAGGAAGGAAACCCTAATACTTTATTGCTGCAATTTTTTAAATACTGAACTGGATACATAGTATCTTTGTTTTGAAAACACTTCGCCGCCTTTCCTATGAGCATTTCCTTATTTTCTTACATCAGGATGGACTATATATATCCACGCTATTTACCTCCCCAGTAAGAACTGGGGAAGTTCACATGAAAGTGAAAATAGCTATGTCTCACCTCAGTTTATTGTTTTTCTTGTATGTTTTTCCTTTTAAAATTAATAATTTTCATTTGCCTTTCATAATTACAGTAAAAAACAAGACCAAATGTAAAAATCACACTTCTCTGCCATCCCTTGTCACTTGATGCTCACTTTAGATAGTTGGACATTAATTTGTCTTACCACATGCCACACATACTCCTTTTCTCTCTTCCAACATTACAATGCAACACTTGTAAATATTAACAACAGAATAACTGATTTATTACCTGTTTGGCCTTGGTATGGTTGGCTTTTTTTATTCTTGTTTTTAATTTGATAGTCATACTGGTACTTCATATAGGCAGCCACACTTGAGAAAACTTGCACTTTATTTTAAGCACTGCTGTTTAACTCATGCCCTGTAGAGATGTCATGAGTAGCAGATGAGTGTAACATGCCATATTAATTTCATAACAATGAACTTTATTATATATATATATATATGTATATATATACACTATATGCTGATTTATGGGGAATTTTAACTCTTATCTGTGAAGAGACTTCCAGACTTCCAATTGGACTTCAACCCTTAATTTTTTGTTTTGATTACCAAGGCTAAAATACTGATTACCATAATTTCTATGTCACAGCAGTGAAATTCCAGAGACCATAGATAAATGTAAGTATTTAATGGTAAATAATAAAAATTACTCAGAAATGTTTCAGATAAGTAAAACAGAATTCATAATAATAACAATAATAATTCATAAGAAATATGCTTTACAATTTACTGCGTAGAAGGAGAATTCATCTATCTGCAAGTCTGAATGTTTAGACTGGCACCATGCAGCAAAAGTTCAAAGAGCTCTAAACACTTCCAGACATCTGAAACTCCTTTCCCAAACTTTTAAATATCTTAAAAATTTAAAGTGGATTCTTTTTAAAACAGACACCTGAAACCAACAATGTTGTACTTGCCAACCTGAAACAAAATCTTTATTCTTGCTCTACTGATAAATTTTCTACTAAAAAAAATTCATTTTTTCTCATGATCACTTACAAGTGATGTTACATTTAGTAGGTTTGGTTTTCACAAACTAAAAAGAATAAATGGACTAACCTCCATTGTATCTTGCTATTATTCTTATATGAATTGTTGTGGGGTTTTTTTAAGAAATATTACACATTTAAATAATAGAATAGAAGAACATATATGGATGAAACCACTAGAGTTAAGTCTACCTTACAAATATTAAAATCACAAACAGAACATAGTCACCAGTTACTAAGAGATCTCATTTTCACCCTAAGACTTTGCTTCCCTCTTTCCTCGTTGTACATATTTCAAAATACAGTGGCACATATCACTTTCTTTCTCAGCTTTATGATGCATTTAAATATATGTGCAAGATAAATATGATTATTACCAATAAAATATATTTTTTAAGGAGACTGCTTAGGAAGGGAGGGTGTCAAGAGGATGCAGCCAGGCTCTTCTCAGTAGTGCCAAGCAAGAACACAAGCGACAGCAAGCAGAAGCTGATGCACCACCTGATGATTAAAAAGAACTTCTTTACTGTGCAGGCGACCAAGCACTGGAACAGGTTGACCAGGGAGGCTGTGTAGTCTCCCCCACTAGATATATTCAAGAATAATCTGGACAGAATCCTATGCCATGTGCTCTGGGGTGACCCTGCTTGAGCAGGGAGCCTGGACCAGATGACCGAGGGGCTTGAGCTGGGACCAGGGACCCAGTTATTAGAGACTGCGGGACTCTAACAACTTGACCCATTTGGTGACTCTGTGATTTTGTGAATTTTTATTTATTTAAGGTGAAGTAGGATTCTTACCAAACTGATGTGCAGACTTGCCAAGAAGTTAAAGTTGCAACTGATAAACTTTTCCATATTTAAATTGCTAAGTAAGGACTGAAGAGAAACCTGTAGGTAGTAGATTGTATAAAATGCTTATATATTCCATTCTTAAGCTATTTCTAGTATGAAGAAAAAAAAAGACTGCCATACCTAGAAACAGCTAAAATACATTTTCTGTCACAGGTGTAGGGCTGGAGGGAGGCTGGGGGAGAAGTGGTATTTTTTAAGATTTTTTTTTTAGTATTTTGACAGTGAGTATTCCATTGGAATATTCTGCTAGTCAAAACCAATTCATTTTGACAAAAATGTTGATAGAGAGAGATGGTTTTGCTTCCTTCTATTATAATTTTTATGTTTGATAAATACAGTTGACCTCACTCATTTGGACTATTCACAGTGGGAATAACCTTTACTTATAATATTTATATTACTTTTTACCTTTTTAATGCTGCATTTGTGCATGCTAATTTTCAGGAAAATAATGATTTAAATATTTTCTTCATTATAAATATATGTAAATGTAGAATTTTCCTCAGGATAAATTCTGATCCATTCTGCCTACTCTGTAGGTATGTATGCAGAGGTCTGAGTGACAATAATTGGAGAGGAGACCATGCATCACATGGGCTTTTAGACCTGGGTTTCGACAGCAGCAGAGGCCAGGATATCTGTTTCCCTAGAAAACTCTAGGTTTCTTCAATTTTAGATGCTTATATGTAGGTGCTGAAAGCATCAACAGTGTAACGTCAGCACATGGAATAAGACAACATTCTCATTGGACCATGATCTTTTGTCCAGCCTGACAGAGAATGTGTCAGATCTTTTAACCCTCACAGCCTAATTTCCTTTGTACTACGTTGGACTTGTGACTGGCTTGCCAAATCTTTTAAGGTGAAGTTTGGCATATATATACTCACACAGACATATGCATGCATATGTAGGTATGTAGATGCAGCAATCGTAACTTTTTTTATTTTACTCTTTGATCACAGTCATCTAATGAACTTTAGTTAATATGCTTGCTCTCCTCTCCATTTCATATCTATTAAATACAAAGAAATATTGCTGTAAAATACAATATATATAATAGTTTATTATATAATTAATCAAATGAAATAAAAATGTAAAAAAATTAACAATTCACAGAGGAATTGTACTTCATATAATACGGCTTTCTCTTGCCTGGAGAAAAGTAGTATCAGAAGTGACCTTATCACTTGCTACAACTACCTGAAAGGAGGTTGTAACAAGGTGGGGGTCATCTTCTTCTTCCAGGCAACCTGTGCCAGGACAAGAGAACACAGCTGCAGCTGTGCCAGAGGAGGTCCATGTCGGACATCAGGAAGAATTTTTTCATGGAAAGTTTTGTTAAACATTGGAATGAACTGCCCAGGACAATTCCTGGAGGTGTTCAAATAATGACTGGATGTGGCACTAGTGCCATGGAATAGCTGATAAGGGGGTGATCAGGCAAAGGTTGGCCTTGAAGATCTTAGAAGTCTTTTCCAACCTATATGATTCTGTGATTATGTGAATATCTAGAAATCTTAATGCTGCATTGCCAAATCAGTTTAGTAGTTCTGAAGAGTGCGTAGAAGGTGATTAGTGTTCACTGGAGAAGAAATCATAGCAAGTTGCTTGTGAGAATACTATGATTTAATTTAACTTTATGATTCTTAGTCATACAGTTCTATATTAATTTTTAGGCTTTAGTTTAGTTATTACTTGCTTAGAAATTAAATGCTTGCAGATGCTTAAGTGGGGTCTGTTACATTGCATAGCTTGAAATATACTACACATTGAGCTGGAATAATTAGGGAGCTATAGCTCTTTTAACCTCTTTTGAATTCTTACCCTTTACTGCTGGATTAAGTAAATGTTTCTTTCAAACATATTTAATAAGTTAATAGATGGAGGAATAGTGGATTTGCTCAAAATACAGTTTCCTTTTGAGAAGTGACTGTCTGCTAATTTCTTACCATGTAGTCCAGCTCTCAGTGCATAAGATGTTCATATACCTGGGCTATTGCCTTCTATTTGATGTAATCATAATAATTTTGTTTGTCTTCTTCAAACCAAAAGCTACTGTTGGCTTCTGGTCGTGATGTGTATTTTGATAGGCAAATGGTAAAGAAAAAATGTCCTTCAAGTATTTTACAAGCTAAAATTACTAATTAACATTAGCTAGTATTGTATTCTTCATGGAATTAAAGGAAATAGACTGTTCCTTACCAGTGACAATATTTAAGTAAGATGTGTTTTTCTTTTGCCAGCAAACAAGGGAAGTCTGGTAGATTTAGAGCTCAGATTCATCTTTTCTCTGGCAGTTGAAGAGAGTGCTGAAGTACATACCTTAGATAGCTTTTAATCAAATCCATGTATAATCTACAGGTTCCTCACTATGATGAGAATAGAGGTTTTATCATTTGGCTTTTTCCAGATTCTGCCATTTGTGGCACCACAATTTGCCATCTTCTTCTTCTCTGTCCAAAGAATGCTTTTCTTCTCAGTGACATTTGCATGTACAAAATTATACTAAAATTCTCAGAATTGTTACAAGGTGTTTATGTAAAAAATCATCATAATTGTGCTATCATTAAACAGAGTTAGAATTGCACCAACTAGTCTTCCATGCTAATCTTTTGTCAGGCAAGTCCTTAGCACATGTACTATGCTGCATGCAAATAATGACACATTTATCCAGAATATTTCCCTAGAAACCTCAAAGCTGATCTGCAAACAGGAATTAGACTTTTCTTTGAAGTTCAATAGGTATATACATTTATAAATCAACTTTTTACCTCTCATAAAGAAATTACTGGAGACAATTACAAAATGAACATAACTGGGAACCCACACTTTTAGGTACTTAGGATTGTGAGAGGCTAAAATGTTAATGACTCAAAAGATTGGCTGTTTGCAAAAGCAGTGGGAGATTTGCTGAGGCCAGGTTTTCACCCCACAACCTAAAGGGAGTGGGAGAGTTTTAGGGTGTGTGGGGATGAGACCTCTGATCTGTGTAAGAACAGCCCAGGTGCAGGGGGTGAGCATCCACCACTGGAAAATGACCACACCAAACCAACTTCTGTTTAAATAGAGCAGTTTAGCCCTGCAACTGATTTTGTTCTTGATAGCCTGGGACTGACTGATGAATAGGCCTGAAAGTATTCATCCCTTCTGATAAGGCATAATTGTCTTTACTATACTGGTGTGAGAAACAGCTGTGATGTGTTAGAAGGTGTTATAAAGCAGCTGTAATATTTTAGAAGGTATTATAAACCATCAAAGAGCCCTGAAGCACCCCCACACTCATTATCTTGGGCCTTCCACCAGAGAACTACACATGTGTTGCATCAGACAATTCAAAACTCCCCCACAGGTGAGGCACTTGGGTGCTCCCACCTGAAACCATTGAATTTTTTTCAGGAGCTCCCCTCAACCCTGATGGATCGATTCTGCAACCACCACTTTGGCCAACGGACATCAATATTTAAACAAATCCCATTGCTGGATCTATGGGTGACATCTTTCCTCTTCACTATCTACTCTTATCCTTTCTTTCTTTTCCTTATTTTCCTAATTGATATTTTTATAGTTATATATTGTCATATTTCTATAGATAATAACTAAAATATGCCTCCTTTCAGAATTGCAACAAAATTGTTCTAAAATAAACCTGCTATAAATACACTGGTCATTCAGTGTTGTTTCACTCTAAGCTGTCACAGGGGTTCTATTATCAATAACCTCAGTTACCCCTTCTTCAGGGGCAGGTTGTGACAAGGATAGATAAAAGGAAAGCACGCAGCGGACCTGTACCCAAAGGAGTATTTTTGTGATTCTTTTCGGCAGACAGCCTTGGGTTTTTAATCTCTTTGAGAATCTACAATATTTTATTTTCCAGGGAAAATGGTGCTTTTGATTGTTTTTATGATTCAGTCAGTGATTTTCAGTCATAGGTTTGCTGTTTGGGAAGAAGGGTGGTAGATTCACTGGTATCATAAGTGCAAATTGTTTACTCTCTTTGGTACTTGATTGTTAAATTGACTTTGGAAAGAAAGTAGTTTGTTGATAGCAGATGTATACATGCCTGCCCTTGAATTCCTAAAGTTTCACCTACCCACAACAAAAAACCCCAAATCTTTGTGCATTTCTTTGTCATATTTGAGAAAGAACAAAAGCTCTTAATTGCACATCCTCTTGGAAGCATCGAGACTAAAATGTTGTGTGGCATTGTTGTGCTTCTCACTTGTAAATAAATTAATTTTCAGATAAAAAAAATAGGAAGTGTCAGAATGCAAAAATTAATCTTGAAGAGTAGATGGAAAAAATTAAGGAACTGAAAGCAGCTGAAACTACAAAAACATATATCTTTATATTTATTAAATAGAATGAAAAAGTAATAAAAAATAGAATATTTTCTTTTCTAACATTCACTCCAGAGATTTATAAACTCATGCATATTATATGATAATACAGATTTTATGCAAATGTTTTCTCTGCAATCTGAACAATAACAATAAGTATTTTCTGGGCCAGTGTGAAATACCTGATGCTTGTGTAAGCACTTGGTCTATTCAGTTTCCTTTCTGACTCATAAGATTGGATCTGGTTTCTGTTACAGCTTAATTTGCATAATTCACCTCAAATCCCTGGTAACAAATGTTTCTGCAAGCAACACAGTATGCAATGTGTGGCATGAGTTTTAGGGAATTGAAGTTCAGGCACTATTTTCTTCCATAATAAGATCACAACTAAAAGGTCTTAATTTCCCAAGGAAAACAAATCGTCAGGGAAATATTTGCATTTTACAGTTTATGTAAACTACTTTATGCCCCAGAGAAAACAGAGTAGTCTTCTTCTCCCTGAGTCTTTAAAATTCCAGCATATAACCCTGTAATTTGAGAAAGAATAGATCATTGCCAATGATGATTCATAAGTGCATGTATCCTTCAGCATCATAGCTCATCAAAATTTATTTCCCAATTTTGCATGGAGTTGAAACTCATTCGCAGTCCTTTATTTTCATGCTCAAAAATTGTGTTTATCCTGTGTTTTTCATTAATATTATGAAGGAGAAAAATATGAACATCACTTTACATTATAGAAGACTTGCATAAGAAAGAATAGTATTGATGGAAATGTAGTACATAATTGTTCTAATAAATGCTTACTGCTAAAGTTACTTTGTGTTTTTATTAGGAAAACTATGTGTTTCTCTATTTTCTCCTTTTTTCTTCAGGTCAGGTAGAAACTTGATATATGTACTACGTGAAAGCTTCTTCACAAAAGATGTAATAAGATCATACCCACACACAAAAAGGAGAAGAAAAAGAAAATGGCAAAGTTTAATGAATTACATGATTGATGTAACACATATTTCTATTTCTGTGAGTAACCTATTGGTTTTAAACAGGTTAAAACTTCTGCCACACTTTAAAAAATACGAAGTTTTTAAAGATACAAAATATCTCATATTGTTTTTAAGTTATTATCAACTACTAATAATGCATTAATGCCTAGAATTTCACAAACAACATTTTAAAGTAAATGAAGAATCAAACACCATCTACACATTTCCTCTTGCAGAACTTGCTATACATATAGTAATGTGTCTCTCTATCCTTAAATTCTTTTTGTTTAGCCTTGTAAGCTGAGGCAGGAGAAATTATTGCAACAATAATTTCAATAAACAGTTTTATTTTCATTTTTTATAATCATAACTTTAACCATTTAGATTGTACGTCTCTTGAGGATAAACAGTTTTTTTTTTCTCCAGAGAAGTAAACCTGCTGTTCCCCAGAAAAATCTGTTGTTTTGACAGTGTTAAAAATAGCTATGAAGCCAAGCTATTGGCTGATGTCTATATGGCAGTCTATGTTAGCACTAGTTATGACAGCAGAGAAGTATTTGGCATTTGTATCCCTGATTGATGTTCACAAATATCCAAGTATTGGGTGACTTTTGAAGCGCACAGCAACAATTAAAATGTCATTGAATCTTAGTCAGCCCAAGTGGTAACAAATATTTTCAGGGTACTGTTCCTCCTAGGAAAACAGTGTGTCTTGCTGGGCACAAGAAAGTCTGAAGTGGTTCTGATGTTAATGTATCAACCTCTGGAAGTGTTTCTGAAATGGAAACAGACTTCATATAAAAGAGAAGGGAATACAGGTGGTAAAAGACAAGACAAACAAAGCTAAGGGATAACTTAAATGATGGAGAAAAATTAGAGATAAGACAAAAAATAATCCAATACCGCTACAAAGATAAATAGATTTTGCCAGCAAGTGTGCTGTGCAGGGTTTCAAAAGCTCTGCATCCTGATGACATAAATAGGACAGTTACCTAGAGCATGAGGTGGCTTCTTGAGGGTTACCTACCCATAGAAACAAGGATTCAGAAAATGTGGTTTATATCTATCATTGATCTTGGCACAAAGTCAAGATAAATAAAGGGTGCACTTTGAAATCCCTCCATGTAATAGCTACAGACAAATTGATACCTTCAGTCCATTCAACATGAAAAGATCAGTTGTGACTAAAAAGAAAATAATTTCATAGGAAATATTCAGCCAGGCCCACTCAGAATCTGTTCTTTTGCTGTCAACGGATATTCACAGAGCCCTCTCAGAAGAAATTAATGTCATCTTTTACCCATATTTTAGCCTAGTTTTTTGGAGTTATTTTTGCTATATAAATAAATTACATAGTGTTTAAAACTTGTCAACACAACAAACCCATTGTTTTTACTAGATTATAATTTGCACATGCTGTCTAACAGAGCTGACATGCTTTCCTGGGATCTGAAGGAATCACTTTGAGGTTTATCTAACTTGGAACACTTGTTCTCAAGTCTGTCAGTGCAAAAATAAACCAACATCAAAATAGCTGTCATGTTTGTTACTCAAATTATGTAAGTCAACTGACAATTGCTGAAGCCATCATTTACATCAACAGCTATGAAATGCTACTGTAGTAAAGGGTTAGAAACCACTGGTATTGTTAAACATTAAGAATCCTTTAGGCAGCTATTACAGAGATGTTGAAATAATTCACTGAAGTTAATACTAATATTCTGTTGCTGTCTAAACAACTATTTCAAGTATTTTAAAAAACTAATTTGGTATCTTAGTTACAGCATCTTTTACAGCTGTATGTTGGATTTGGATTTAAATCCCAATTCATACTTTCTTTTGCTAGATGGAAACTTTTGGAGTGTTTGCAAGTGGCTTTCCCACTTGTTTTGGCCAGGAAGCAACTAAGAAAGATGACAGTCAGCTTGTTTTCTCTTTGGCAGCTGCTGTTAAAATCTTTAGCTCTGTAATTGTATCATGAGAAAAAACAGGCAACAACCTAACAGAAAAAATGGAAGAGTTTAGTAATGGAGATTTTTGATAAATAAACTGCATTAAAGCTTTTTGTTTTCTCAATCTTTCTGACAAACGGATTTTTCATAAAAAGAAAATGTCATTCATCTGTTGGATTAAGGCCTTGGCTCACTAAAAGAATCTAATTTCAAGCTGTGGCCCTTAGCTTAGCAGGGAAGGTCATGATATGGGGGTTAAGGCAGTAAAAAAAAAATAAAAGCACAGCAAATAGCCTATAAAATCTAAAATACTGTAAGATACTGGATGAAAGGAAAACAAGAAAAGGAAGTGAAAATTTTCATGCACGCATTTTAATACAGGGAGAAAATCAAAACATAAACATTATTTCCTGTTTGAAAAAAAATTGTTAATTGTTCTCTTGAGTGAATTTTGTGTGGAAATTGTCAATAACATAAAAAAGTGTCAAGAAAGGGATTCTAATCAGTGCTATTCTAACACTGATTAGAGCCCTCACTACTACTTTTTTTTATTGGTATAGAGCAGAAGATTAAACTGGAACAAACACTTCATTTCTACTCCCTTAACAAAATAATTATTTTTCTACTTTGCCTCTCAGGCTTATCTCAAAATCTTTGAGCCTTCACAAATTAGTGTAATAGTCTGCACATGAAGCTATGTGTGGCACGAGAAAAAAGCACAATGGAGAATGAAATGGTGCAGCAGATCTGCAAACAGGTTTTCCGTGTATGAGATCCATGTGGAATAGCTGGTTGTAGTCACAGAAAAATACAATTACATGACCTGCCTCAGAACACTGTTTTCGCCACTGCTTAATGATAAGTAACAAAATTCAAATTTTCTTACTCTTTGTTGTACAATTGATGTGAATAATTTAAGATCTAGATTTTGTTGCCACTTTCCAATTTTGTCTTTCACAGATACTCAAGATTGCTTTTCATTTCCATTTCTTAATATTATATAGTCTTACTGGGATGGAGCATTTTTGTCCCAAAGCAATTAAAAATACAAAATAAGATAGAAAGTTTTGTATTTTGAAAGAAGATGCAATATTTTCTTTCTTTAAATTGTTTTAATGACAGTCAATTTACAGAGAAATGTCAAAAGGGGTCAAAGTAATTTTCATATCAGAGAAAAATATTTACAGAAAAAGGGGTCTTTGAACAGAAAAAGGTACTTATAAACTTAACATTCTTAACACCAACAGGTCAAGTAAAATAAAAGTATGATTCTTTATACCAGGATACTTATTCCAGTCCACTTACAAATTACCACAACTTGATCTAGCTTTCAGTGAAAACAAAGACAGTGTGAGCATGTGTTAGAATGGGTTGTGGATTTTTTTTTATTATTTTTTAATTTTTTATTCTGCTATTAATTCCACAGTATATTTTTTTAATTTTAAGGTGGCATGATAGAAATTTAAACTGAAAAGGACAGATTAAAAAAAAAATTTCTTTTTGGATGCAGTGTTAAAGAGCTTATGCCCTTTGCTTTCCTTTTTCTTCTCCTTTCCCCTCTTTCCTTTCCTTTCCTTTCCTTTCCTTTCCTTTCCTTTCCTTTCCTTTCCTTTCCTTTCCTTTCCTTTCCTTTCCTTTCCTTTCCCTTTCCCTTTCCCTTTCCCTTTCCCTTTCCCTTTCCCTTTCCCTTTCCCTTTCCCTTTCCCTTTCCTGCTTTCCAATAACTTTTCCCAGGATTCTTTCCAAAAAATTGCATTGTTTTTAATCTCATCTTTAGAGTTTGACTTTGTTCCTGAGTGACCAAATATGTTTTGGTCATGATTAGGGCTATTTTATAAAGTAACAGGAATGTTCATAACAGAGCTGTTTGCAGAAATATATCTATATCCCTAAGATAGATGTCTCTAAATATATCTAATATATCTAATACATCTAATGTATATTTGCACTGCTAACACAACATAATTATTTAGGAATCTAAAACCAAATATGTAATTTGTTCGGGTTTTTTAAAATATCAATAGAATTCTTTAGAACAACCCTGTAACTGACTGAAATGTAAGACATTATTGGAACGAATATTTTGTTTCAGTTTTTAGTCACAGAAACCCAAGATGGAATACAGTTTTGGAATTTATTATTCAGGCCCTTTCTGAGCCTTCAGAGAAATCTTGTCATGTATTATAAGGTGTCACATCTTGTCATGTCTGTAAGACATAATACTTCATCCGAAGTACATTTGGTTCTATAAGGCTTGCGGAAACATGACTTTACATAACATGGCGTCTTAGCAGTTACAGTATAGAATTTATCCATTTTAAATTATTTTTCATTATCTACTGAGAGAATCCTTTCAATTCCTTTTCTTACATCTTAAATTTTTAAATTTTTTTTTTTAATCCATTATTTTTACTTTATCATTATGAACTACAGAAAGATTCTGAAGTTTCTACCTGGCTCGGGAAATACAATTCTATCAGAAGTTTGATGGATCTTGTTATTGCTCAAGGACATTCATCTAGAAGGGAAAAAAATGTTGGCCAAAAGATAATGTAAAACCAGTCCAGGGAAGGCATAGAATAGGATTAAAATAGAGATTGAAGGGAAAAGATGATATGCATTTGAAAAATTACTATCTAAATGACAATAATATAATGGCATACTGGTAATTGCCAAAGAAAATGCTTGACTGAAATACAGTTCTAAACTAAATAAACTGACTGTGTTATGGGTTAATGAACTGTCATAAAAACCACATTTCAATAATTCATTTAAACGTTACAGATTCCAGAAATTTCTATTAGCTGGGATTGCCTACTAGGCACGTCTCCTCTCTAGTAAACAGCTTCTTTAGAATTGATTTCTTGCAGCTTTTAGCAAAGAAACAAAAAAACTCTACTCTTCCTTTTTTTTCTTTTTTTCCCTAACTGTAATAATGGAGGATAAACTCCCCTATATCAGTCTCCAGTTTGTTCTTGGTAATGACAGAGATTGTTTTGAATAGATGTTTCTTTCCAGTAAAAAGCAAACCAAAATGCTGCTAACAAAGAATGTCCATTTTCAAATTCAGAGTAGCTCAAAATGCATTTGTCTGCTGAACAGCTTCTTATCCTCAAACTTGAACTCCCTTTTGAACAGAAATACTTTCTAGCATGACCCATTTTGCCACTGACATGTCACTTAGCCTCTTTGAAATGACAGTTCCTATATGCCCTTCACAATGCACTTATTGCAAAGCTCTTTTATTTTATTCAGAGCCCCCATCATTGTTTTGATTCCTTTTTATCACTACTGGCCATCCCTGTCAAAGCTTCCTGGGCCTAAAAGTAATCCTAGGAGGACTGGCAGAAGTAAGGTTGAAGTCTCATACAATTTGTTCTGCACTTTAAAGTATTTGGTCATTCACTTGGGATGCATGATTACCTAAAATTCTTCATGCAAATGAAGACTGAATTCACAGAGGAGCTGGCATTCTCATATTTACTGGTAAGCCATTTTTACAGAGAACATAGAGAAATAGACAAGCAGAAAAAAAATTTCTAGAATTTTAATTCTGTTGAGGATATTTCTACTGTCATGTAATAGATAAAATATTCAAGTATTGAATAGATTGGATATGGGTGTGCATACAAATACTTTCCTTTTACATACTTAAAGATTTTTAACTGTCTCGATATGATTGTTAGAGTACATATAATATCAGGAGTATACTTGTACTTCAAAACTTCCTAGCCTAAAGCAAAAGTTTCAGAGAATACCTGATACTGCATTCATCCAAGGAGCTCAAGCCCATTTTCATAATATAAGAAGTTATGATAGTAATCCTTAGTAGGAACAAAACCAGTTCAAAGTGCAGGATGTTCACAGTTCATGAGTGTAAATACAAATAAAGTCACATGCTAACAATACAAACCAACAACAATAACAACAACAACAACAAAAAAAAAGGACTCAAAATAATGGATTTTAATTTTGCTAGTGGTCATACAATGATAGAATGCTTTGGGTTGGAATGGACCTTAAAGATCATCCAGTTCCAATCAGCCTGCCATAGAAAGAGACACCTTTTACTAGACCAGATTGCTCAAAGCCGTGTCCGACCTGGCCTTGGACGCTTCCAGGGCTTTTACTGCTACTCTCCCTACTACATACACACATACACACCAAAGCAAAAAAAATTTCCACTCAGAAAGCCATTAAGGACTTGATCAATTTCAAGTATATGTGTAATTTAAGATTGGATGCTTGTCCAAATGTGCTAATAAATATAAACTGTATTCTTTAAGAGGAAATGGTTTTTAAATGCAATGAACTAAGGTCAATGAAACAAGCCAGAGAACTTTAGTGTATCTAAGTATTCTGATTTAGATATGAAACATTAGATTTACTAGGAAATACCACTTAAAATGGTTAATAGTTTGTTAAAATATATTACATCTTTCCAGTAAAATGTTATGAAGTAGTTGGATACTGTGTCTAACTTTTAATGAGACAACAGGTCTTTCATCTTACTGTCAGTAAAAGATGCAGACTTGTAAGTAGCGTTTTTCATTTTTAACATTTTTTTCCCCTTACAATTACTCATAGATTTCTTACCTTCTGCTACCATCATGTTAGAACAAAGATGTGAGAAAAAAACAATTGAATGTGACATCTCTTCATCTGTTTGGAACTAATAATGCCTTCACAGCAAACAGTTGTTTTGGTACATGCTGGATACTGATGTAAAATAACAGTGGATGAAAACATATGGAATAGTTACCTAATTTGTGTCTGCATTTCCTGACATAATTGGGTCATTCCTCCAAGTTTTGCAGAATAAATTAATTCAGAGGGAAACAGTCAGATTATTTTAAAATAAGAATGTTTGCTCTATAAACCAGGAAATAAAAATAGAATGTTTTGTTTCTTTGAATAAAATTGTCACAGTTGAATGATACTTTAGTCTTTTTATTACTGTCGTTTTATTAACTTTCTATGCTCTAGAAATATATTCAGCTCTCAGTGGAAAGCAGTACAACATATTCCACAAAAACTAGCCAAAACCCCCTATCCAGCTCCTGAATATGAAATATTATGGATTAGGAGTGTAAATCTTCACCTAGGCAGGGAGACCCCAGCATCTTCATTGCTGCGCTGCCTCACAGGGTTTCTCTGGCTCCTCCAGACAAGCTGCCCCTTTAACAACTGAAGTCTGCTTGTTGTGCTCCTGCTCACCAACTCTACAGAGGTGTCCACCTCAGCAAATATCTAAAAACCAATCTGCCTTAATTAGCCTTAATTTTAGTCCAAAAAATATAACTGCTCACCCATTGGAAAAGCAACACTGAAGGTTCTTCCCTCTCAAGGCGCTGTTTAAAAAGACCTGTATCCACGAGGTGGGAACAATTGCACAAACACTGCCCTGCTGATGACACTATTCAGCACATGTGAACACGTGAACCTAGTCAAAAGGCTTATGCACAGTATAACTATGCCCACTGGTTCTTAATACCATCAGGATTCAGCTGGCTGTGAATAATTAGAAGACTTTAGGAGACGGTAAAGACTTTGGTTTGCATTAAAAAATGCTTCTGCTCTGAAGCCAAGGAGGGTAATGTTAAACTTTCCCCAAAGGGAAGTCACATTTTCCAGATAACATAGGCATATATTAAGTATATACTCTTAAGGGTGAAAACAACATTTTAGCAAATATAAAATTATTCTGTACTCCACATTTATGCAAGCTAAAACATTTGTAAAATGAAGAGACAAATATCATAGGTTTCTTAATTGCTAAACTTATGAAATTGATTTGCAGTTCTAGCTAGCAAATGAAAAGGTAAAAAACCAGATTATTTTCTGTTTAATTTATTTTTCATTTTATTTGTTAAACATGATAAAACTTGCAATAAACACATTATAAATAGGTAAGGATATTATTAGTAACTACCAGAGAGTTGAAAGAAATAGCCCAGTCTAAAAACCTGAGTTCATTGTCTAAAGGAAAAAAATTAAATAGCTTTGAATTCCTTGAAATGTCAAAATGAAGTTAAAGTAATGTTGATTACTGTCTTTGCTATTTATGACCAAATAAATAGTGAATGCATAAAGACACATCAGGAAATGCATTAAGAACCATTATTTTCTGATGTTATCAGTGTTCTAAGTCTTCTGCATTTTTTTCTAAAGTGATCAAATATTTTAACTTGTGTCACTTTGGGATTTCATAACCATGTTGTTATAAAGTAATGGCAGATAATGTTCAGGGCCAAGAAAAAAGAGTCATCATACTACTCTTTGCAAATAAATATGTGTATATACATATATGTATATGTATGTGTGTATATATATATGTATATATATATATATATATATGCATATATCAGTTAGGGAATACTAAATCTGTAATGGAAGGGTTCAGAAGACTAATAAATTATGGCCAGTTTTAAATTTTTAAAAGTGACTTCAGTAAATTATTTTATCATTAACACTTTTCATGCTAGTGGTTGTCTTACACGTTTTTAGTTATTGTCTCTATGTGGTCAAAACTATTAATCTCAACAACCATATTTGAGTACAAACCCAAATGTACTCAATTAATACTATTCTTATAATGCCCTCAGCCCACTTTACCAGACAAAAACTGAAACAAGCCCTTGGGTCACAAATAAATCATCCTGAACATCAGTCATTTTGTAGAAAAGTGCTACTTTCCAATGTTTGAATCAATTTTTCTCCCTATTAAGAAAGAATTTCCTGAAATGTTTGAGAATAAGTGTCTAGTTACTGATATTTTCTGAGGGGGGAAGAAAATGAAGAGTATTCATAATATTTTGCTGTGCGATAAAGATCTTTTTATCTCTACAGGCATGTCAGACCAAAAGAAAAAAATAAACAGAGAGGGAAAAAAGAAACCCTGAAAAAACTCGAAACAACACACCACAGAAAGGGGTAGTTTAGTACCTACTACTTGTATGTTTGATTGGAATAAGATTCCAGACATAGGGGTAACTAGGTTGTAAAATATGAATCAGAAATTGTGCTATAATTTTCACTATAGCTTCTTTCCTACACAAGAAAATTCCTGAGCTCTTCATTAAAGGCAGCGCTGAACATTTCATTAATAGTAACACATTGCATGTTCTTTAAGAAAAGGTTTTGTCAGTTACTGTAGTAGGTGAAAGGCTTTTGTGGTTCGGGTGGGAATGCCAAGGTATCGCCCCTGGCGGTGGGGGGCAGTTTTAGAACTGTGGATCATGCACAGTCCTCTGGTGGAAGGCCCCAGAAATGAGTCTTGGGGTGCTCAGTGGTCACTGGTGGGTGGTATCCTTGTGTGGCCAGTGACAGCTGAGCCAGGCAGCTGTGCTCTTAAAAAACTTACAGACAGTGACCATGGACATGAATGTGAAAGTTGCAGAATAGCAATTTCCATCCTAGGTACTTATCAAACAACACATCATTCAACACAGAATTATAAAGACATTTGTTTTCTATCTTGAGAAGATCAGATACACAGATAAGAGAAATTCCATTACTGCATTTTTTAACACAGTGTGCACAGACTAAAGCCGGTGTGAATATGTTTGATTATTTCAGAATTGGAATATGCTTCTTCATGAGTTCATCTATGGATTTTTTGAATCTCTAATGCTTTCTGGACCCTTCTGATGAGTGTATGTGTGTATGAAGAAAGAAAAATATATATGAAAAGCTGTCTTACCATGACTACACTTCACCTAAATACTTACAAGTTTTATTTCTTCAATCCTGGATTAAAAAATGTAAAATGACAAAAAACGTCCAAAACTGTAATGAATTATAATCTAAATAACATATACAGGTTCCTTGTGAAACAAAGGGAGAAATAAAGAATTGAAACATGAAGGACACCAGACATTTTGTAAGTATATTCAAGGAATTATTGTCTCTAGGGTTGGAAGATATCAGCAAACTGTATAAGTGAAGTACCTCAGTGGTTATTTGAACCTATTTCACATATGATGGGAAGAGTTATGATATATTGAAAGTGCTGAATTTAGAAGGGAAGTTAAAATTAGCCCTAGGCTATGCCTAGAGCTTGTAATATCATAGACACACCTTTGGAGCAACCACAAAGTTTCTAGTTCTCAGAACTGTGAAGAAAGTTTTCTAAGTGGTAAATGACTGCAATACAACATTATAGTGGGTCAGCTGCAGACTGAGAGCCTGAGGCTGGGTTTATATTACAAAGTTTTGCTGCCAGAGCTATATCAGCCTGCGCTACAACAGCAACAACAAAGAAAACAGCAGAAACCCTCTGTGACACCTGTAGACTGGCAAGTCCTCCATGTAACTCTGTCCAAAAAAGAGAATTTATGGCTGCCCAGAGCAATGCCTTGCAAGGCATGTAAGAAGGCGGAAGTGATATAGTTTAGTGGCAGGAATGTAGTGATGGTTGTTAGATTGTAATAGCATAGAAAAACCTAGATCGGTGTGGACAAAGGGTAACCTGCCCCACCCGGGACCCACTTAACTTTCACTGCCCATAGAGTTTGCAAAGTTCGCTCTGAAAACAGTTTCTAATTGGGAAATGCAGTTTTTCCCAGCTGCTGTAGTTGCCAGTCCAGACACGCCCAAAGCAGCCTTTCCAAAGCAGAGCCTCTGCCTTCAGCAAGTGCTGCCAGGCCAAAGAGGGAGTCTGCTCAGGTGCCCTGACCTAAAGGGACAGGCACCTCGCAGCTGCCCCACGATTCCAGTTCTGATCCTGCCAACGAGTGTCAAAGAGACAGTAACAATTCTGGGGCACAGATAGGCATGGAATACAATAACATTTTCGGTTACCCAGGACACCTGAGAGCTGGTTTGCCCCTACAATAACACATATTTCTAGAATAAATTTTGCTAAAAATCATCTCAGAATTGACTCAAGCTATTATCCAAATGAAAACTCTGAAATTCGTATTTCCCAATATTTGATATGTTTGAAGATAATTATAGGCAAACTCCACGTGTTTATTTTTTATAAAACTTTACGTATTTTTCAGTACACCCTGAGCTTAATTACACACTTCATTTTAGCTTCTTTACAGTAATTGAGCTATAAGCTAAGCAAAGAGTCCCTTATGGTGTGATTACTTCCATATAGCAAATACTAAAATACATCTCTGACCAATATTAAAATACAGTCTGTTAAATTTGAATTTTTACAATAATAGGAATAAACAACATATACAAAAAAAAGAGGGTGATAAAAATTTTCAACTACCTTCATGTCTTACTCGATTGCTAAGAAGTTAAACTATCATTTGCTATTATCATATAAACTATATGAAATGAAAGCCATAGGCATAATGAAGGAAGTTAAGAAATTAATATGGCTGATGCTTCCTACAGTACAGAAATTACAGACTTTTTGAAAAACAATTGTGACTTCAAGGGTTTGGGTTTGGTGTGAGTGGGGCAAGGGCATGAAATTCTGTAGAGAAATCACAAGTTTCATTAGATCTTTTAAAATGATTCTTTCCCTATACAGTTGCAGTCACCCTAATCAGAATATCATTGATCATGAGGAGTTAGTGAATGAATCTGTGAATGAATTGGTGAATCTGGGTAGGCACAGGCCTGTGCCCTGTGCATGTATGTCTGGGCCATCAAACGTGTAGCTCTTTACTTCAAGATAAGCTCAGATAGCAAATCCTGGTGGAGAAGCCCATAGCTGTTCCCATTAGGTACCTTAGGGGGATAGAACATAAGTAAATAAAGGTAGTATAGAAAGTAATCTTACCCCCTAAAGAGTTGCAGCTGAGCCAATTATTAGAGATTGGGAACAGGCCTGACTTTAACAGGCCACACCTGTAACCAATAAAGAAGAGTATTAGAGTGGATTGGTTGGTTGAGAGGAACTGGAGTCAGTTGGCTGCTGTGAGGACAAGGAGGAGTCAGTGCCTAGAGGAGCTGCCTACAAGAAACATCAAGGAGATACGAAACTCCAGCAGTAGGGAACCTTTGCAATATAATGTCGGTAGAGTTGTTGCACTATAATGACAACAGGTACCAGTGATTATGTCGCCTGTGTATCTATCTTACATCAAAGCAGCATTTTCTCATGTGGATGCTTTTACTTCACAGTAAAAATTATTGATAAAATTGTTTTCTACTAAGAAAGTCCTGGAAAGGGTTCCAAGTACCAAAATGCTGGTGAATCCTTCTGTGGAGAGGATCAATGCAGCCTTACTCTGATCAGATGTGCCTTGCCACTTGATGCTGTCTACTTCAGGGCTCCCAGAACATGAAGCAACATAGGGTTATCTATGCTATTTCTCCTTTTCAAGCTAATGTTAACTGTCATAGAAGTTATCAATATCTTTTGGAATCTACAATCTATCAATTTCACTCATAACAGACACTAGCCATAGTGCATTACAATAATCATAGAGAATTAATTCACCTATAACATACTTTTCTGCAACCAAAACAAAGAAAAATTGTGGTTAGTACATTTTACTGTACAAGTAAGATATAAAAAATATAGCCTTAAAAGTGAGTTTACACTTTTAATGAATATTATGATAAGTGATTTAAAGCACATTGATAGTGATCATCATCATTCTTACATTCTCAATAATTGAAGGTGGGCAGAAGAGAAAACCCAATTCTTGGTTTAGCAGCCATGGGAAAATCACCTATCCTCAAAAATATGTTTTCTGGTCATTCTCACTTTTTGAAGAACTCGATCTCAGTATCACATTAAGGCACTTAAAATTGTATTTTTCTTACTGTCTTCTAGTTTCTAGTCAGAAGATTTTTTTTAGCCTTATTTTTCATCATATAAGAAACATGAAAATTTGTCTCAGATACAGCTTAGTTTTCAAGCAGCTCACCATATGAACTTGCTTGTCAGGTAAGCATTTTAGTTTTAATCTGCACATACCAAAATTACAAACATCAATTATATCTGTAGTTGGTAAAAAACCGGAAAATAAAACGTTAACTCAAATAAAAATTAGCAAATATTTATAAGTGGAAAAGGTGATTATTAATTACCATCAGTTGAACTTTGAAAGTTGTGTCTTGAGTAAAAACACTCAAAATCAGGCAAGGTTATTCAGTGTAACTGAGATATCTAGAAAAGGCAAAATGCAAATGAAACATGACATCCTTCATCCCCTGTAGTTAGCATGGATATTTTCTTCTCTATCTCCAGTTAATAGATTCGGAAAAATATAAACTATAATAAACTTTATGATGCTTGCCTAGGAAGCTTTAAAAAATCCCACACTGCACTAATGAATTTCACTTGTCAAATTGTCACTACTTCTCTTTGGAAAATGAGTGAGAAACTCAGCAAAGCTCATGCCCAGTTTGAAGAGAAGCATTATTGTTTCATTTCAGTTTCCTTATCTGCAACAGTACACAAACACATATCTGAAGCCCTGAATATCTGTAACGCAATAATAAAATGTTCAAAACTGTACAAAATTAAAGACAAAATTCAATCTAAGGTATCACGAAATATCAATCATACAATTAGTCAGACTATTTCAAAATTTGCTAATTATATTTCCAAAAATTTTTCCTAAGTATTGCTAATTTCCACAAGTGAAAATGGACAACTTGTTCTATTTTCAGTTCCAGGCTGGACAGACTGTTTGGTCCAGGAGCCTTACAATTTATTGGAGTTGTACTCTGCTGATACTACTTATCTTGATTCTTTGTTCATTGACTTATAATAGATTTAAGTATAAACCCACCTCTGCCTGCAAAGCTAACAGGAATTTTCACCCTGGAAGACATGCCAACATATATACTTGGTCAGACTGAGTAAGTGGGTCTGCCTTTTACCTACACACCATGAATTGACACAGATGACAGTGTAAATGTCACTACTGTAATACAAAAGTCTCTGCAAGGAATGGAAGAAAGGAGGAATAATAATAATAACAGTAATAGTAGTAATAATTTAAAAATTGAATATATTTACATGTAAATTCATAAAAGAATTAAATTGAAAAACAGAATGTCACTCTTAGTTCTTTGTAATGTCATATCAGGGCAATGAAATGTTTACAGAGATTTAGCCTACCTGCTTTCTACTCTCCATATTTTTGAAAATGCAACATGAGATATAAGACAACAGCATGAGGAACAGCTCTGATTTGCAGAGATGTCAGACAGACTTTCTGAAAGAAAGCATAAAAGTTGATGCCTACAGGGTAAACTAGAGAGGGGGAAGAAAACAAGACAATGTTTTTAAAAAACAGTTAGATAGTAGGAATGTAATTTTTGTCTGGATTAAAATAAATTATGAAGATTTAGAATTGTTTTTAGAGAAATAGAGATTAGCTATGGCTCGGAGCATAACAGTAAAGTATTAAATATTCTATTGTTTGAAGTTTTTGGGAAAAAATGCCTAAATATACCTCTGGTCAGAGTCATAGATATGGTACTTGTTCAGGGAATGGAGGAGATCTAGAAAAGAGAGAGTTTTTTTAACCTACTTTGTAATGAATTTTATTGAATTATCTATCAATTTAAGAATGCTGTAAGTAAAGATGGGCAATGCATAGCACATTTATATGAATATATACACATTTATATGAATATGCACTTCTGTTTAATGATAAATTATTTACTCAATAAATTAGATGGATACCTGTAATCCACTGGCCTAATAAAAGACTAATTTCAGAGTTAATGGATAAAAGTACAAGGACAGAGGGGAAATCTAGAATTATTTCTCTAATTGTTTTGTGAGCATTGTCCTCTTTTTTTTTTGTAATGGCCACTCTACTATATTGAGACTAATTAATCAAGAACATCATGTACATATAAGAACAGACACTAAGACACGTTTTACTCACAACAACAACAGTGGCCCCAAGAATAGAGACATTTTTTATCAATGTATTCTGTAAACCATGCCATACCCAAAAAATTCTGATAAAACAAAAGACTTTCCTGGGAGAGGAGAAAAGAATAAATGTGTGATTTTTAATTTTAAGAAGGCTTTAACACTGTCTTTAAATATGGCCCAAGTGAAATCACTCCATATTTTCAGTAATTTTCAATCATTTTCAATTTAAAAAAAAAAAGAAAAAGCGTAAAAAGTTATATGAAATTAAGGGATCATAAAATGAGACACCTTTGTAAGTCTAATCACTTTTTATGATGGGTCAATAGTAGCATTATATATGAGATACAGGAGGTAAATAAACTGTTATGTACTCTAGTGTTGATTAAAAAACAAAGGTTGAGGTTTTTCTCCAATAACACTTTCTCAAAAGATGAAGAAATTGGAGAGTAAAATTTCTGAAAAAAATTTAGAAAATAGCATGCATGATGAAAAGGTAAAGAGGACATTCACCTAAGGAAAGAAAGAGTATGGTGAAATATTTTAAAAATGTAAAGAAAGTAATCAATCATTTGTCATACCCACTGTGTGGGTAATGAGGAAATTGTTTTGTTTTCAAACCCATACAATTCATGTTAGAAATTCCACCTATAAGGAATGTTTAGTGATCTAGGGAGGCTGGGAAATTCCCCTTGTGAGATATTTTACAAAGCATGCCAGACAAACATCCACCATTGATTTCTTTATATAAAATACCAAAAGAGTTCCCACAGGACACTTCCCATCAGAAAACATATAAACATTAAGATCTTTTTTTATGTTCCTGTAGTTGTAGCTTGTTTCACATCAAGAAGGATGGGTATTTATCACTTCATATCCTTTGGCAGTGAGAAGAATTTCTTGGAAATATGTAATGAAAATGTATTGGCTTCATGCTCATGTTTTGTTTTCAGTAGAAGTTGCCTACCCAATTAATTATTTTGTAAAATATCTTCTTCCCCTTGAGTGTACTTGAAAATAAAAAGATCATACAGCCATTCATATAGGAAGATTTTAGAAGAACCAGTTCCTATATATACAGTCGGGTGATAAAGCTTTGAAAAGAAATTCCAGACAGATAAACAGTCACAAACCCCCAAAAGTCAGAAATGGCAAAGCCACATGTCACTTTGCCATCTCCACGTTGAAACTTCAAATGAGTTTGATGTCAAAGTTAAAAAGTTATAAAATTTCACCAAAATTCTCTAGAAAATGTAGGCTAGTTTTGAAACCCTGCAGCAATGGCCAGAGTGATGAAGTAGTGAAGTGTCCCCAGGATTGGAATGTAAAGTGAAGAAACCTTGTGAACATCTAATTGTTTGAAGAGGTTCAAGCAAAAGCTGTATTGGGGTATAAGGTTAAATAATAACTTGGTGATAGCTAAGAAGATGAAAATATAACCCAGAGTAACCTCAGATGATTATACAACAAAACCACAAACCCTGGAAAATTTGTATACATATGTATGTAAATATAATTAACTGGACCAAGATCAGCACATGCACACTAAGAATTTTGTCATAGGCATGGTCAAGTATGAGTGACCAATCACCTCTGATATTATGATTCTTTCCTTGTTACCTTTTTTGTGTAAAAGAATGCTTGTTTCCTAGGAGGTGGGCAAGCTCTATTAGATGCCTGGCATCCTGGTCTGTAATAAAATAAAATATTTTTTTTCTTGGTAAGTTGATCAGCTCTTGCAAGCCAGGTGAAAGAATCCTACTTTAGGAGTAACAAGTTGAAAACAGATCATAAATTTGGCAGTAGTACCTCCCATTTTGCTGATACCTGTCAGGCTCTAGCCTCTTGTGCCCTTATTTTCATGCCTTACAGCACAGCACCTTGGCTGCAGGAGATGTATCATTGCCTTCCCTGGAGTTCAGGAAAGACTTGGTCAACTGCTAGTCACCTCTGTGTGTGGGATGAAAGGATGAGCACAACAAAGGGCTCTACACTGGAAGCTGGAGTAGGTCTGCAGCCTTGGCAGATTATATATATAAGAGATATGGACTGGGGAGCCTGGCATTCAAGGGTAGCTGCTGGGCAGATGAGCAACTGGGGTGTCTGACACCAGCTACTGGAGGGATATATATATATATATATATATATATATATATATACACACGCACACACACACATTTATTTAAGACTTAAATCCTGTACCATAAAGTAGAGATTCACAAACTCCCTAGACATTTTACATAAACCAACAGAGCAGGAAAACATTCTATACCTCAAAATTATCTAAAGTTGAAAATTTTATTATCAAATTCTGTGTATGATTGTAGAAAAATGCGTTAATTTCTAAACTACTTACTATGCCATTGTTTTTTTTCTTGAAATTGAAAGACTATGATGTTTATCAACATGCAATGGTGTTTGTTCATTATGTTGATTTTTATTACAGGATCCCACAATTTGAAATAATTATGAAAGAAACAACAGAAACAGATTTTTGATTGTTCATTGTTTGTGGCATCTGTAGGAAATATGTCAGCTTGACATCAACTGTTAACAAGCTTTATTTAAAATTTAGGGGAAAACAGTTGTAAATTATAAACATTGTCTATAATAGAGCTTTGTAGTTTACATAATTATATTCTGTGAAAGAAGGGAGGCAAGCTTGGTCTGACTTCATTTTTCCATTAGAAAAGATTCATCTGTCTTCATCCCATGATACCAGCTGCACTGCGCTTTGTATGAGATCACTGTGCTTAATTTCAATAGCCTGCAGAAAGAGTTTGTTTTTTAAGTCCTGTCTTTTGCAGATGTGCCAAGGGAAAGATAATTTTGGTTTCTCTAATCATATGCAGAAAGCTAGCCCTGTTCTTAAGCTTTACTTTCCATGGTGCTTCCAGAATAGCCCATACAGAAATCATAGTTTCAAGTTGAAGTACATTTTAAATCAGTCTGTTTCCCAAAAGAATTCTCCTAAAGTACTTAGAATTTGTACTACATATGAATATTTTTTTACTCATGGGTATAATAAATGCTATTTGAAAAGAAAATGTGTGTAAATATTTTGCAAATATAAGACCAACATTTAAAGTAAATGTATTAAAGGGTGATGATAGGAACATAAAATTTGACTCAACAAAACTTTTAGATACAACACCCCTTGCACCTTCATCAAGAACTTTCATTGGGGCACTGAATGCAGGTTTACAGTGAATACAGCAGAAAAAATTATTCTTTTTCAAGATAAATTTTCATCTTGCTCTTCCAACTTAAGCTAAATACTCATGAAAAAGTCTATGAATTTGAAAACTTTTAACTCTCTTTAATTATCTGAAGGCATAGTGTATGTATTTCCTTCTACACAAATCCTTAAAAATAAGCCCATAGTTTTATTTCATGCTTCCATTAGGCAAGAGATAGTACTTAAAGTAATGTCTCTTGGAACTGGAATTCTGTCTTGTGAATGTTAAAGAAGGTTTTAAACTTCTGTCCTGGCAATACAGATGCTCAATTAAATAATTTTTTGATCACAAACTTTATTAATTTTAACTGAAAATCAACTTTGGATGAGTTATTTCCTAAACTTTGGGGAACATTGGCAGTGTTAATTAATTAACTAAATTGCCCAATTGTCAAATAATTTAAGATATTTAAAATTTAAAACTGTCACACCTCATTTGAATAAATTAATAATCAATAACAGTGTTAAATGTACTAGGATAAAATAATCTCTGTGATTTTTTTGTATGGCAAAAATTCATTACTGTTTTTATTAACAACAATCAAACTTTTAGTGCATATGCATGATGTGCTTGGAAATATTTTGAAATTATCTGATTAAGATAAAGAAAACAGATTAGACTAAAGAAAGGGAGTGCAATGGAACAGCCAGTCAACTTTACTGTGTGGATCAGAAAGCAAGACAGACCTGCACCTGGTGGCAAAAAACTCCTAAGAATTCACAAATATGAATAGCAGCAGTAAATGCAGCTGTATATAAAAGACACTCAAATATTAAAATTATTATGTGAAAATACTACATTAGCTTGTGCAACATCAATAACAAAGTAAGCTCTCTAATCTTAAATATTATTTGTGCCTTGAAATGAAGGAGCAGAGAAATAATGAGACCATTTTTTAAAGTTAATCCTTTCTTAGAAGATTAGAAAGTAAAACTAGCCAGGCAGATCCTAACTATTTCTGAGAGCAAGCCTTTAATCACATTATAATATAGCTGAACACAGCTTGGCCGGGTGCTTATTTAATTGTAATTAAATGCTTACAACACATGTGTGAGTGACAATATTCCTATTCCTAGACATCAACACTAGGATATATGTCTAATGATGATTCCACACTGAAGCTGTTGAGAAGTGTCTTGAACATAGTCTCAGATTATATCTGAGAAAAGAGATTGCAAAGAAAAAAAAGTTTAAAACAACCCTAGTACTGTATTCCCAGTGATTGGGAAAACTGCTGGAGTAACAGCCTGAGACACTACAGACTTTATTGGCACATAGACCTATCATTGAGAAAATTCCTCTAAATTGAAGAGTTCCATGCATTTTAGATTATTACTCAAAAGTTCAAAGCCCTAGTCCAGTTTAGGTAGAATAGCTATTCTGCTCTAAATCCTATAGTGATGCCACATTTACTGTTAAATTTCCTGCCATGCTCTGATATAGCTCCTTTCATTTTTATTCAGAAAAAAGATTGAACTATCTTACTTTAATCCTAGTTTTAAAAATGAATATTTGAAGTTCTGCATATGATTCTCTTCCAGATTCAGTAATAACCTAGAGATGTTTTTATAAATCATTTTACTTCTCCCTGAGGAGTAAACTGTTGCTGTGTCACAAGATCTTTCTTTGATTTCCGTGGGTTTGATGGTGACATAAATAAAATTAGTGAAACAGCATAGAAATGGCACAAAATCTGGCAGATCAGACGAATATATGTGTAAGTAGACTATATATATCAGCTGTAATCCATATACAGAGCTATTTGAATCAACTGTCTATTCACCATCGCTCAATGGAGCTAGACATGCCAAATCGTCTAACAGTGTAGGCAGCTCTTTCACAAAAGTCTGTGCACAACTTCCTGCAGGCTAGCAGATGTGTCAAAGGCCTGCTCTGAAGGGTGACATCTGGTAGTCACTGATCTACAACAGTTCAAAGCATACTATTGAATTCTGGATGGCCCCTAATTACCATGTGACTGATGCTGTAAATACTATGTGTGCCCTCCTCAGATAAGAAAGGGGAAAGTTTCATTCCAAGGAAGGCAAAGTTTCTTTTCATATTTCTGAATTGCCTCACTACAGCATCATTCAACTCTACTTAGAACAGTATAAACTGTTCTAAGGTAGGTAGTCTGCAATCTTTACATCTGTTACATCACATGTGTAAGCTCCCAGAAGGCTTTAATTTTCTCTAAAGGTATTGTCTGGGCAACAATAGGCTCTTTGGTGCCTCTTGGGAAGCAATCTTCAGTTAGAGAGCTGCTAACATACTGTTCTGGTGACAGTAGTTGTGAAGCAGGTGGTTGTCAGACCAGCTTTATATGGCTGGACTGTCTTGGTTTTAGCCTGATGCTAACTGTCATTCTGCAGCCCCGAGGCATCTTATCTGTTACGTAGTGGCATTTCGGGAGGGAGGGGAGGATTCCTCCTCCTATGAGCAGAGACAAGAGTTCAGTCTCCTTTGTCTCATAAGCTGTTGAGTCTGTCATCTCAGGTTTCAATGCAAGCTTACCACCCCTTTGCAAAGTCTGAAGTCAGGGTTCTCACTAGCTTCTGACATTTGTGGATTTGACGGGTGGATCACTTGGTGGACAAGGAAATGGCAGGATGGTTGCACTCAAAAGAGTTGCAGTCTGTGGCTTGATATCTAGGAGGACGTCAGTGACACATGGTGTTCCTCAGAGGTCTGACTGGGACAAGAATTACTTAAATTTTTGTCAGGGACATGGACAGTGGGATTAAGTGCACTCCTCAGCAAGTCTGTGGATGGCACCAAGCTGTGTGGTGAGGTTGCTACTCTAGAGGGAAGGGGGGAAGTGATACCATCCAGAGGTACCACGACAGGCTAGATAGGTAGGCTCGTGCAAATCTCATGAAGTTAGCAAGGCCAAGTAGTGCAAGATCCTGCACCTGGGTTAGGACATGCCCAAGCACAAGTACAGGTGGACAATGAGTGCATTGAGAGCAGTCCTGCAGAGGACTTGGGGATATTAATGGCTAAAAAATTGTATATGGGCTGGCAATATGTGCTTGAAGCTCAGAAGGCCAAGTGCATCCTGAGCTGCTTCAAAAGAAGTATGGCCAGCAGGTCAAGGGAGGTGATTTTCCCCCTCTACTCATGATCCCACATGGAATACTTGATCCAGCTCTGAGGTCTATAAACATAAGAAGGATATGAACATGTTGGAACAAGTTCAGAAGAAAGCCACTGGCTCAGTAGAAGACTGATCTCCTATTAAACCTCTGATAAGAAAGTACCTCTCCTATCAACCTCTAGGTTTTGTTCAGCCTAAAGAGAGGGTCTGGGGACACTCTCTAGAACCTTCCAGTACCCAAAGGGAGCCTAGAAGAAAGCCAAAGAGGGACCTTTTACAAGGGCGTGTAGAGATGAGAAAAGGGTGATGGCCTTAAACTGAAAGAGGGGAGGTTTTGATAGGATATTAGGAAGAGATTCTTCACTGTCAGGATGTTGAGGCACTGAAACAAGTTGTCCAGAGGAGCTGTGGGTGTCTCATACCTTGAAATTTCCTAAGCCTAAGTCTCAGGGAACAACTTCAGCTTTGCATGTCCTGGCTCTCAGGAGGGTCTTCAACCACAATGCTATGGTTACAAACCAAGGAGGTAGACCTTCAGTGTTGAATATTCAATACCAGTTTTTTATGGAATTGTGAGCATGGTGGTGTTGGGGGCCAGGGAGGTGCCGGTTTTAACAGGGAATACCAAGACACAGGAACTTTTTTTGGTTTGCCCCATTTGCAGAAGGGGAGTGGTGGTATGTCCTTTAAAAACAAGGAGCAGAAACACAGGGAGCTATTTTTGCTCTTCCTGGCTGCAAGGAAAAGCTTTCTTGATGAGACTATTAGAAGGACTTACGGTGTTTGGTATACTCTGAGTTAGAAAGAAATATTCTCAAGAGGTCAAAACAATATCTTGCTTTTTCTCCAAGGGGAGCATGTGCAGTTACCTGGGAACAGAAGCCATCCTGTTTTGTTTGTGCCTTTTTTGGTTAAACAACACCCTCTTTTTTACAATTTTCTCTTTATTGCTGTGTTTATTGCTATCTTCATTAGTAAATTGCAATTCTGATATTTTTTACTTGTAGTTTGTTTTTCTTTTTTTATCCCCTACACAATTATGGAGGAGAGAGGGAGGCGTTCAAGCAGACTTAACCTCTTCCCCACTGAGGTTTTTATTCCTTTAAAGCCACTACACACACAGTATCTTAGGGAGGGAAAACTCAGCCAAATGTAAGCAGGCCAGGAAGTTCCTGAAGTGCACTGATTATAAATTTCTCCTCCAGCCATTCAGTTTTGCATTTTCTGCAAACTTGATGAGAATGCCCGCTGCTGCAATGTCCAGGTCACTACTGAAGAGCTGAGCAGTATCAGACCCAGTACTCACTCTTGGGATATACCCCTATTTACTTGTCTCCAACTGGACTTTATGAAACTGTTCACAACACTGGAGGTGCTGCCAAAGAGTTGATTTTCCATTCACATCACTGTCCACTAACCTGAGCAGTATTTTCTCAGCATAGCTAAAATTCATATTTATAAAAAGAAGAAATAGAGTACTGACACGGTTATCTTCATTATTTTCTTCTGAAGCGGTTACAGAATTTGGAATTCATATTTAGAAGAGCTTTCTCTTCTTTTTCTCTTGACTAAAGAATTCTCTTCAGTAAGTGTTTTTTCTCAGAAAGTTCTAGTTTTGGAGTCAATCCATAAAGAGTTGTCAATAATTTGATTTGACAATCCCACACATATGAGAAAAAAAAAGGACCCAATATCATCTACACAAGTCTAAAAATAATAACCTTGGGTATTTTTCTGTACTTATAAATCAAGAGCTATAGTATAACCTTGTAGCAAGCATGAATAATGATTTAGCCTTTTTTTTCTACCCCATGTTTATAAAAGTGCAGCCTCTTGTCCCTTGGTTTGTTGTTTAGTTAAAGGACAAAGACGAGTAACAAAAAACATAAAGCTATTATACATTGATCTCATAGGAGAAGAAAGAGCTTCCTAAAAGTCTGTAGCATTTTTGGGTGTATATTTAAAACAAAAAATAGACTTTATTCTTTGACACTTTTCAGCTAGCTACATTTTCACACATTTCAAGACTTATCACTTTCTACATTTTCAGGTTTTATTCTAATGAGTGTTAGATAAATGATTAACCTGTGTTTGAAAAAAAAAGAAAAAAGGGTTTACTTGGGGTAAATTATAGTCTAGAGCATTTTCAAAGGGTTGTCTGAATCCTCATTCTGCAGATCTATTATGACAGACTGATGTCAGTACCTCACATTTGGCTCAGAGGTACATGTAAGCAAAAAAAGCAAACCAATCTGGCTTCAGACTGGCTGTTTCAATCACCAGCTGGCTAAGAATACTAAACTATACATTTCCCAGGGAAAGATTATAGAGTAGAAAGCCCTAATCCCCATACCACCTCCAGATTCTCATGAATTAATGCATTAGTTCATAAATAAATTACATACTCAAACCTCTGCCTAAACTATGTTCAGCCATTTCCTTGCATCCCTATGGGTAGTTGAGTGTTCACTCAGATTTCTTTAATTACTAATTGACATCAGAAGGAACATTGAACTTTCTCTCTTGCCTCCCCCATATGTATACTACATGCTAATATATTGTAAGTAAAACCAAAGAATGGATGGATGGTAATAAATGAGCTACATTTTTACTATTTCCTGAAATGAGACTTATTAATTATTGAGATGTAAATGTTAAAGGTTCATATTCTTATGGCAAATAGATAATTATACTTAGGATATACAAGCTTTAAATGGTATGTTTCTTTTTTTCTCTAATTTTTAGGGGTCAGTAGTGCAATATTTTCTGCTATTTTTTATACTTTACACTCTCTGCTAATTAAGGACAAATCTGTCAGTACCCAGTTACTCAGTTCTCTGGAAGAGTTAATAGAATAGGCAGCTTATGATATCAGTAGGCACCATTTCATTCACTGAATGCCATAGAAAAGAGAAACAAGACTAATTCTTTGTATCCTTTTGTATTGTCAAGGACTGGAAGAGATTTGATGATTTAAACAACAGTTTTACTGCGGCTCTCAGATTGAGAAAGAAATTTCAGATTCTGTAGAAAAGTAGAATTTCATGTTTTCCTTTTATTAACATCTACTACATGAGTTAGGCACCTCTACATGGTTGATGGTTTTTCGAGGCATCAAATTCTTATGTATTTACCAGGTAGCCCAAATAAGAAAGTTAACTAGATAAAGGTTCTTTTCTTTTTGCAAGAAAGCTGAAGAACTGCTTCTGGTTTGTTTTTTTTTAGTAGAATAAATTAATAGAAAAACACTACTAAGAACTTCATGTAATGTATGCAAAAATCTCTCACTTTTAACCACAAATAACTTTATTCTTTTGGATGAGTCTGAAGAAAGTAAGTAAGAGGAAACTTAAAGAGATGGGAGTGTTTTTCAGAAAGAAAAGTAAAATAGGCGACATTAACACCTGCATTCAGGCTTCCAATCTAGAAAATTAAGATGATCTGAGGACTGGATCACCTCTCCTATGAAGACGGGCTGAGAAAATTGGAGTTGTTCAAGGTCAAGAAGAGAAGGCTCTGTGGAGACCTTACAGCAGCCTTCCAGTGCTACCTAGATGGGGTTTTAGGAATAAGGCCTACAGCCATAAGATATGCCATGAAATACATGGCAAAGGGATTTCCATGGGCATGGTGGCCTGTTACTAGGTTTTAAGACAGAGGCCAGATGGCCACTATCACTGCAATCAGCCAGCTGGAGGATGGAGCAATGCTAAGTTGTCACAGTTCTGTCCTTGCACAAGACCCACAGTCTTTATAATCCCTCTCTTTATAATTCTTAGTGTCTCTCATTCACAAATAAAGTGGCTGACTGACTACCATTTATGGCAGCAGAAACAGATTATTTGACTACAATTTCACCTCCACTTCTCCAGAAAGTATAAATTGGCTTTTGAAATCCTCTATGGCAAAGGATGAGGATACAAGCACCTTGCAAACAAGTTGACATGCTTGTTGTTCTCTCCTCCCCAAAGCAAGGGCAACCCTTTGGTAATATCTGAGTCTCTGACTGCATTGTAGCATACCTGGGAACACTTGTACCTAGCACTGTGCACAACTGACTACACCCATGGTGGAGTGGTTGCAACTTGATGATCTTTAAAATTAACTCTTCCAAGCCAAACCATTCTATGACTTTATAATCCTGAAGTCCTAGACAAGAACTGTTGTCGAAATAGAGGTACGTCCAAAGACTCCGAGGAGCAAGGAGGCAGTTAATAACAATCTGAACTTCTACTACTAGGATGATGCAGATGAAGATATGTAGAAAGATTTTGTACTGATATCTACTTGAAAAATCTCCCTATATTCCTCCAAGACTTGTTCATCCATGCAGACTTCTTGGCATTTTTGCCTGATTTCCTCTTTGTTGGGATGCATCACTCCTGAGAGCAGAGGAGGCAATCTTTGAATATCAGCCTGCTTTCTTGGGCCCCTCTTCCCTCCAGGGCTGTCCTATGGCACTCTGCCAAGCAGATCCCTGTAGAGGCCAAACTCTGCTCTCCTGAAATGCAGGATAGCAACCTTGCTGTGTCCTCTCCTTGCTGCCCTAAAGATCTTGAACTGTCATTCCATGCTCACTGCAGCCAAAGCTGCCCTTAGGTAATGGACTTCAAACAATTTTTCACATTTGCATGGCAGATGAACATCAATGGCTGTGAAATTCACAAAAAAACCCCAAAACAATAGTGGTAAAATACCAAGTGCTATGTTTTCTAGAAATTTCTTAATTAAAATTCTACAGAGACAGTGTAAATAATGATTCAATTTTTAGATAAGTCACAAATTCAGTCTGATATTGCGCTAAACAGAGATCCTCATTTGTTATTTGTGATCTCTGATAAAGATCCTGCAGATAAAATTTAAGCCCTAAGCTTGTTCACCTTTTGCCAGTAGTGATTTAGCAACATTAGTAGTAAATAAAAAAACCCCAAGCTTTTTGAAAGTTGCCTTGTCAGACCATGACTCAATATATAAACATATGCACAACTCTATCCTATACAGACTTTTATCAGAGCTCAACTAATACTGCAACATAAAAAGACTGAGATATTAGCTGATTAACAAAAATTTTGCAAAATTAATTCCAAATTTATTATTTTAATTTATATTTTAATACATGAACATTAAAAAGATCATTATTAGAACTTATATTTTTAGTTATTTAGTTATTTAAAGGTGGCATCAATGTGCTGTGATTAAAATAATGAGTAAATATGCTTTCCTAACATCACTGAAATTTAAGCTTCACATAGGTTCAAGTTGCATACTGTGTATAATAATGGACACTAAATAGCAATTGTATTGATTTTCATTTTATTATTCCAGCCTTACTGTCATGTAAATGGAATTACAGACAGACCCACAATTTACGATGTTTAAATCTAGTTTATATCATGAGAATTCTTATTTTTCAGAAAGAATATTAGTGCATTCCAAATCCTTGAACCATGGGAATTATTGTTTTATTTCCTTTAATTTTCCCATTAAGTAAATTAAATCAAATTCTTAGTCCCCATGGGAATACACTTGTTAGCTATAGTACTGCATATTTTTTCTTGTCTCTTAGGAGGTAGAAATTTTGAGTTATCTTCATTAATATTTACAAAATCCAGTGGCTTCCTAGATCCATATCATACAAAAAGTCTAAGGAAGGTCAAACAGAGAGATGAAGCAGAGAAAATTAATTTCTTGTGAAGAAAGGGAAAAAGAAACACTGCTTCTGCATCCTGTCTTCAAAGTCATAACTAGAAAATACTTCATTTTGCATTGAACAAGTGGGCTCACAAGTCATTTCATAAAGCAAAAATGAAGTATTGATGTTTATTATTAAATAGCCAGGAAAATAAACTTCATATATGTTTTGCATTTTCCTAGAGTATTTTATTAGTTTTCATACAGAAAATGGTAGTTAATCTGTGGAGCAGTTTTATAGAATTTAAAAAGATATAAAGTAGAACTAGCACAAAAATAATGACATATATGACTTACTGATATGGCCAGCATATAAATAATGAACTGCATTAGGCTGATCTTGGCTGGCTGCCATATGCCCACCCACCCTACTCCTCAACAGGAAATATAAGATAGAAAGGCTCATGGGTAATGATAAAGACAGGGAAATCACTTACAAATTGCTCTAACAGGAAACCAGAATTAGCACAGGGAAAATTAATTTGATTTATTGGCAATAAAAATTAAATTTGGATGGTGAGAAAAAAATACAGAAACTTGACACCTTCACCCACCATTCCCTTTTCCCCAGTCTCAATTTCAATCCTTCATTTTCAACTCCTCTCGAACTGAGTCAGTTGATAACAGCAGCTCTCTGGCATGACTCCTTCTGTTATGCCTGCTCTAACATGGGTCATCCCCATGGTCTGCAGTCCTTCAGGATAGATTTGCTCAAGTGTGGGCATGGGCAGAAGTTTATCAGGGTATATCTGCCTGCTCTCATCCTCCACAATATTAGCATCACCACGGTCCTCTCCACTATAAGATGGAAA
>NW_005054297.1:7634996-7651111 GCF_000277835.1 Geospiza fortis | reverse complement strand
CTCTTTCTGAGCAGAGTAACATAATTACATTTTTACATTGTAAGTCATTTGTTTGATAGAGTTAGATGTCTAGTCCAAGATTGCTTTTATAGTCAATGGCATCTCCAAGAGTAACTACTGAACTGCTGCTATTCTAGATGTAGGGGTCAGATAGGAAGGTTTTAGCAGAATGCTGCACCTGACCACAGAGAATTGGAGATGTTAATGAAGGCAGCTGTATTTCTCACCTACAAACGTAACTAGTATGCAGCTAAATTCAGCTAAATTGTAGCTAATAAAGTTAATAAATAATTGCATTAGAATAAACAGGAATATATTCACTGTGTTTTATGGACTGTATCACATGCTAACATGAACTGCATGTTATAAGGGTTTTTTGAAACTATTTATTAAGTGCTAGCTTATTACTCATAGTTATTTTGCAGTCTGCTTTTAAACTTGATAGATTCTCAATGAATAATATTATGGACTGATGATAAACAAAACCCAGAATAGTTAGAAAGCTCACGTTAATTTTTACTGTAAAGTACAAATAATGTCAATTCATGCAGCAAAGGATGTACCTTAGACAATTTCCTCATCATTACTACCTCAAAAATGCTTTATTATAATACATTCAACAAAGGTTACATCTAGTTTAGTAGTTTTTTGTTTGGTTCTCTCAAGTGGATAATAATGTCATCTGCCATTATTGCATTAGTAATTCATTATCATTATGATTAGCGTGTACAGATTTTGTAAGTAAGGAAATGAAAAATACAACTGCTGTAGAATGATAGGTTTTAAACTTTGCACATGACACAAAATAAGCAGATAACTATACAAATATCGTAAAATAATTTTTGTGTTTTGTTTTCTTACAATTGTCATGACTATAATGTAAGACATCAAAAGTCTATGCTGATAAATATATTAATCAATAAAACATTAAGATCTATACATGTATAAATTCTGCTGAAAATTTATTTTCTTTTGAAAGACAATTTATAATGGAGATAGTTGTGTATTGATTATGAAAAGATTCCTCCTTTGCTATTATTTAATTATATTAAAGTAAATAGAAAAAAATCTTTGTGAGGTCAATGGTATTAGAGACTGTTTTGTTAGAGAAAAACTATTAGATATAATTGTTGTAGTGCCTTATGAAAATACTTACCCTTAAATTTAGCAACTTTCCTGCAGCAAGAATCTCTCCCCAATCCATATGTTGTGCCATTTGACCATTGAGAAAAGCTTCTTATTTGTTATAGCTGAAAGCATTTTAAGTGGACAGAAAATGAGTTGGTCAGAACTCCTTGGAGGAGGAATACAGCCGTATCTTGAGCTTACAGTTGTCTGCAGCAAAGTGCCTATAAGCTACCGTGAAAACTCTAAAGTACTAATCTTCAGAAAGCTAAAGCCCTTGGCTCCAATCATTTCACCTAGTTAGTGGAATTTTATAAAGTAAAAATATAATTTATTATCTATTTCTCTCTGTTAGACCCTACCACTTCTTTTAAGTGATTGAGTGATGAGTTTTCATGCAAACATCTCTGTCAAAATAATAGATCAGAGATGGCACATCCCCTCAACCATAGGTCGATAACCTTAGGACAGATGTTTGGATGTTTTCTAATGGGACTTATGCTCTCAGTAAATAGATAAGATGTTCATGCATGGTTTTGATTTCCACACACTTAGGCATCTGTTAAAATGACACCTTACCTGTTAACAAGCTAGTCATTTTGTTCTCAAGATATATGGAAATCAAGTAAAGATAGCGGGAGGTGGAACACCTCAATAAAGATGAAAAATGGCTGCTTCCGCTAAAAGTGTCTCCACTTAAACTATATTCTCATATTCATCTATAAATCTCTAAACCTCTCAAAAATAGTAATTGAATAAAACAACTATCTCTGTAGTCTCTGTTTTATTGAAAAATACTTTATCATATCCCTTATTTTCTATATGTTCTTGGTTTTTGAAGAGCATTTAGAATTTATGTTTTCAGTCAATATCAATAGCTTTCTAATGTGCATTGCTGTCTTAACAGAACTTGTACATTTGACACTAAATAAGTATTATATTTAAAATACTGTTTGTATTTTGACTTAAGGAAATCTTATCAACATTTTCATATCAAATTTCAAATCACATTACCCTGTAGAATTTTTAATATTAAAGAAAGAAAGGAAAAAAATCAATAATTACCTAAGACTTTACACCTCTTTTCACCATTTGCTAACAAGACAGTGATTTCTCTTGTGAGAACCATGTTTCACCATGTTAAAATCCAGTCATGATCTATTTAAAAATCAGTAGTCAAATCTAGAGATTTGACTACTGACATTCTTAAAAGCTAAATATGGAAATACAAACCTAAAAAAAATTTGGATGGTTTAAAATGTAATAGTCTATGTATCTGGCTATCCACATAGAGTTATCTTATAATCTAGAAATTTTCAAACTTGATTAGATAAGCCCTTTGTGATATGATTTTCTTGGAAGTTATTCCTTAAAGGCATCCAGAGGCCCCTTTCTGACTTTAATTTTTCTATGAAGAACAATTGTGATAAGATGTTAGAATAACCTTGATAACCTTAAGTTTACTTTTCTGTTGTTATTGCTACTGGTTGTATTTGAATATTTTTTATGATGTGGGAGATACACCCCTTAATAATTATATTACACTAATTATTAAAGATTAGCACTTCACCTGGGGACTTATTTGTTCAGGGCGTCAGAACCAACTAATAATCACACAAAATATGTGTATTTTGGACACTTTTAGCTTTCAAACAGCTCTAAATATTAAAGTGCAAGAAAGCAAACTACACAAGACTTCACTGTTTTTCAGTATACTGAACATTTAATGAGCAAAACATGTAATTAAATTCACCTTGTAGATGCATATTATGAGAAGAAATTATGAGCATGAATATGTAGGGCAACATAAACTATCTTCTGCTTAGAAGGAAAGGGACTGGCTGGATAAAAATTGTCCAATTTTTATTGTGTGTAAACAATAAGAGGGAAAGACTGAAAAACATATATGTAAAGGCATGAGAAGGTTCAAAATAAAGAGTATAAACACAATTTTGGAATTAATACCTGTGCTACACATCAATAGCTGAGATCCACTTTCAGATTTAAATTTTACTTTATTTATTGAAAAGAAATAGAGGCATTTAATATACCTCCTGTATTTCTGAAATCTACTCATCCTTGGTCTCAAATATATTTCTTAAAAAATATTCTTTCTCTATTATAAAGAGAATTTGCTTATCATGGTACCAACCTGAATATTTTGTGAGATGATAATGATTGTGAACTTCTTTTGGATTAAAAAATCTTCAGAGATGTATGAAATCAGAAGTTCAGAGAAGATGTTAAAAGGTTAAACGACAGGAATATACCTTTGGCTAAAGGTTTTATTTAATAATTTGTCTCAACCAACTGTGTCTTTGGTGCAAGAATACTGATATGTAAACAGATAATGAAATTATAGATTATTAAAATTACTAAAATACTTCTATCCATTAACACATATTTGCATCCAGCATATGTAATTTTATAGTATTTGATAAATTTCCCTAGTAATTTTCATTCTTCACAGATTGTGAAAATTGTATTTTTAACACTGTGCTAAAGAAAACAGCATAAAAAATCCATTTGGTAACTTGTGTTGCTCAGCTATATAAATTTCAGAAAATTTTGATGTCTTTCACATGAAAAAAATAAAGTATTTTGCATTCTGAATAGAATGTATTTTACTAAAAAAATATGTCACCACTAGCTCATTTCTCATTTCCTGCAAACCTTTTGTCTTTCGTTATTTTGACAACAGTCTGGACCTAGAAAATATTTTATTGAAAAGCAGTAGAATTGTCACAATTATTTGTTTTGCATTTCATTTTTTTTGAGTCAGTAATAACCTATAACAAAATGCTTTTGAATATATTTTTCACCTGTATTTCAATGTAAAGGATGTTTTTAAACTACCGATTTTGACTTGTATTTGTTATATATATAACATCACATTGACTTTCAAAGTCATGTGATACTGTCTCTTCTCCCAGATTAAGAACTTTTATATTAACTGACTGTTATCAAATAAAATATTACCCATTCCAAAGACTAGAAATTCTTGCAAATTCTTAACAATGTTATTTAGAAATAGCTTTCAATAGTTTCTAATGGAGAACGTAAACAGTAAAATATTTTCAAACACAGACAATGTAGAGTTATCTTGTAGAATAGATCACTTCCTTTTTTATTTTTCCATCCTCACATCTTTCACATCTCCATATCATTTTCTTTTAGGACTGGTTTTGAAATATATT
Organism: Geospiza fortis; assembly: GCF_000277835.1. Lineage (NCBI taxonomy): Eukaryota > Metazoa > Chordata > Aves > Passeriformes > Thraupidae > Geospiza > Geospiza fortis. Next base: position 7,646,789 of record NW_005054297.1, on the reverse strand, counting down.
TATCCAAAGATAATAAATATGAGACGGCTCTATATGATTCAATTTTTCAATAATGTTTTATTAGTTTCAAGTCTTTATTATAAATATTACTCCTTTTTATTAAATATTATTATAATAAAAATATTGAATTATACTTTTAAAGTATTATTTCTAGAATTATAAAATCAGCAACCACAAGCAAGCATACAGCATATTCACATTAGTATTCATTATTATTGTGTCTTTTTTCTCTTATTTGCTATGCACACAGGAATCCCTACCTGGACTTCTAGACAAGAGTTCAATTAAGATTAATGTCAATGCCAATATCAACTCATTAATACAATTATGATTACGATTATTATTTTTATTGCTATTGTTTTTTAAAGTATTGACTTTTGCTAAGTATTGGACACAATGGAAATCAAGCTAAATAGAAGCCACTAAAAAGAACAGGCATTTCAATGAAATGCAATCAACAGTCATGTCCTTTTATTACTGCTATTAATGACAAGCAACATCAGCAAAGCCAACACTGAAATAGTAAACATACTTGACTTTCTCTGTGTGAAATATTTGGGTTTGGACCAAATTATTTCTAATTTAGGTAAATTTTTAGAAATTTTTAAGTCCATGGTTCTTGTACTTCAAAAATAAAAACCACTGAACAGTATTTGTACATTGATTAAAACCTGAAAAAAGACAGATACTTATTTTTGGCACTTTTTGTTGTGATTAAATAAACACATTTTTTACCTGTGAGTACATTGCGTTAAAGCAGAGCAGGAAACAGAAATGTTTCCTCATACAGGGGGATAAAAACCTCTTCTATTTAAGATATTTAAAATAGATTAAAAAGAATCAATGCAAAACTTAAAGCCATATGATGAATGTGATCTCTTTTCATTTTCTTAATGAGACAAAATATCATACAGTTTTACATATAAATCATTAACAACTGAGACCTTAATTCGTAGTAGAATAAACTAAATCAAATTACAGTAAAATTAATACAACATATTTCCTTCAAATTATTTTCAGATAACAGTTTTTTGTAACCTGACAACTGTAGTTGAAAGATGAAAATAAAATTACTACTACAGTTACAGTTTTTATCTACAAAAAAAATCTGTTTATAAATCTAATGTCTTCAATAGACATTAGAGAAATATAAACAGAAACTAAGCCAAGTTAAACAATAGAAGTACCCTTGAAAATTTGCACACTTCAATGTCAGAGAAAAAGTCAACATATAAATTAAATATTTACAGGGAACATTCTGGAAAACAAAGCAATTTTATGAAACCTATATGTCAGACACCTACAGCTAAGCAGTTTAATTTATATAGAATTTGCCTTTTGTGAATTGAAAAGACTCTTGATTTGAACTTTTTTTTTATTATAAAGGAAACACATCTGATGCATTAATTTATCTGTAACTGGAAGGATTTCCCTTGCTGATTTAATCCTGCAAAAAGTGAATTCCTGAGAGTGATAATAATTATGTATGTCTTTTGTCTTTAAGATGCTGATTATTGCTCTCCTGCTTCCTTTCCTGTCTCATCTCTTTCCATATTGCTTGCAAGGAATTTATCCTACTGCTCTAGATGTGTCAGGCTAATGTTGGGAGAGAGTCAAAGTCCATTACTTTCTATTAAATTGAGATAATTGCCCTGTTGTCCTGTACTAAACTATAATGAGTGTCCTGTCTCCTCCAATACTGGGAACCAAAGCTCCAGCCTGATAATCTAAGAAAAAGCACATTGTGCATTAGCTTTACACACAGTCTTTCTCCATCTGTGTCCCTGTCTTGTGAGGGTTGATAGAACCTGAAAGAGCAGTTTTGTGGCTTCAGTCTTTTTTGCAAATTGGAGTTATGGCAGGTAAAATAAATGTTGGTCCTGCTGAGGAGAGTGAAGAGAAAAAGAGCAGAAGGACGGACTCAGAAATGTAGGCTAAACGGATTGGGCCAAAAGTACAACGAATATATGCCCAAAAGGCAGTTTAGCTGGTATTAAAGGAAACTGGTTAAATAGTATCAGGAAATTTATTCAGAACTATGGAGCCATTGGACTATATGTATTGTTTATCTAGAGAGGAAGTTTACCTATCTTCAAAGAACCAGCCTAGAGAAGAACTGTGTATGGCTATAGTTACCAGTTATAGGAAAGTCAGAGAAGAGTAATTATTAATTTGAGGGAAGAAGGACAAAGCTCTTTTCAAGGTTATTGCTTATCTCTGTGGCAAGCTGAACTGTTATTTTCCAAAGATTGTGACAGCCTTCTCTGGATCTAACAAAACTTGTAACTAGACAGCTGCTCAGAGATCCTTCTTTTCTAGTCCTTTTTCTTTTTTTTTCTTTTTTCTTTTTTTTTCTTTTTGAGAAAGTATTAGTATGAACAGTATTAGTATTAACAGGTCTTTGAAAAGACTGTTATCACTAGCTCAGTTAGTTGGAGCACGATGCTAATGGCACCAAGAGAGTGGGTTTGATCCCTCTATGGCCCATTCACTTAAGAGTTGGACTCAAGGATCGTTGTGGGTCCCTTCCAAGTCCATGATTCTGTGATCATCACTCAAGAAACCACAATACAGGACTAGTTCAGCTCAGGTTTTCTTCTGTTAGCATTGTTCTGAATGTGAGCTCATTACCCAGTGTGCAGTGTCAATTCACACACCAAGGTGAGACATTTCTATTTTTTAATCTACTTTGCACAAAGCAAGGAGTACGTGGTAACCTACAAAAGGCTGGCTCCCTGATCATCCAAAATTTATACTATTTATACATTTTAACAAACAAAAGCATCAGCATTAATTGGTTACAGAGTATGTAATGAGTCAGTAGTCATGCTCTCCCACACCAATTACTCTTTCACCAGGTACTGCTCAGTCCTACTGACTTCATTCCTGGTGACTATTGTCCAAATAGCCCATTCATCTTGGGATTGCCTTCCCTATTCCTTAAAAGACTAGCCAAGCGTGAAACATTCACAATGCAATTGCTTAATCATAACTGTCCAGCTACAGCTACTGATTAACAACTGAAAAAAAAATTGAAAAGTTTGATTCAGATCTTGAGGAACTCGAATTTTGAGACGTTCAATACAAGTGTGATGGGTAAAGGCCATGATACTATGTGTAAATTACTGTGCTTCCTAAAGCTAGAAATCAGTCAGAATCAGGCTATGGTTTGTAAGTCTTGAGCTAATGAGGAGATATTATAAAAGAAGGTAGCCAAACCTTGACATGGAAAAAATAGTAATTTTGTAGAAAAGGTATCTGACCCATAACCTACTAAGCAACAATACAGTCCCTCACAATTAGTGTTGAATTATATTGTCATCCAGTACATTTTGTGTAGCATTTAAGTGTATATTTAACACTAAATTTTCCCTTGATTACAGATTGACTTAAATAAATGGTTAATGTTTTCTTGCATGATTTCCCTAGGCCTACAAACCAAACTGTGCAGGATATTTTAGGAAATCCAGTATGTTAGAATGCGTTAAAATATTGCATAACATTTTCCCACACCTTTGCAGAAGAATAGCCTCTGAATAGGGCTTTTGATATAAATCAGTATATCTTTTACTAATGCACCAATATTTAATTCATATCTACATGAAAGATTGACAGAAGGACTGACATGCTGGAGAGAATTATTGTAGCTGTTTGTTTGAATATGTGCCATCAGTAAGAAAACCTAGATAAAACCATGTATATACTATATGCCTGACTGTATTATGGCTTATAAGCTTTTATATTAGGGGTTTTTTCGATCTTAGGATAAGTCACTACATCATTTTTTACATAAGGTGCACACTTCTTTCATGCTCAATGAAAGCATATTATACACATACAGGAAATACCTATAAAACCCCTTCTACTATAAAGTATAAAATCTTATAAACCTTCTATTTTGCTGTATTTTAACCATATAAATTAGATACAATAAATAAAACCAATATTTTTATTTCCTCTTTTTTTTTTTGTAAATTTCTCAAACCTTTTCAATACATGAAGAGTTGTGATTGTTCTTTACGATTTCTATTTTAAAGCAATGCCCATGAAAATGACTGATAAATCTACCAGAAGAACTTCTGAGCTTTTTGTTCTTGTCTATTTCAGTGATCAGCCTGATTGCAAAGGTTAGGCAAATAAATGCTGCCATGCATTTTGCACCCCAAAGACCTCTTCAAATCACAGAAGGACTAATCAATGAAAACATTTTAGGGGTTTTATGAGTTTCACTCTTAAAAAACTTAAATTTTCACCCACTTTTCTTATTTAAGAAATTTTGAGGGGAGAGAGGTAGGGAATCAAACTGCATTTTAAAAGTTGTTTGCATCATAATAACAGTTCCTCAACAGTAATCTCATATTCTCTCATTGCCTTCTAATTACTACTTAGCAAGCAGATTAAGTTCCATTGTGTTCCAAAGTAGCTTCAACTTGCTGTATTGCTTATCAGTATAACCAGCTGTTCAGTGGTAGATTTGGTGATGACGGCATTTTTAATTGCTTTTTTCGTTTGGCTAAGTAAGTTCAGATGGTCACTAATTAGTTCTGTCATGCTGAGGTAGTTTTGTTATGAACAATGCAATCAGTGTTTCATTGAAAAGACAATTTTCCTGAGATCAACACTGCTTAATTATCCCTAGGAATCTGTCCTCAGTTTCTTTTTTTGTTATCACTGTCATGAGTAAGGTGATATGAATAAAACTGAACTGCCACTTAAAATAAAGCTTCTACTAGTGCACATAATGATTTCACATTTTCCTCTGCTCAAAAGCAATCAACTGAAACAGTCATAAAGACTTATTCTTTATTAAGGTCTATGCCGTGCTTTAGGGCAGCCCAAGTTATTTCAAAATTATAAGGCATTGAAGCAGTTTATGATATTCACAGTTGTGTCTGTGTATCTCTTACATAAAGCATCATGAGATGACAGGCTTTTCCTTAGGTATTTTCATCTTATTTTATGTAAGAAAATAGTCTCCCTGAAATACCATAAGTCCTAATGGCTCTTTTCTTCAAGATGAATAAAAAGAAATAAAAAAATCAACTAATGCTGTTGAAAAATCATGAATATTGGTTATTTTTTCAATGTTGTTTTTATTAAAAATTAGCTGATTTTTTTTAATTATATAGGAGTGAGTTTGTATCTTATAGTACAAAAAACTCAGTTGGAGACTAAAGGATCAGTGGAACTCCTAACAGAATTTTTACTTGCAGATTTTTAAATACCTGCTTTTTTCCCCTATTTTTTATTGGAGATCCTCTTTCACAGATATTTTATTATGCCTTATGGTTGTGAATGCAAATGTATACTGATTGAACTGTTAATAAAGATTTACATGTAATGCATCATTTCTGCAGCCAAGGTACATAAAAAATTTTGTAAACTTCTCTGAAACACCAAGTAAGTACCTAAAATTGACTGCACTGTATAGAGTGCAGCATTTGTATAGCAGGATTTTTTCAAATTAATTTAATTCCTTAGCAGTTTGTGTAACTTTAAGATGGAACAGTGTCTCTTGACATTCTCACAAAGCTGTATCTCTTCCAGTTCTATGTTTATAAATATGTGGAAATGCTCTATGGTATTTTGATAAGACAATTTATGTGTTTGGGCTAACAACTCTTTCTGTTGATTCTGGGATCAAATCACTAGAGGATAATTGATAAAAGATGTGAAAAAAATTGAGCTGAAAATTGCATCGCACAGGAAATAGGTTGTAAGGAAGGCTGGGAAAAATATACTGTCATGATTTGCTTGGGGAATATTCAGTTGCATTTAGTCATTTTGCATTCAATATGTCATGGAAACTCCATAAGAGAAATTTCCATCTGAAGAGTCAGATGTGGAGGTAGGACAGAAAGCATGGTAATAATTATACACTGAAGAATGACTACACCAGTAGCAAACAAAAATGGATTTATACCTGCTCATGGAGAAAAAAATGGAAAAATCCAGTTGTACAGGTAGTGACTCTATTCATTCCAAAGCATTATTCTAATATTAGTCACTAAATCATATTTTCTTGCTTTCCATTAACTCCTATTTATAGCTCAAGAATACTGAAATCCAATTTATTAAGTATATAATACATTTATGCTTGTGAAAGTAATCAAAAAACCTCTTAACATTTGTTCGACATAAATATTTGATTACTCAACATTTGTCTGATTGTACAATAATTGTTCCCTGTAGACAAAAATGCTGGAAATGTAAGTCAGGAGTACCAATACCAAACACATAGTAGGAATAGAAAGATATTAAAGGTACCTGAACACAGTTCTTATCAAAATGTTCTTTATATATATATTACATATATATAACATATTTTCCTACATGGAAAAAATTGAGAAAGTGAGTTTCACATAAATTATTTATAAATTTAGATAATGAAATAAGTGAACTTTAAGTGACACAACTACTTCAGAATTACTAAGCTTTTACTTTGAGAAGAATGCTAAAACTTGGAACATATCTTTGAGTACTATAAGATTGTGATGCTTTGTCTTTGTAAAGATTATAAGTTGTAAAATAAACTTCTTCTAAATAAAGTTAAATTTTCAGTCTACATTAACCCTAATCAGTATGCAGCTTCTTTGTGGTCCTGAAGTTGCTATATGATGAGAGAAATGTGATTTTTCTAAAATAATAAACCACAGGATCATAGTATGTTAAGGGGTTGGATGGGACCTTAAAGATCATCTAGGTCCAATGCCCTCTGCCATAGGCAGGGACATCTACCACTAGATCAGGTTGCTCAAGGTGTTATCCAAACTTGCCTTGAGCACTGCCAGGGTTGGGGTGTCCACAGCCTCCCTGGGCAATTTGTTCCAGTGTCTAGCCACTCGCATAGTAAAGAGTTTCTTCTGGATATCTGACTTAAATTTCCCATCTTTCAGTTTGCCTGCATTATTTCTTGTCCTATCACTATAGTTCCTGACAAATAGTCCCTCTCCAGCTTCTCTGCAGGCTCCTTCAGATCCTGGGAGGCTGCTGTGAGATTTCCACGCAGCTCTACAGGCTGAAGCTCTACAACCTGCAGCTCTGCAGGCTGAAGAGCCCCAACTTTCTCAGCCTGCCTTCCTAGGGGAGGTGCTCCAGTCCCCTTATCAACTTTATGGCCCTTCTTTGAACTTGCTTCAAGAGTTCCATGTCTTGACATGGAACCAGACCTTATTTTTTCTTTAGAAAAAGAAAATGGATATATAAATTAACAATAGGAATCTTATATTCCTAAAAACCAGTTTAAGATAATATTGTAGGTTTGTTTTTTGGGGAATTTTCTCCCATCCAAAGGGAAAACACTGTGAGGGGAGGGGTTGTCTGGGATATGGATAGGGGTGTGAGAAACGATACTCACTTTTAAAAAATTTAAAAGGTTTATTAAAACCTTATCAAAATACAACAGAAGACTGAACAAGGAAAAATACAGCATCCTGACCAAGGGATTCAATCACCAGGTACTTGTCAGCAAAATGGATGTTCTGCCTTTTATAATTCTAGCTCCTCCCAAAGTCTTGTCAATCAACTCCTTCTTCACTGTCCAGTGGTGGAGATCACTTTCTTACATCTTAATTGGAGGTCAGGTGTTGCCTTAGTAACCAGCCAACCCTCCAAAATGCCCTAACTTCTAAGGCTATCCCATGATAACAGTGCAAGGGGGAGGGAAAATATAACTACACATCTAGAAAACTTCATTTAACATATACTTAATATTCACCCCTTAATTGTGAGAGTCAACCATCTCATTACTCATCTCTAACAGGGACAGTTAAATAAGAGGACATAGCCAGCCACTCTCACATACCACAGTAATGGCTTGGACAGGGAAAACTAGAATTTGAAAGTCATGCCGGGGGGATAGAGGAGCAGTTCGGGTGTTGTGATGTAGGTAACCTGAGAAGCATTTGGACTCCAGGACTCTTGCCTGGGGGTGGGGGGGGCTGGTTGCAAGTCCTTTTTCTGGTTCGTCCCTTTTTCTCGTGGAGGAGAATGGTCATGTGTCACAGATGGCATTTGGCTGCTCAGGGGATGTTGCTACACTTGAGCTCCCCACCCTGGGTCTTCCCGTCTCCACTGCTCCTGCTTGCTGCTCCAGGGATAGTGCTACAGTTTAGCTTGCTGCCAGAATGTTACCCAGACCAGCTGCTGGCTCTTCTGCCTGTGAGTTTGGCAAACACGAGCCACCTCCTGTCCTCGCCCAAGCTCCCACCAGCACCTCAGGACGCTTTCCGAGCCCAAGGAAATGGGGGAACCATGGGTGGTTCCCCCCCGAGGCCACCGGGGAGCCATCACAGCCCCTCTGCCTCACCGGGAGCCACCGCAGCCTCTCTGCCCCACACCAGCCAACAGCAGCCCTTGCAGGTTGTGATTGTAACTACACTAATGGGAAATTGCTTGATAGGCAAGAAAAGGCTGTTACTGGGGTTTCTGTTTGATGGTCTGTTATTTTGTTTGTTTTTCTTTGGTTTTGAGTTTTTCTTGTTGTTTCTGTTGTTGTTGTTTTTCAGTCTTTATATACACATATATATACATGTATATACATATATATGCATATATATATGTATATACATACACACACAGATATATATATATATATTCCAGTAAAGAACTGTTATTCCTTTCCCCATATTTTTGCCTGATAGCCCTATAATTTCAAAGTTATAATCATTTGGAGGAAGGGGTCATCTTTTCCATTCCAGGAAGGTTCCCACCTTCCTTGGCAGACACCTGTCTTTTAAACCATGACAGATAACAATATCAGCCTTTTATCCAGAACCAGTGACATTGGAAAGTTTTTTAGAGTTGGTTGTCTCAGAATGTAATCTCAATTTCTTTACACCTAATTCATGAAATTGCTCAGAGCTGAACAAGAGGATATTTTGAGAGATACCATTTTTACACTAAAACTTAAGCAGGGTTAAAATATTACCTCACATATTGTTCTGCAATTATCTCTACCTTGTAATTAATTTAATTGACACTTCTTTTCAATGTGTTTGTTTTTGCCATCTGGCATTTTCACGGAATATCCTAGGCACACTTCAGGGCACATATATCCCATATACCATTCCCAATGGGTACTTTGAAGGTGGCAGTCTGTCTTAGAGTAAATCAAAGTTTAGTTTCTTTACTGTGAACCAGGTAGTTCTGCTTGGACTCAGAATCATGAAACATTTCTTCCTAGTAACACATGCCTGAATTCTGTACTAATTCTATAGTAAGAAGTATAGAGAAACACATTGGTGACTTACTCTTCAAAGCATGAAAACAATCATTTGCACTTTTAGAATATGATAGGTTTTTTAAAAACCCTCTTCATGAGAAAAACATTAGGAAATCTGCTCAGAATCATAGCACCAAGGCTTTGGTTTTGTTCTTTCCTTAAGGATACCAAAGGGATGGCAGCATTAGTCCTTAGTATCCAAATACCTCAGCATAAGGGATGTGATAGTAATAGATTGTTCTTCCTCACATTGGGATCTGCTTGGAAGTGGTTTTATGTTTGTTAGCATGCTTTTTACCCTTTTTTTTCCTTTGTCCATTATCTGCCACTCCATATTAACTTTGATTTTATCATTTACAGCTTAGTTTATGTTTGACCATATTAACTTACTTTCTGTGTAAACAACAAATCTTTTTTGTCCAGTTCCATATCTCTATTTCTTCAACTGGACACTAGGGAGGGGTTTTGATCCCTGGAGTATCTGGTGTGTGCTTGGGCCTCATCTCTTAATAACTCATGCCTGTAATCCAGCACACTTTTGTCTCTGTCATCACTTCTTAACATCTCTCTTGTCATACCGGGGGTGATCACTATACTTGCCTGACTAAGGTCATGTACTGTGTCATTACTCTGTAGTCAAAATCATCTTATTCTACACCTAACAAATACTTGTTGCTATTAATTTTGTATTAAAATGATAGTTTTACCATACTAAAGTATGTAAAAGGAATTAGCCATAATCACCTGGTCATTAAGCAAATTGTCATTACAAATAAACCAAGTGAAAACATAGCTCCAGCCAGGTCACAAGAAGTTCAAATTGAGTAAATCTGTCTCCATTCTGCGACTTTGCAAAATCCGCACAAAGCCTGGGGCTTCATACTATCTGTGGCAGAACTGTATTACTGGGCTACAGGGCTATATTATGGGATGTAAAAGGCACGAGGTCAATGGCAGTCCTCTATAATCACATGAATTTGTGTCATTGTAGAGAAAGTAATCCAAGATGCACTGTGACAGTAGGAATAGGATTCTTAGCTACTTATAGCAAGAAAAATATCTTCAGGGTAATTAAATCTTTGTCCTGTCCCAGAATTATTTCTGCTGGTTTTTTGTTGTTGTTGTTGTTTGGTTGGTTGGTTTTGGTTTTTTTTATAGGATGAATAGTTACACCATCTTCTCAAGGAGAGGGGATATGGGATTGAAATTCTTGCCTGTGTTAAGAAGTACCTTGATATCTCTAAGACTTCTGATGATAATACCTTCATGCCTCTGGAATTTGCTTTCAGTCATGTGAGAATCTTTGGTATCACAACTTTAAAAGCCGTATCTGTCCTACTTTGAGGAAAAAACACATAAATATAAGACACCACTTTCTATAAATTTCATAACAGAAATTCAATACACCAGGCTAATTTCAGATACCAGTAAGCACATCAATCAGAGCACAAAGGCAACCATTTACACCTCTCAGAACACAGTAGCTTTAAGGAACACTGTACTGTTTTGTTTTTAGAGAATAAACTATATCTACATATCTGTAACTAACTTCCAATAGTGATTTGATCATATGACAGAAGCTTGTCAAATAATCATTATATGTACTGGTATGACCCAGATTGTCTATTTATTCAATGTTACATCAGTAAGAAACCTATGTTCATTATGTCTGGATACCAACAATTAAATGATTTGTAAAATGTATCACATTTTACAATTTTATTTTCAGAATGTATTAAACCATAATATAAAACAGTTTAAAATTGTTAACTTTTTTTTTACATCAGTCTTGGTAATGGTTTGATGTACAACTTTTTCTGAGCTGTAACAATGTATAGTACAGTACAGGAGCTCAGAAGTGACACCAGCCACTGGGAAAACATGCACAGACTACTATGAGTAAGTTAGAGATGGAAATCCAACTGGCTACTAATATAAAAACCTCCCAGATATATTTAACCAGTATCTATCACCTCCCCTAGCAAAAGGACTTGACATTTCAGTAAGTGTTGTGACAGAGTAAGACAATGGCTTTAATGTATTTCATGATGAAATAAATATATTTTGAGCTGTGTAAGAAAATATGCTATGATGACAAACCCCCAAGCTCTATATGGAAAGATGACTGAATCATTCTCTGCACTACCCACTGCAAGCCTGACAGTGCTACTTTTTAATGCATATTATTTTCTGGGTACTTCAAAGCAAAAGCACATAACAAACCATGATAAATGAATATCTTTTAAAGTTCTTTCTTGAACCCAAAGAACTGATTGTTGCTATAACTGAAATTGGATTATTGCTGTTGTAGGAACTGAATCGTAACAGTCACCCCAGAGGCTTGTTCCATGTTTACTTCTGTGAGCAGCAAATCGGCAAATTTTGACACCTTAAACACACTCATTTGTTACACTTTCTATAATTATTATTTTCTGAACTCAGATCTGGGTGCTCTGGACAGACACTGTGTTTCTTTCACATCTTGGTGTTTATTTCAAGCACACTGTGGGGCAGGCTGTCCCAGGATCAGGTGTGCTGAGGGGCATCAGGGCCATGGGATTGGGCTGGGG
>NW_005054297.1:7592230-7634896 GCF_000277835.1 Geospiza fortis | reverse complement strand
GGCAGTGCCTGTGGCAGGTCTGGGCAGGGCTGTGGGGAGCTGGGGAGCAGCTGGGATGGGGACTGATGGCCATGGGTGTGAGGGAGCACTGGACATGGTGGGGTCCTGGGCAGTGGACAGGGTGGGGACGGCCATAGGGTAATGGTCAGGGACAGTCAGGCCTGGTGGTGCTCTCAGGGCCCTGTCAACCATTTTACATCACCTGCCTCGCCTGTTCTGGCCAGAACTGTATGAATCCCTCCAGTAAGAAAGTTACTGTGTGTTGAGAGTTTTTTGCAGGACAATGGACATGTGCAACATATGCACAATCCAGCCTTCATAGAAACTGAGTAAGGTCACAATGCCCTTGAAGGACACGAAAGAACATGCTCAGAAGCAGACAGTTCAGGATGCAAAGGCAGACGAGAAAACCACAGTGAGACTCATGAAGAAGAAAGACTAACTAAAATTAACTGGAAAATTAAAATGTGTGTGTAAAAAGATTTAACCAAATCATTTATTAGCTTGAGGCACAAACAATAGAAAAAAGTATAAATATAGCTTGCTTTTTGCAATAAATTGGCTTCACTCGATCATATTGATCATGGTGTGATATCCTGTTACTGTTCCTCTGCAACTGTGCAGCAGCCATCCTTACTGCTGGCTGAAACTGAGGGGCAATCATGTGTTACTTCTGAACCTCAGCTGTGAAACAGTGAGATGAAAGCATTTTGTCCATATGAAAATATGTTTAAAAAACTCTAAGCAAACATACAGACTCTAGAGGCACCCACAAGGCGAGTTGGCAACATTTTACAAAGCCCGCTCTCCTTCCTTCCATGAAGACTGCAGGACCCAGAGGGACTTTGGAAGGAAGAGCAAAATGCTAGAAGGAAGTGACCTACACCAAAGAAGTTTTGTATACTAGTTTTAACCCTGCTATAAAAGGTATTTTCTTTATTAATTGAGTAGTTTGAGCAATACCATTAATATTGTAACTTGGTTAATTAAAGGTGGGCTTTGTCTCTTTTAATTTGACTGCAAAAATGTTAGCTAATCTAAGAATAAATTCTTGGCTTAAGAAAAATTCAAGACGAAAATCCAGGAAAAAAAATCTAATTTTTTCATTTCAGATGGTATAGTTCCCAGAATCTGTTGCAAATAATCTTTCTATGACATAAACAGGAACAAATGCTCAATACACATAGAGAAAGAAAAAACAGCTTTGCTAAACTGAACTTCCATGAAGACAAATATTATATAGTTCACCTATAAAGAGACACAGGGAAGGAAGAAGCCTTGCTTGTCAGGGTGAGTATCATCAGTCTCAGCTAAGAAAAAGAAAACCCTAGATCTTCAGGGTTGCACTAAAGATAATTCCCTTATTTGGTCCATTTTATGATATTCAGTGCTTTAAAAATAACAAACAAGCTTCAAGTTATATTTTTTAATAAGTTGCACTACTAGTGGTGGTATTTCCTAGAAACTACTTGAGTCTGAACAACTGAACGTCTTTTGCAAATTACTTAGAATCAATTTATATCAGTACCAGTAATATCGAAAGTTTACAAAAAGTTTTGTGGGATGATTGAAAAAAACAAAATACGGGTGCAAATTTATCTGGTTTTTGATACACTTATGCATGTTTAATAACATACCTTGCAATATGAGTAAAATCAGGACTTGGGCGAATAAACACATCCTTGTCAGGGTGGCAGCTTGTATATGTGCTTTTCCTGTGCTGTAACTTCTGTGTAAATAAAAATAGTTTGAAATACTATATTCTTCTGTCTTTGAAAGTAAGCTAGTTTGCTTATTGATAAATAAGTATCAATACAGTTCCATGGAAAGTTATCATTCAGTGGATGAACACATGGTAACTTCTAATACATGCCAAATTTCTATTTTACATTGTTTAGATACTAGTAAGTAAGAATACAGGCCATACTTGGAAGATAATTTTGTATTTTGTCAAAGCTGGACATTCCTTATATATAATGATTAAGTTAATGAGTTAATGAACAAAAAACTGCAGGTGTTTTACTACAAGCTAAGGGAAACCAATAAAAAAGTTGCAATAGACAAATGGCATTATTTACACTGGCTAGTTAGGTTCTATGACATTTTCTACTGTTCAATCAACAGTCAAAGAGCAGAGGGTTGAGAGCAATAACAAACTGCAAGCAAGGTTTTTCACTAGGAACCACAATGACCTCATTTTTGTCGCTTAAGTAATTTTTGCCCAGAACACAGATATCCACTCACATATTGATGTGGACAAACAGGAATTCTACATAGAAGATAGCACCTGGCAGGTAAATGACTTGGTAGTTGAAGAAATTCTGACTGCGCAAGATATTTGTCATGTGAGGAGCAGGCAAATATACTTGATGATCCCTTTAATCTTGAAAGATTCTGTGATTCTATGACATATTGCTGTGATTAGTTTCCTTACAAAATCTCAAATTTTTAATGAGAATTAGGAAATTTAAATTGCTTAACTTCTAAGTAACTTCTGATTTTTGCAGGAGGTCAAAGTAGATCACCACAGTGATGCTTCCTGGCCCTATAATTTACAAATATATAAGGAATAAATATTAATAAGTGTAATATTAAAATCATGCTTCAAGAGTTTTAGTGCTCTTACAAATCATAAAACAGTCATAAGTCTAGCTATGAAAATAGCTGTTAGTGTCTGAAAATAGCCATTAGTTTCTGAAGCATGTGAAAATCCCAGACTGGTGCTTCTTAAAGCATGTTAATTCTTGGTCTTAGATTTGTGTTCCCTATCCCAGATGAATGAGGAACAGAAACATTTAAATGTTTGTCTTTCACACTTTCCAATATTTAGCTGCTTTAACATTAAGTTAGAACAATGGAAAAAGAGCCATAGTACATAAAACAGAGTTTGTAAGTGAAATTTACTGTAGAGAGATTTGCAGACAAATGCACTGAGCAGAGAGGTAATTTACTTGTCCTAACCTCTAAATTTCATATTTTGTGTTTAAAAATGTTGTTTATATTAGTGAGCAATGGTGATGTGCTATTATATCTTACATTTGATCTTGGTATGACATCAAATATCAATGATGATTCTTCTAAATATTTTTTGAATAAAAAATATTTTCTGCATAAAAAATTCCAGACCCCCTGTACTTTTTCTGACATTTGTGTTAACACTATTCTGCTAATAGGTCTACACTGGCATTTTAACATAATAATTTCAAACCAAATTAAGTTATGAATGAGTGATTATTTTTCAAGAAAAGTGAATTCAAGACAGCATTGGAAGTATACTTAATTATTATGCATGATGTAATTCTCAAAGACATACACATCTGAGAATTTGGAAACTACAAACTACAGACTATAAATGTGCTGTGAACTGTTACTGTATATACTAGGAACAGAAATGAACCTTTAAGGTCCAGAAAACAAGCTGTATTTAATGTACCTGTTGCCAACAATAATTGCTGCCTAAGGAGATATGAAATAGTTTAAGAAATGGCTGATATGTAGGAGCTTAACTTTGTGGCTAAAACATTTTACAGCACAGTGATAAAGTTAGTAGTTAATAGTAAAGTTACTTAGTAGTAGTATAGGGAAAATGTTTTATAATTGTGTATTCATTCTTACTTTGTCATAGCACCTGATGTCATTGATAGAGTCTGCTTATATTTGCTTTCTAGACTGTATTATAAATTTTATCTTAGGTATAAAATAGAAACATTACTAATAGGACTGTGGTGGGTTGACCTTTTTTGGCCTTCAGGTGTCAAGTAAGATGTCCTCCCACTCACCTCATCAGCAGATAGGGGAAGAAAATAAGATTAAAAACTTGCAGGTCGAGATAAAGGCATTTTAATAAAGAGAAGCAAAGGCTGCACACAGAAGCAAATTATACCAAAAATATTTATTCTGTACTTCTCAGCAAGTAATGTCCACCTACTTCCTGGGGATTAGAACCTCAGTATGCATAGTAGTTACAATCTTCATGCTGTGCAAACACTGCTAAGCCATAGTCAAGATGTTGGTGTGTACCATCTGAGCTACACAGTACCCCCCTATAAGGGCTTCTTATAAATATAAATATAGGACGTAATTTACAAAAGCAAATTAAATATAATCCTACATTTTCAAACTTTTAATCAATTTAATATTATAATCACTGGGTGTCTAGTATTAACAATCTAACAAATTAACAACCTAATATTAACTATTGTAGAAGATTATCTTACTTTGGAGAAAGAGCCATTAAATATTATTTTTCACTTTCATTACTATTTGTAAATTGAAATACTGTGTTTTGCATAGCTGCTAAGTTACAACTACAATAAAAACAGATATTTTATCATCCTAAGTGGTGTCATTCCAGTGACTGACTATAGTCCTCCTCCAACATTCTTCTAATTATCTATCTGCATCATCATTTATTTTGAGTAGTTATCTTGGCAGGTAAACTCTGTTTGAAAATCAGTGCTTGTGGAAATAAATCAGCAAAGACAGCAAGATATAGACCCCCTCATTACCATGATATTGATTTCAAGTGAACATTTGTCTTGTTAGTGTTCTTTTAATTGGAATTAGCATCATTGCAATCCTGATCAATTACTGTATTTTAATTTCAAATTCTGTGCTCTCCATCTGCCCAATTAACGTGAAAGTGTGTTTTGTTTTGTTTTTCTAATCTTAGACGCTAAGTTGAAGCAGATGCTTAGTTTCTAGAAATTAATCCATCAAACATTTTCGGTACATGCTATTTCAAATATTAAAATCAGTTCTATTGTATGGCAATCACATTTTGTCATGACTTGACATTTAGTAGGAATAGTTGAAAATAATTTTTAGAGATGAGCAATTCCAAGATTTAGTATATAATTTATTGTTTTTATTTAGTTGCACGTTATGGATCATCATTCCAAGCATGACACAGGATTCTGGAACACTAAAAAAGACAATTGAGAAACAGAATGGGATGTGTTGTGGAGAATCTTAGTTGATGCTTCAGCATTTGAGAAATCATGCATTCAACAGATCCTCAGGAAACAGGTGATTCTTTAGAGCTCTAAGTCACACTGCAGGCAATTTTTGAGTTTAAGGATGTCTTCCTTACAGTGAGAAATATCTATTGTTAAACATTACACATTTCAAATTATAGGGCTACAGTGGGTTCATGACATCCTGACACATTTTCAAGATTGATTTTCCTGCTTTCCTTCATTTATTTTTCACTTGTTTCACCAGTACATATTAAATGCTGATTCAAATATTTGATGCATTCATTCAGATAAGTGTAACTTTCAGATGAAATTACATTCCCAAAATTATTTTTTTTTTCCTGAGGGTCTGAAACCCATATTTTCTCTTTTTTGATCTCAAAGTGCATCCATTACCAAAAGGGCAGAGTACAATGGAAGTATTAATGCCTTCCAAGGAAAACTCAAAAAAAATATGATGAGAGTTTTTATCAACAGAAACAGAGTGACACTGGCTTTCAGCTCAAGAAGAAGAAAAAAACAGCATCCAGCTGAGGAAAATGTTGGCATCTTTGTTGGAATTCCTGAAAATTCACAGTGATTTTAGTCAAGCAAAATCTCTTTGCAGAGTTTTGGGCCATCTTTTGGGATTCATTTTCCTTTTTAAAGCCAATGCTGTATTTTGTAGACAGAAAGAAGAGTCACTCTCTGTACTTTCACAATCGCTGTTGATTGTTATGATCTCCCCCTGAAGGCTAGGGTAATTCAAAGTTTTGTTAATAGATCTCTTGGGGCAGATTAGAGTGAAATAACACTGAATTATTTGTGTTTATGAAAACACATACCTATATATGTATGTAGTGTTTCTGTTAGAACAATTTTGTTACAGCGGAAAGGAGGTATTGATCATTATTAATAGTAATCTGTAATAGTAATATAAGAGCATGAAAATAACACTTAAGAAAATGTATAAGGAAAAGAAAGAGAAAGAACGAATAAGAGTAGAAAGAAATCACTACATGTGGATGAGACTTGATTTTGCAATTTAGACGTCCATTGGTCGAAATGATGACTGCAGTCTTGATTGGTTGGGGGTGGATGAAGCCCAGGGAACACAAAGTTCAGTGGGTTGATGTATGTTTAGATTCACATGGGAACACCCAGGTACTTCCCCTGGAGGGGGTTTTACACTGTCTGTTGCAACACTGCGGACTGTGCTAGTAGAAGGCCCCAGAAACAAGTTTTGTGGACTTTGGGTGTCTTTGGTGGTTTATGATACCTTCTAAGACATGGCAGCTGTCTTTTATGTCAGTGTAATTGAGCCAGTTATGCCCCATCAGAAGGGACGAGTAAAGTCAATGTTCCAATACCTTCCCCTCAGGGGCAAGTTTTACAATTGAGCCAATTGTGTAAGGGAAGACTATGGCATGGTAAGAACTATCCCGCCTCACATCATCTGCCTCTTACTGACCTCTTTCCTTTGGCTCAAACTCCAGCTTGTTGCTAAATAAGCCTTGATTTTTGTTGTGGTCATCCTCAGGTGCCCGTGCCCTCTGCACCTGAGCTGTTACTTCACACATCATTGGCAAAGCTCACGCCCATTATCTGAGTCATTTACCATTAACTTTACAGCCTCTCAAGGATTCCAGTCAGAATGTTATTTTTTCTAGCCATTCAGTACATATCAAGACAAGGAATTTTAGCCCTACAAACCTCCATCTACCTAGCAAAGTTTGGCGTCATAATTTAAAAAAATAGAAACATGGCATCTGGCCTTATTTCTAAGGGAAATGGAAGAAAAGTTGTTTTATGTTTACATTGAGAATTCCTTTTCTCTAAAGTGGGAAAGCCTCTACTGGCTTCATTTTATGTGTTGCAGATCCACAAAATATTCTAAGACACTGATTGAATAGTCTGCGCATTGGCTAAATAGGTTGAAAATGTTTAAAATAAACTAAATATGTATCTGAAAATGCATAGAATACAGAACATATATGAAAATATCTCTATCTCAGAGCAAAGCATTAAATAATATTGTGAATTATATTGACCTTACATACTCTTACAATACCTGCATTTTCCATCCTCCACCAAGTCTATCCTAATTCCATTGTGTACACTGTTTGGTTTTAGTTACTAATATTGGCTGAGAAACTAGAGGTTATTGACCAAACATTTTTTACAAATGTGCCATCTTTGCATGTTGCCATATTTTTTCCTCATATTTTTTTTTTACTTTGCTTTACCTTTTACTACTCTAATCTCTTACAATTACGAACTTCACATAAACATTTGAAAATCCTAACCCTAATCTGGCAGTAAGGGCATTTACATAATTTTAAATAATGGTTTCAGTTTTTTTAAAAATTTAAGTAAAGTTTTATAAAGATAAGAATAAAATATATCTGGGAAAATACTATTTTATGCACCAGTTAAATCACTTCCCCTCCAATGCACAAGAAGGTGCTTTACAAAATAAATCTATATACAGCATAATATATATATGCCAGAAACATTGCTGGTTTTCAACTTATAAAACTATATTTAAGACTATCCAATTGGAAATGTCAATCAAATAACATCTTGGCAAATGTGAAAATACAGAAATTTCCTTTTGTGTTTGAGAAACTGGAGATGATTTTCAAGACTTTCAATTGTTTTTGAAACATTGTGTCAAAATATATTCATTTCATTAGTCATAATGATATTGTGTTCAAGAATCAGCAGTGAGGATTATTTTCAAAAAATAACATACATTTTTAAATGCAATAGTTGTTTTAATTAATAATTTTCAAACATTAAGTTCAGTAATTTGTTTTCCTTTTTTAAAAAATCCCCTTCCACAGTAGATATTTTAAATCAAATTTTAGCATATTTAAAATATTTTGTACCCTCTGTGGTTTAAAAACTAATACATATTAAGCGTGTACATTGATGTATATAAAATCAAATAGATTTAATTTAATTAGCTTTAATATATATATATATATATTTAGAACAAAATCCAAAAATACAATGAGAACTTAGATGTGTTATGAATATAGTCTGAATTTTATGAAGTTAAGGAGCTAAAGTTTTATGCAAATGATTAAAATGATATTAAGGAAAGGAGACAATTCTGCAGACCAGTGTCTGTTTTGAAAGTTACAGTTTTCTATTAGCAATTTTTTTTCTTACCTTTATCTTATTGCATCACAACTCCATCACTTCTTATACAGGATTTGCCAGAGTGCAAAAAAAGCAATGAGATGGTTTTGGATTTTTTATATAGCACACAGTTACACTAGTAGAGACAAAAGGATCCATATGAGCTGCTTAATATAAAATGCTTTTTCTTTAGTTTCTGAGATATTTTTCTACTTTTTAAGTTAATAAGTTGAAGCACAGTAATTAAACAATAAAATAATTTAGGATTCACAGAACCACATTTGAAGCTGTTCTTTCAAATTTTGCACTGACTTTTGGAAGAGATTTTGTAACCTGTTTTTATTCCATGAACATTTTTTCTCTATCAGCTAGACATCAAAGCATTTGAACTGATGCTACAAAACAAGTTTTTTCTTCCCTCTTCACTTCTCTTCTCAATCTGTCATTTGCATTTTGAGTCTACTTCACATATCCTAGTTTTGGCAAATATAGCCTCAGAATTAATGAAACTGACAAAAGTAGTGTACATAATGTGAAATTTCATGTCCCCTTGAATTCATTTTTGTGAAAGTTAAGGCATTTTTCAAATATGGATCTTGAAGCGGAAATTTCAGGCAAATTTCTTAGCACAACAAAAATAACACATCTAAACCACATTTGACTTCAAGAAGAAAATCATTATTAATACTGTCCTAGAATTTCTCATTACATAATTTAAGTTCTAGAAAGTTGAAGGCTAAATAAGTCTCACTGGTATTTGGGGGTGTACATTTTTTTATTTCTTTGTATTTACTAATGGTTCTCTTAAAGAATCATACAAAAGAAAAAGAAATAGCTCTAGCAATCTTAATTTGTGCTAAAAACCACAAATTAATCAATATGGAAACACATGTGGAGCTTTTGTAAATTGATAAAGTTGTATGTTGCAAAGACAAACAGAAAGTATAAATACATCATTATGAAACAAAGTTAAAACGTTATTTTCTCTTGACAATTATTCCAGATCTCTGAAAGTAGATAAATATATATGTAATGGGGTATGTTTGTCTTTCCTTTTTTTATTCCTTCTGTCTGTGCATGCAGGTATCAAAAATGACTGCCACTCTTTGTCATGGTGAAGCTGGTATTTATGTTTGCAGCTTTCATGGAAATGTGTATAGTCTCTTAATGTGTCAGTATTATTTGTGTAATAATTCTAAGAGGCTCAAGAATTAAGTTTGGAGCCTTAAGATATCCTATATTTGGCATTACACAGATCTGGAAATATTTTTAACCCTTAAATGAAGTCAGGTTCAATATGTTTTTGGGCATATAGCTACACCCATATAGACAAGGAATGGCCACTGAGGTTTAAAAGAAATGTTTTGGAGATACTAAAGCATTAACTGTACCAAATAAGCCACAGAGTCTTTTAAAGTGAAAATAAGTCACCCATTCTGAGGAAAATGGGGGGAAAATTATTTGTTTCTCAGTTTATTTTATTTAATCACTTAAAAAAAAAAATACCCAGAATGTTAAAAAACATTCAAAACCATTCCAAATTGAAAGACACTTAATCAAATACTCAGATTTCCTGATAAGAAGTGAAGTGCTTTTTTGAATAGAAGAGTTAAAAAGGTCTACTCCTAGTGCAGAGGAGCAGCATTTGTAATTTAATCAGTTTCCACTAAGAAGCAAAAATCTTGGTTTGAATCTGTGCTTTTGATATTGTTTGCATAAAAAAGTAGTAATTTGCAGCAGCAGAATAATTTGTAGTTTCAAATGTTCTTGTTGTTAAGATCTGCTTACTTCTTTCCTTATCTCCCTAGTATACACAGTAAAATGCCATCACAATTTTCTTTATCATCCCTTGGTTATTGCCAGAGCAAATATCCTAGGGGGTGAAAATCTCACAAAATTCTTATTTACTAGGTCCATATATACAAATATTTTAGTTTTGTCTAAAGGGAAGGAGATATTATTTTCACTACAGTGTATTAGCAAGGTCAAGCCAGTTTGGCGTTTTCCTTCTGTCATGGTCTGCTAGTGCTGGCTTTGAATTCTCATGATCTGGCCAGGTAGTGCCTTATACTACAAAAGTTCTGTTCTAGAGGGTGATCAGGGAAGGATTACAACAGGGAAATCATCTTATTACTGTCCAGGAGCCACAATCCAAAGGGCTGGGTTGATAAAGAAGAGTTAACTGAGTCACCTAGGAAGTTAAATACTCATTAAAAGCTGCAGTAGCTTTAGAAGCAGATTTTCTTCAGTCAGATCTCCATTGCTACCATGGCCCACTCTAGTCACAGAACTGGTACTTTATTTCTAATTGAGAAGCAATTAAAAAGATAGATAGGAAGAATTATCTTATTTCTTGATATTCAGCAGGGAAAAATAGAACATTAATTCTGCATTACTGTTATAGATGAAGGGCACAGAAAAATGTAATGTAAAAAGAAAATTACTAATAATATTAAAAAAATTCATTAAATAGATGTCATAAATTTGCATGAAAAAAAATTACAAGATAGTAACTCAGTCTCCTCACTTTTCTCACACAAGATAGACAAATTTAGGCAGATATTTGTGTTAAAAACACAAACTGGGCAACAAGGCTTCCTTCAAACAGAGGTAAAGGATAAGATTACAGAAGACAGTGACATACTGCCTAACCGGTTACATTTTTATTTAGTAGAAATAAAAATGACTTATTATTTTTACACCACTTACATTTTTAACCTAATACTAATTAATTGTTTTTGCTACAAAGATTTGCCACAAAAGCATGACATGGTGTAAGTACAGAATACATTTATTATTTCCACACAACAGGTATGCTCATTTGTCTTATTCAGACTCAAGCAAAATACACTACATACCATATAGAATATGTCATTTTTAAAAAATTGGTTGATGTTAGGATTTATTCAAAGTCAATTTAGGAATAAGCATAGTTTTGTGACTGGAAATACTTAAAGTGCTGAGAGGTTTTAGGGATATTTTTCTTTTCTGTTTTATAGTGAAATAAAAAGTACTAGACTGTTTAAAAACTGTCCATGTCCATAAATGTTTAGCATCCCTACTAGTACAGAAACCTCTCTATAAAATGCTTTTAATCCACTTTTGTAATTTTCAAATATTTATTTTCTTTTTAAGGAGATAGCTATAACCACAAAAAACAGGGCTTGAAAAGCGTCTGTTGAATCCACTTATCAGGCAAATATCAGGCTTAAGGATATATTTAGCAATGTAAATTTGTTTATTTATTTGGTTTAAGAGAAGAGAATTTTAGAACAGATTGTGATTATATATTATTTTAGTTATGTAGCATTCAAAAATAAATTTTATGAGACTAAGATATCAAATGAGCACAGACTGTGCTTCTGTAAGATTTAAATTATATGCAGTAATGGGAATAATCTGTATATGTTCTTATATTATATATTACCTGAGAGATTATTTTGTTAGGAAAATATCCCAAAACATTAAATGGATTTGAAAGTGTTTGAATGTTTTTAGATTTAGAAAAAATTGCATTTTTTGGTATTGCAAATGTATTACAATTATGCATTATATTTGAGAGACGACCAAAAATCTAAACAGTGGTCATTATTTTATCCCTATTCATGGACAAAACAGTGTTGGTTTTGCCAGAACTTCCAATAAGTCATTACTTATTTTATTCCTGAAAAATTTTAAATCATAGAATATTTCCAGTTGGAAAAGACCTCCAAGGTCATCAAACTCGACAGCTAATGTAGCACCATCATCTCCACCACGGAGTCATATCTCCAAGTGCTACATCCACAAGCTTTTTGAACACTTCCAGAGTTGGTGATTCCCTAGGCAGCTTGTTCCAAATAATACATCAAAAAATGTTTCTCCCCTGTTTCATAATATAACATTGATTTAAATATTCCAAATTAGTAAACGGATTAAGTAGCAAACAAGATATTAAAATAGTTTCAAATCCACATTATTTGTTAACAATACATTTGTTCATTATTATACTTCAAAGTTATAATAAACTGTTTTGTAAAATTAGTTACCAAAGATTTCAAAATTATACCTACCCTGAAGACTCCTGATGGAGTACTTTGGGTGAACAGATTAACAGGGTTCTCATATGTGTTGCCATACAAAATCAAGCCAGAGGGATCTAAATTTAGTAAGAAAATTGGACCAGCATTTGCTAAATTTACTTAAATTAATGGAGAGATATGTCAATGCCAATAACTGTGGAATAACACCTATTGAGTTATGAAGGTGATTTTTTTGTCATTGAATGTCTGCTAAGATAATTGAAAGTGTTTAAATTTAGCTATCTTCATAGGATTTTGAGTCAATATATAATTTTCAGTAGTAATAAGATTTGGGTGTCCGGTGTTGATTTAAGCAAAACCAAAGCTACAAATATTTTTTGTATCCAAAATTTTTAGTTATTAATTTAGATTATTTGTATAATGACTTGCTCTAAATTCTGTCTAGTGTTTCTTACAGGTTTTTTTTTTAATTTAAATTGTGCTAGTCTAAGTTACAAATATGTAACTATATATGCTTGATTTATCATCTTGTTTTTTCAGATCACATAAATTTAAAAATAACTAGTACATGAGGCAAAAGCTAGTGGATAATTAAACTTTGTTGGTAGGTTGTTGTGTTTTTTTGTCACAAGCTACTAAAAACTTGATGGCAGAAGACAGAGAAGGAAAAAGTATAAAACTCGGTTTTTTTCTGAATTCCTTCAGAAGAATTAATTTGTCTAATTTTCATTGTCTAATTTGTGGTCTACTCATACTAATAATTTTTTTTTCTACTCATACTTTATAATTTTTTTTCATAATTTGTCACATTTCTGTCATTTTTGGAAAGGTTATGTTGGTGAAGGTTAAGGAACTGGCACCCTGTTTTCTCTTTAACACTTTTTCCCTGACATAATGAACATCTTTTCTCCACTTTTGCTATAGTCAGCACTGACTGGGATCTAATAAAGCAAGGTCTTTAACAGCTCAAAATTGTCCCTGACATTGTCTTGTCAGTTGTATTAGACCTTGAATGGTACAGACTGTGAAAATCTTTCAAAGACATTTTCACAGAGTGGCAGAATGTTTATAAAACTAGCAAAATTTTATATCACTTTAAGATACATAAACTATAATGAAAACTACTTGCCAGACTATTGGATCATATGTTCTACAATATTTGTCTCCAAGGGTAATGCTTGTTGACTTTGCAGTATAATGTGCATTGACAGTGAGGATTCATTGCCGTACAAAAGCTTAAAGATCCTCCCATAGCAGTTTTAGATCAGCAGCTTTTTGTATGCTTTTTCTATGCTTTCTGAGCAATAAAGTGTGTTCTTATATTCATGAGCACAGCATTTGTCAGCTAAGTTCTATAAAGCCTAAGGATGTGTATAAATTTAAATGCACTGGCTTGAGAAGAGACTTTTTTTAATGTACCACAGCAAAAGTATATAAAATAAATTTTTAGACTCCTTATGTATGCATTGTTTGTGCAAGAACACAATTAAAATTAAGAAATTACCAAACTTTCAACAGAAAATATTATGTCAAGAATCATGGGAAGAAATGCAGACTTTCCAAACTTATTGCTAAAATTTCAAATTAATATCAGTTTGAAATAACCATGAACAAGTTGCTCATGTTCTAAAACGTGATATCAGCTTCTGTAAATTAAACATTGAATTCAAAAATATCAAGTCCATTTCCTTCAGCGGCTGTTCATGATTTTAATTTTTTTACTTTATGTAAATGTTAATTTGGACATTTATTCTGTAGTAAGAATTTTATTCTGTAGTAATAATTTTTTCTGCTATTGAAAATACTGTCTATCATACAGGACAAAAGAAAAACAGTTTCTAAACTTTAATTTTCATTTCTTTTGAAAAGGAAAGATGAAAAATATGTATCTCAGCTTGCTTTGCATTTTTTGCTGGAATATTAAATGAAGAAGGGAAGAGATGCAGTTATGGATAATAAAACTGAAATAGTTTGCTTGAAGGAAGCCAAAAGTGACAGTGTCCAATAAAAACAAACATACCAATCATCTCCATCATCATCATCACCATCATCATCATGACTATGAAATTTGGGAAAGAAAAATATTTCTGATCCTTCATTCTAGAAGGCTGCATAAACCTTTATGGAGGTAAATTATGCCCTAACTTAGTTAAAATAATATTTTCAAAGGAAGACATTTTCTTAGAAGTCTAAACAAAGCTATAAAATATTTAGAATGTTTCCAGGCTATTAAGGTATGAGTTCAAAGATCATAGAAATACAGAAAATACTATGCCATTTTGTGTCCAGGGGTATGATACTCTTTCATTCCTTGACACAAAATTACTTGAAAATATCATGAAACCCAGCATCACAACCAGACTCCCATAGAAGGGCATGCTGGTAACTTTAACATTTTTTGCAATATTTACATGTAGCTGGAATCTAAAAGAGAAGAATTTCTTATCCATTTATTAAAGGCCACCATTATTCCCATTAATTCCATTTAACATGGGAGTTCACCTCATGGGAGTTTTACCAACCAAATTACTGGTAAATTTTATTAAGTATCCCTTAGATTTTCTTTCTGTTGCCTAAAAATTAACCTTTCACTTATATATGAGAGAACATATTTTTAAAAAGAAATATTAAAATGTATATTAAAAAAAAGTAAAAAAAAAATTCCTCAGTCATGAAATAATTTTGTTAATTTTAGGGATTTTATCTAGTCAAAAGCAGGATTAAGAATGGTATATTCCAATAGTTGCATTTCTATAACCTCAGGACAGACAACCATCTGGTACTTCCTGGCTAAACTTGTGTCCTTCACAAACACAGTTTGTGATTATAGATGGTCTCTTAGATATTTGTACTCATGTCCATCTGTTCATATGGCATTATGCCTACATGCAAGTCGGTCTTTTCACTAATTCACTGGTGCCGGACATCAGCGAGTTTAGATTGGCCATCTGGATAAAGTTGCAGTTGCCATATTTTTTAGCTGCACATAGCTGCCTCAGTGTCATCAGTTTCATGATGGACTGATGTACTGCTGGACATATAATTACAGAGTGATGAAATTACACCTTTGTATCAGTCAATTAATACTCATGAAATTGTCAAAAGCAGTAATAAATCCCTCTAAATCAGGGTAATCTGGTGATCAAAAAAAATTCACTTACTCTTATAATCCATTCAACACCATGAGAAGTTATTATTAGCCAGAATCAAGTGTAGGCCAAATGGGAAGTATTTTGAAAGAATGCTTGTACTTGGTCTGGCTGGGATGAAGTTATGAAGTTGTTTCTTCACTGGAGTCCACACAGTCCACATAGTGCACACTTTGCATTTGCTACTCGGTGTCAGTAACCACCATTCTTTTGGTTACTACTGTGCCTGCAGAGCATCAAGACTTTATCTCTCCCTTCCTCCCCCAAAGTGAGTATGCTGGGTAAGAGCTGTGGAGGGAGCACAGCTGGGACAGATGAGCTCAACTGGCTCGATGGGTATGTATGAACAAATATCATGGTCAGCAATAAAAACTCAGGGGAAGGAGGAAGAGATGTTTCCTGTTATGGTGGTTGTGTTATGTCCTGCATCCTAGGACATGAGATTACTTCCTGCCTATAGGAAGGAGTGAATTAATTTCTAATCTTGTTTTGCTTGCACATGCAGCTTTTGCTTTTCATATTAAACAGTCTCTATCTTGATTCATCAGTGTTTTCACCTTCATTCTATCTTTTCTTTCCATCCCCTGGGAGAGGGGAATGAGTGAAAATCAGGGTGGTTTTCTGGCTGCTGGTTGGGGTCAACCTAGCACAATTCTGAAACAGCATTTACAAGCAGAAATTTTCTTTGGAAAATATAAAGGCTATTCAAATCCACAGATGTCAGTAGACCATTCAGGAAAGTTAATACATCCAATAAAACATTTTTATTTTTAGAAAACAACTGATTTTTCACTTGCAAGGATTCTTCTGAAGATGTGGGCCTTTGGGTTTCAGCAGCAGAACAGAAATAGCGAATACAAAATATGAAAATTGCCAATGCAGAATTTGTGTAGTTCTTTAATTACCTGAGTGACGAATAAATATATTTATGCCTTCAAGCACAAGTGACTGCCATCTTTCATTCTTGGAGTTGTGATTGAATACATATAGATATAAATCTACTCTTTCTCCTTCTATCCAGTGCATTTTTTCCTATTATTTTGTGATAAGTTGAGAGATGAGGTATATGCATGATCCAAAAGAGACTTTTTGAATGAGAAAAATTAGTTATAATTAATTATCAATAATGAAACAAGAAAATATTAAAAGATCAAACTTAGGAGTGAGCTGGATAAGTCAACGAGTCCTGGAAATGAAAAGAAAAGGAAAAAGCAAAAGCATTAAAACAAATGGTCATTGTGATTGCAATGAAATCTCTGTATTCTGAATTTTAATTTAATATATTTACACTACAGATCTACATAGCAAGGCCATTTTTAATGGATTTTTCTTTTAGTAGGAATAATTAACTTCTTATGTTTCTTAAGTTTTTTTATAAAGGTTCAGAAGATTAAAGAAAATGGATTAATTTTTTTCTCTATATGCAATCATAATAACGAAACCAACTGAAGTTTTTCCTCCTTGCTTCTAGTGATAGCATAAGTGAAATAGTGGTGTGATCATCTCAAACTCCAAGCTCAAACATGACAATATTAAGGAAAAAAAACCCCACACATAAATGTCCAACCAAGTCTCAAGCTCATTATGCACAGTGAAATAACATAACATCACATACATGAAAAAAACTGAAAAATAAAGCTGTATCATTTGTAAGGCACATAAAGTACCTTGAAATATCAATTTATTCAGAAATCTACATCTGCCTTTCTCTTATAAATATGCATATTAAATGCTTTTGACTCTGATATTTTAACGCAGTCAGTGCAGCCTTCGTAAGGAATATCTGAATGAATTTTGGTGCTCTTGCAGTATTACTCCATGCTTGTAACATCTACTACACATTTTCTCTTGGAAA
Organism: Geospiza fortis; assembly: GCF_000277835.1. Taxonomy (NCBI): domain Eukaryota; kingdom Metazoa; phylum Chordata; class Aves; order Passeriformes; family Thraupidae; genus Geospiza; species Geospiza fortis. The sequence goes on along the minus strand of NW_005054297.1, from coordinate 7,617,768 downwards.
AGGATTTTGGGTTTAGGAACTGTTTAAACATTTGTGACATTTATGTCCTTCATCCATTTGAAGTAAAATTCTGAAGTGTCACATTTTACTTCAAATGAATGAAGGAAATTATTACCAATGTGGCATTCATTGCAAATGTTTAAGTGGAATTACCTAAAACACATGTGAAAGAAAAGAAGAAAGGAAGGAAGACATTATAATTTTCTGCTACTCTGTAGACCATTTTTACAAGTAACTGCTGAATTTTTATCCATGTTTTAATCAGTTAACTGCAAATATATGATTCTAAAAACAATCTTTTGTGACAGAGAAACATCTGAACTTATGTAGAGAATGAGTTGTAAGTAAGAGAGATTGTGATTGGTATTAAAACCAAATATGCAGTGCAAAAAACATTTGGAAAATGGATTGTTAGAGTAAGGGTTAATGGATATTAGCTTGCATTAAAATATCATAAGTCATAAAAGTTTTGTCATGGTCTGAATAAAAAGGTATATCCAAGCTGAAGCATGCTTACTATTATTAAGAGTAGAGCATGCTACAGCAGTAATAAACCTCCACTAAAAACATGCATCAAAATATCTGTCTATTCAAGTATTCAGAGGGCTCCATTAACCTTCAAAGCTGCAGATACCTTCAGGTGTCTATAAATTAATTTATTTTTCTGGCAAAGATGAAAAATGGAAACATATTCAAGGTTCTACTGTATGGAAATTGCAAAGTGTTGTCAAGTTATTATTTCAGGAACAGGTGATTTTTTTGGCAGAAAATACTTTCTTCCACAAGAATTCTGCAAGCATATAAATGATTGTCAAAATTTGCTTGGTGTCCAAGATGATGGGTCAGCAAATATACTTTCTAGCTACAGAAGGAATTAAACATGGGTTCATTAAAGGAATGGGAATGGAAGGCCAGAAGTACATGATGAAATGGTACTAAAGGAGAAAATACACATAACTGAAGGTTGCAAGGGGATTTTGACATGACTGCTTAGAAGGGTATGTGTTGCAAGACTTGCCTGGATTGTCTGTATACTAATGGACAGAATTTGATAACAAACAGCAACTGTAAGTGCAGGGCCATGACATTGTCAGAAAACCAAAAATTTAGTGAGATAATACACAATTGACACATTATCATAGGTAATTAAATGTGATTAAAGGATAATCAAGACAATTAGAATTTAAAGTTTTCTGTAGATGATAAAAGGCTGAAAGTCTTATCCGCACAGTCCTAGAATGTAACAGATTCTTGTAAATTACAATGTATATTGTAATTTATAATCAAATAATCACAGCAGATTTGCAAAGTATGGGTGGAACAGTGATGCGTTCAGTTCGCAAAAAATCTGCTATGTAAAACACTGCTTTGAATCATTTCATGTTATTTTTCATGCATTCAATTCTTGGCCACATTTTTCCTAGTACTTTATATAATAATTAAGAAATTATTATCTAAAATGTTCATATTGATGCATTAAGAAATAAAACTTTGATCTAAGAGAAGACTGATGGAAAAATGCAAATGTGACTAGCAATAAAAGGCTATTATTCTTGAATTCTACTAAAAATTATATTTTTACAAAAAGAGTTTAATTATTTACAAGCATTTAAATATATATATTAGCTTACATTTTTTATATTTCTATGAAATTATGCACCCTTTTCAAAATCATGGAATTCCAGAGGATTAATGTCCCAGAAAGGAGGAAAACAGTTGAATTTTAAATAAATTCTGCTTTTTATGCGAAAGCAACTTCATTGATTTCAATATATTTTATATCTGCAAAACATGAAAGAGGGTTCTCCTACATTTTTCTTGAATTATAAAAGGTAATTTAAGGCTGATAATGAAAATTCTCACATACTCTTTCTTTTCTCTTCCTTTCCAAAATTTCTGTCTGAAGCATAAATTCTTCCATCATTTTACAGAAGGTAAGTTTTGTTGATAAAAATCTATGCTCTAAACACAATAGTAATTTCCATAAGTATTCTCGTGTGAGATTCTTGTACACTTCAATTTTGGTGTGTTACATAGCAAAGACAGAGTTGCAAATACCATACTTAGCTGCAGCTGGATACTTTTCTTAACCTTTTGTGCATATAAAACTTTCTCAGACTCAGTGACATTAATACAGAAGTTGTCAGATCATGGTTTGTGCTTTCCTGTAATCCTTTTCTTTCTCAAAACGTTTGAATGGTAAGGGCAAACCTGAGTGTATGGAGAAAAGATTCATGTGTGTATGAAGGTGCTGTGCAGTTAATCCAAGTGAAGGAAGAAATTAATATTTTCTAATAGCCATTTCTAGAAAGTGATTTATTCTGGCTAACCTTCCTTCCAATCAGGGGAATTTCAAGCTAAATCTGTTTAGTTTAGAATTAGGGGCGAGTTATTAAATACCCATACAACTAAAACTAAGGGACATGAATCAAAGTCCAGGAAGGTGCAAAAGGCAGATGTAGCATTCTTCTGTCCAGATACAGGCAAAGGGCCTGATATGAACAAAGCACATACAAAAAGGTGGGGAGAGCACATTTAGAGTTAAATATTGTTCTGTCTTCATCATAATTTCAATCCATGTTTCACCAAAGTGTATGTTTCCTCAAGATAAAACTTAGTAAGGTAAGTAGAAAGTCTCTTGGTAGGGCAGAAATTAATTCATTATGTTTGATTTCCTTTAAGTATTTAAACAGTTTGATTGCTTGCCTGAAATGATTTTGTATTTAATGAAAAAAAATCCAAGTTTGTTGTTTTGTTTTCCACAGTACTGCAGCAAAGTCAGTGGACGGCTTTCCACTAATGTCAGTAGTCTTTGCAAGCAATATCAATGACATGATCATCGAGGCCATTTCACACATGAAAGCATACTGCCTTCAAAGGAAGTTCTGCATGTAGAAATATTTGAGAATTGCATTTGAAATTGAAAAATTACTTCAGATTTCCAGCATATATATTTTAATATAATCACAGAATAATTTTAGTTGGAAATGACCCACAAGGATCATCAAGTACAGCTCCTGCTCCTGCACAGCACCATTTCAGAGTCACACCATGTGCCTGAGAGCATGGTCCAAACACTTCTTGAACTCTGTCACACTTGATGCTGTGACCACTTCCATGGGGAGCCTGTTCCCTCTGGGTGAAGAATCTTTTTCTAATATCCAACCTAAACTTAGGTGTTGAAAAGAGACATTAGATGTGTTTAAGAATTAATAAACATGTTTATTATGGAGAGATAGTATGTAAACTGCTAATGTTAAAGCATTTCACCAAAAATGGAAATGATTCAGTTTCAGGTGAAGTAAAGAAGTAGTGTAGTGTTAGAAATTTCAACCTTCTTGTTATTGGCCCAGCACATAATTTTTTTTAATTTTTCCTTTGTTTTGTTCACTCTTTATGTGTAATACCTTTTTGTATCACACCATTTGACTGGAATAAGTATTCAAAGACATAATAGTCAAAATTCTTCATTGATTTTTCACTTAGTTTTTACATAAAGCTACACTTCAGATGCTGCAGATGATTTACAAGATTCCCTGTAGGTCCTGCCTAAATTCATTGTAGGGGATGCTTGTCCTTACAACATAAACAAAGGGAGATAATAAAAGCAAGAGCACAAGGAATTAAGTTCAATGACCAAGGTCACTGAAGAACTTGCCTGGGACAATAAAAGAAGCTAGATTTCCTGTTACCCGGCCTGATGTTTTATCATTGAATCACAATTGAATCCCAATTGTTTATTACAGGATTTTTTTTAATAGATTCTTGCAATATGATAGAAATAATTTTGTTTACAAAAGCAGAATCGTCACCCTCTCACAACATCAATGTGAAGACTATTTTAGATCCTCTGCACCCTGATATTTCCTTGAAAACGCATAAATCTTTGGGAAAAGCATCCCTAATGCAGTTACATAGCTGACAAACCTTTCCCTTCTAGAGAAAGAGCTCCTTTCTTTAAACCTTGGCTGTTCTCGGAGCATTTTAGAATGATGCCGGTGTCTCAGCTGAGTATATAACATCTTTCTTTGATGATTTAAAGCCAACTAATCATTGAATCAACCATTCTGGGGCACCTCATGGATAATGTCTTTTTAGGACTCAGTCTTGCAAATCTGAGTAGAGTGGCCAGTCATAGTACAGCAAAGTACAGCAAAGCACATATTCATTTTAGTCATATTATCTTATATATTTTTTTTAATTTGAATTTGAAGGCTGGTGCAATCACAACTGGAAGCATCCTAAAAATATTTTTTTAATGTTTAGATCACAGTTTCTGATCTTCACTGCGCTTTGTTTTGAAAACCAAAGTTTTGAGGAGACAGTCTAAACCTCTGAAGTAGATATATTTGGAAATCTTTTTAGGTTTCTCTGTTTTTTATTTTTAGTTTTCATTCTGTTTTTTAGATTTATGTTCAGAAGTTCATTCCCTGTTAACATCACAATTATCATTGCTAATTGTGAAAGAAGAAAACACGCCTTATTCCAGTCCTTTAAATATTTCAAACACTGGATTAAGCATCAGAATAACTGGGACAGGAACTCTAACACCTATTAAAATGTGTCTACATTTGATTTTAATTTTAGATATTCATGTGCATATCTGGTGATTGATCCAAAAACACCAAAAAAAATTAAAAAAAAAAAGGTAGTTTTTCATAGATACTAATATCTAGATGTGACTATTAATGATTGGAAATGGTTTGCAGGTCTGCGTTATGAAGGTCTCTACTATTTTATTTGTTTATAGATATATGCTTGTGGAGAGTAGAAACTCATGGAAAAAATGTTAATTGAAATCAATAAAGAAAGAAAATAACAAACTGGAAAAGATGGCAAACAAGAAAATTTAGAAACATTGATAAAGTGTCAACACCAATCAACATCAAGATTAAGTCTTCACAAAGTTACAGTGTCCTTGTTTTGGCTGATTTACGTTAGCTCAATTTGGGATTAACTTAAAGACATTTTGGCTCAATTGACTTAAATTGACTCAAAGACAAACACTGAATGAAGTTTTAATCTGATACCTCTATCTCCATAAAAAGCTGTTGCATCATTTGAGTAAAAAAGAAAGTTTTCAGAATTTTAATGCATTATTTGAGGGATTTTAGAAATATGATTCTAATTCATAGTAGTTTTCAATAATAGTCAAGAACCTCCTTTTTCAAGTTTTTTAAATAATGTCCTTATCCTTCAATTAGTGCACATAAAAAAAAATAAAACAAGAGAAGTCAAATGTATACCTAGCAACCCTTACAATTTTTTGACTAAGTTACTGAAGTTTCATGGAACCTTTGATAATGCATATTTCCCTCACTGACTTTTTTGGTCATTCTTTTGAGATATGAAGATAATTATCCACTAGAATACCAAATCATTTTCCCAGGAGACATTCCAGTTAATCCCTTGTTCCAGACCTGTCAGCTATTTATAGCCAGTAATATTTAAATTTTTAAATAATTTCCTTTGTGGCATGAATGCAGATGGGTACGGAAAAATGCATCACAGCCTAGTCTAGCCTTGACTTTATGGACTTTTTGGAAAAATAGTGTGCACATCAAGCTACTTGAAACTGTTTACTTACCTTGAAGATATAAAGATGAAGGATTCAGCTAAACTTGGCTAAAGTTGATTCTCTGAGCTCCAGGGATACTAAAGATTTCAAGCTAGTTGCTCACACTGTTAAGCCATCACCATCCAGGAAAGGTTAAATCCTCTATTATTGAAGTATCTGTCTGACTACTCACTTCCTTTAAAATTCAGTTTTATACCTGAACAAAAAGCTTTCTACTAATCATTATAAGTATCCCAGTCTTTTTAAATTCTCCTCAGTTCAACTAATTGAGAATGTCCCCTTATTTTACAGTTTTTGTCAGAAACCAAAATGAGAGTAAAGAAAAAGGCAGGTAACCTTGATCTCTCATAAATTTATGGCATGAATTTTGATTACACAATACTCTCTCCCTCTCTCTCTCTCTCTCTATATATATATAGAGAGAGAGAGAGAGAGAGGGAGAGACTTATTTTTTAAAAAAGAGAAAAAAAACAGCACAAGAGGCTTGGAGAGGTTAGTGCAGGCTGAATATTATTTAAAATATCAAAAAAGGGGAAAAGCAAGACAGGAAATATTACTTAAAAATAGATATGTGGTAATAGAGAAGAAGCTCAGTATTTCTACTGCACACCACCTATTCCATAATTTCAGATTTCATGAGCTTCATGAACACTTCTGAAGTTCACCACTTCAAACATATATTTTCCTCTCTTCTATATCTTTTAAATGTTGCAGTTCTAGAGGAGATTCAAGTCCTGAAACATAGATTATTAGCAACACTAATAATTTAGCACATCTAATTCTATTTGGAAAATAAAAGTTCTTTGGTCACCTGCAGTCAGGGAAAAAAGATTGATGAAGAATGGTATCTATGCTTCCACACAACTAAAAACAGAATTCAGACATTTTTCCCTTGCTATAGTGTAATGTTCTCTCAGTTTGACCAGAGTGCCATTCTCAGCCTGTCATCTAAAGAGCAGCTGATTTAATTATACTCTTTGAATGTAAGTTCAGAATTGAAAACAAAGTCCATTAGCTAAGTTTGATCTAGATACATATGCCATTTTAAATGTCTTTGAGAACAGTTTATGCAGATATTGTTTCCTTCTCTGTTTATTTGAGACTCTGAAGTGCTGGTCTCTTTTGTTAAGGGTTAATTAAACAGACCATGTGGGAAATGACTGAACTAGAGATCCATTAAAACTTAATTGGGTAGCAGACAATTGTTCATAGTTACGACTTTGTTTTGACATCAAATTTTCAACATTTTACAGGAGATGAAATTACTACTCCCTGCCTCATGGGACTTGTTATTTATGGTATTCTCCTGTGGTTGAAAAGAAACCTGGTGGCAGAAAGAAAACAACTTTGCATTCAGAGTGTGAATTCAGATTGATTTTTTTTTCTTAATGTGGGACAAGGATGAGTTTACACAACCTGGGAAAATACTTAAATAACTTGAAATTGTCTCAGTGGGATTTTTCCTGTTCTCAGATTATAGAAGAAGGAGAGGGTTTGGCAAAACATAGAAGGTAAGAAATGGTTGAGAAACAAAACTACCTGTGTTTCCCCTGTCATGTATTTATCCTGACAACATTGATTTTGCCAAATACTGAGCTCCAAGTGAGTAGACAGAAGAAATAACTTTAAGAATAAATCTAGGGTTTAAAAATAAAAACAAAACCAAAAAACTCCACATCACAAAACAAAAACCAAGGAAACAGTCATAGTCATAGATGAAGAGACAATAGAATTTTAAGAGGAAAGACTGAAAATGATAAACACAAATAAGGAAGATATTTCATACAGTGAATTGGGGACGTAAGATTAGATGTTTCTATCCTAGTTTGAGAAATAAAATGGAGAATCAGAAATCATGATTCAAGATATAAAGAGACTTCACAGAAAATAGTAATAACAGCAACTACAGTTGGACCAGAGGTGTTGAAGGCTCAATTCTTTAGGAAGAAGAAAAATAAGGGGAAAAGTAATGTATACGAAAGAAGTGTCTCAATGTTAAAGAAAAAAAAGATGTCAATAATAGAATAAAAACTATGTGAAACACCTATTGTGTGACAGTAAAAAATTAAAATTTCCATGAGGGAAAATCTGCTCCAGATCTCCAGTATTGACTATAAACAACAATATCTATGGGAGAAAGAAGCAACATGCTTCCTTTTGAAAGGGGTAGAACAGGGCAAATTACGCTTCAAATATTGTTTCTCTTTTTGAAATTGTAGAGATATGGACTTTGAGGGTATGTTATATATTCATCATAGTTTTTTTATTTGTCAAATTCTTTAAATTCTTTTTTTTTTGTCTTAACCCTTTCAAAATGCATGTATTCCAACATAAAGGTAGGAGGACAAATTGTTCTTTGATGCCACTGAAGTTGTGTTTAGGAAGTTTGTTGATAAATCTTCCTTTACTTTTCATCAGTCATAAACATCTGAAATAACTATGACATTGCCATACCTTAAGAGTAAATTGCTATACATAAGAAAGAAAAATAAAGAAAAGGTATGTATAGAAAAAAATGTAGAAAGGCAGATTTCTTGCTTTCTAGAATCCTCCAGATATAATTTTACAAAATTAAGATTATGACACTGAGGAAAATATCAGCAGTTGAGTATTTTTTTAATCTTTTATCTTTAAAAATCTCTTTGTTGCTTATATTTCTGGATGGTTGGTGGTCTCTTACATAGGTTAAAAATTATTAGTTATTTCCTTGTGATTCGAAAAAATTTGGCTTCATAACTCAGATGGCCTCTCTTAATCTCATGTTTTACACCAAAAAGGTGTTCTGCTAAAACACACAATTCATACTCCTCAAAACAATACACTATGAAAATGTTTCATTTTGATAGTAATTTATAAGTTACATTAAAAATTCCTGAACTTAAGTAATCTCAATAGCTATAAGAAATTAATATGAGAAAGAGGAGCCAGTGCTTTAATTCAGGTGTTACTTCATGTTGTTTTGCAATTGGTTTTTTTAATTATTTCACAGAGAGAACAGGAAAACTTCCTTTCTCTCATGAAGCAGGAAGAGCAAATGCTGCAAGTAATTGCTTATGCAATATCAAAATGTAGCTAACATTCAAGGGTGAATCTTATGGAAATGCAGAACAATTTTATTTTAGAACTTAAAAAGAGTGCCAGGCATGCATAAACCATGATTCTTATGAAGTATTTAAACATTAAAAAGTCAAAATCCTTCATTTGACAGTGTCTGACCTTTAAGCTTATCTGCTTTTAAAATACATCTTACCTATCTACCAAAACTTTAATCACCTTCTCATTTCAGATATTGAAAGAAAGATTCCATTTAAATCAAGCAAAGGTCATTCCTCTTTGAAATATAGATTACTTACCTGCAGTATTTAAAAAAGGGAAGACTGGCGAACAAACTCAGGAGAAACAGCTTTCTCTCCACACTGAAATAGTACTGACTCAGCAGTGGAAAGGATTAAACATAATTATATGTAACTCCCAGAGACCATAAGACCCAGACAAGAAATAAAATGCAATTCAGTTTCGAAATTTATGAACTTCATATAGTTACAAAATAAAGAAATGAGATGTTGTGTTATCTACTCTTTTTGAACTACTGAAACAGTGGTTAGGTTAGAATGGCACGAGAAGCATCAAGAGATAAAACCAAATGGGTAATCTGTCTGAGATGATTAATATGAAGTTTTAAACCTCTGTCTCATTATTTACAAGCTAAGTAAATTATCAGTTTCTCTTACCTGTTAAATATATAATTTCTTTTACTAAAATATTGCATTGTATTCTAATGCTTGTCCTCAAGTAGCAGCAAAATTTGAATATTGAAGATATAATCACAATATCATTTCTAAGTCCTCAAATGACTGAACACTTAATAGAGAAAAACAAGTTCTGCTGTCTGGTCTTCTAAAATAAGATATAGCAGAAGACCTACCTCCAGCTTTTACCCACACATGAGAATCTGAGTTTGTAGTTTATCTGATTGCATATAGATGAACGTTAAATTGTTCTGAACACACAAATGTCTAATATTAACCTATTTAGAATTATAATATATTTGAAATAACAATTGGCTTTTGGTTTAATTTTACATTGTAAAATATAATCTTTTTTTAGAAAAGGTCTTAGTTTCAGAGTCACAGAATTAATTAAGTTGGAAAAAATCTTAGAGATCATCAAGTCCAACCTGCGACCCAGCATCACCTTGTCAAGCAGACTATGGTAGTGCTTCATCCAGTCTTTCCTTAAACTCCAAAGACAGTGACTCCACCACCTCTGTGGGAAGCCCATTCCAACATCTAATCAGCCTTTCTGTGAAGAATTTCTTCCTAATGTCCAACCTAAATGTCCCCTTGTGCAGTTTGCAGCTGTGTCCTCATCCTATTTTTAATTGCCTGGGAGACACAGCTGATCCCCACATGACTCCTCCTTTCAGGCAGTCATAGAGAGTGATAAAGTGATTCCTGAGCTTAATAGGAGGTCTTCTCCTGTAGGGGGATACAGTATGGGTAAATGAAGGTGGTATAGAATATAATCTTACCCCCTAAATAGTTGCAGCTGAGCCAAATTCTAAGGATTAGGAGCAGGCCTGATGTTAACAGGCTGCAGCTGTAGCCAATAAGAAAAGAGTGGATTGGTTGGTTGAGGGGGAGCTGGGGTCAGTTGGCCGCTGTGAGAAGAAGGAGGAGTCAGTGCCTAGAGGAGATGCCTACAAGAAACATCAAGGAGGAAGAAACTCTAGCAATATGGAACCTTTGCAATGTAATGACAGTAGAACTCTTGTAATATAATGACAACATTCTCCAGGCTTAACAGCCCCAGCTCCTCAGCCACTTCTCATAGGATATATGTCCCAGAATCTTCAGCAGTGTTTTTGCCTTTCTCTAGACCTGCTCTAGTGCCTCAGGGTCCTTTCTGAGTCGAGGTGCCCAGAACAGCGTGCAGTACTCAAGGTGTGGCCTCAGCCGTGCTGCTACGAGGGGAAGAATCACTTCCCTATTCCTGTTGGCCACAGTATTCTTGATCTAGGCCAGGATGCCATTGGCCTCCTTGGCCACCTGGGTACAGCTGGCTCATGTTCAGCAGCTGTCTGCCAGCACCTCCACATGCTCTTCTGCTGGGCAGCTTTCCAGCCGCTCTGCCCCCAGCCTGTAGCACTGCATGGAGTTATTTTGGCAAAAGTCTAGGACCTGACACTCGATCTTGTTGAGCCTCAAGCTGTTGATCTAGTCACATCTATGTAGCCTGGCCAGATCCCTTTGATTTTCTCATAGAGTTTACAACTCTGTTAACCTTCAGTGCTTTTAAAATAGAATTGGTTAGATTCTTGTAATGCTGGGGCACCTAAAAGTACACATTATATCTTCAAATATGTAGGTCTTGATATTTTAATTGCAAGTTTAAAAAAGTCAGTGCAGAAATGTATGTAAAATTAATGAAACCATCAGTAATAGACTATTAATGAACATTTTTAGACAATAATGGCAATTTTAACAGGTATTTTTGCATTGGTATTATTAAAGTTTTCAAATTATGACCCATAAAAAGCAATATATCTTTGATCTAACTTTCATAGGTAAAATCAGTAACCACAAAAACATTCTCAGTTTTCAAGGCAGATTTTAGCTGAAAAAAAAGAAAATCATTAAAACTTTCTTTCAGAGAAAAGTTTATCTTCTCTTCTGTGATTAATAGTTCACTGCCATTGTCCTCTGGTAAGCATGACTTAAAATATATGCTCCATATTATTTAGAGTTAAACCATTTCAGTATAAGTATATTGGCTTTACTTTTTATCCGATGTTTATCAGATCAAACATCAGTTAAGACTCCATGACCATAAACTAGTGTCTTTACAATTCAGTGTTAGGGATGGTCTAGGCACTGAGTATACATATATATATATGTGTGTGTGTGTGTGTGTGTGTGTGTATGTATGAATCCAAATAAATAAATCTGAACATTCTAAAATCTCCCAGACTCAGAACAAATTAATTGATCAACTGGAACTTGGTCATAATGCTGCTTTGCAACCAGTGATCAGCTGTGCATATGCACACAAAATTTTGGAAATCAGGACTGAATGTTATGTCCTATTATGTGAATACTAATATACTGTAATTTAATTATGGGCTAGTCATGAAGGCAATGTCTTATATGCATAACCTTGATTTTGCCATTTTATGTCTTGAATGTAAAGTATACAAGCTTATTGCTTTTTGCTTTGCATATTGTTTTAATACCTTATTTAATTAAGAAAAAGTGTATTTGGTGCATGAAATATTTTTAGCTTGCAAATTGCCTAATATTTAATCATCCAAAAAGCATAAGAAATATGAAAATATTTAGTAAATTAAGCCATTAACTTAACAGGAAACAAACCTTTATCACACTTTAGAGCTTATGAAGCTCTCAGTATTTAGAATTCCTCTGTTAACACTGATGCATTTTAGACTACTAATACATTTGGAAAAATGGGGATTTTATTCAATCATGGTAGCTGAATCCAGAGTATTTTTCATTTACTTTGGTTTAAGTAGTTTTCTTATGTATTCATCAGTATATTTTTATGTTAAAGAATAATTTATTTAAAAAAGATGTGGTTTTGCCTTTCTCAGCAAAACATAAAATTTGTCATACTTTTGAAGAGTTTTCTGCAGTTATAGGCAATAATGTACTCTGATTTTTAAATATATATGAGCTATGAGCTACTCTAAAAGTGTAATTTTATTATTATCTCAGTAGGTAAAGGTAAAGAAAAAAGGTAACAATATAACCTGATGTAGATCTAGATATCACTCAATTAAAAGCACAGTTAATAAATATGAAAGTAGATCACACAGGGAAAAATATAAACCATGTCTTGTTGATTAATTGAAAGTGTGACACAATTGTCTCCTTCAGTAGCCACGTAGCTGGTATTGCTGGCTAAAGGTTTGAAAATCAGTATTTATACCCTGGCTGAGTCAGGTGTACCCTAACCAACAGCCAAACATCCATCCATATCCTCCCTCCCTCCATTGTCCTGCAGGTTGAGAAAACAACTGTAAGGGGAAGACAAGAAGATTCATGGATCAGGATAAAGTTTAACAGCAAAAACTCTGTGCAGAAGTAAAGGAAAACAAGGACACCTTCCATCACTTCCCATTAGCAGGCAGATGTGCCCCTTACTGGAAGTCAGGGCCGTACCAAAAATCACAGTTGCTTGGGAGCAAAATCACCATAACCATGAATGTCTTCTCTTCCTCCTTCTTTCCCTGAGCTTTTATTGCTGAGCTTGATGTCATGGAACATCCCTTTGGTCAATTTGGGTCAGTTATCCTGGAGAAACTTCCTCCCAACCTCTTGTCTGACCTCAGCCTACTTGCTGAAAAGAGTGGTGGGGGTGGAAAGCCAGAGCTGTGCAAGAAATGATCTAAACACTGGGGTATTTATCAGTGCTGATATAGGCGCACATCCAAAGTGCCTCATCACAAGGGCTGCAATAGAGAAAATCAAATCCATTCCAGGTAGACCTAGTACTAATGAGTGAGGTGGGAAAGGGCAGAAACATTTTTCCCTATATACTTCAAGTCAATGTTCTATGTCATTTCAAGGGAGTTTAACTAAGCAGGATGAATCTTTTGAACCATCTTTGTCTATTTAATCTCAGTCTAATCACACCTAATAAGCAAACTACTTCCACAGGGCTCTAGCTACTTCAACCTGTCAGTCAGCATTGGTTATCAAGTGAGTAATGCTGAGTACACCATGTTCCAGTCATGGCCTAGTACCTCAAATGTAGAGAATGATAAAGTAGCTTGCTTCATAAGTTTTTTACTAGGCACAGATAGAGAATGTCAGCAAAATGTTTTATATAGACATCTCCAATTATCTGAAAAAATAAACAATCTATTTCCATAATAAACAAGAAACTGCAAAATGCCTGAGAGTCGAGAGATCTGAGTTCTGATTATACTGATGAGAACTTTCTAAGACTGATTTTTGTATCATTGGTCAAAGCATTCAGTTCTGTCAGAATTTAGATTATGGGAATACCTCATTAAATATTTTACCTCATGAAAAGAAAATGATTACTTAAGGAAGTCAAAGTTATAATTATCCAAGGTAAACATCTTTTCTATTATACTAATATTTTTGTTACAATATTAAAATCTGGTTGCATTGGATACATAATTTATAAATATATACCTTTAAAAAATACATGTCATATAATAAATAATAATATCTACATTACTTACAAATATATAAACTTATCACAAGTAACTAAACTATAATTGATTATATATCCATAAATTAAATATATATATATGATCTATGCTTGATAAGATTATCACTGAACTCAATCAGTCTTGCTCTCCAAGCACTTTCTACCTCCTAAGGTATCTTGGAAAAAAAAAAGTATCAGAACTTATCTTACATATGTATAAATATGAGAATTTATCTATGCATTGAACAGTATCAAGTTATTTTCAGGACTTCAAAATTCTGAAATACCCACCAATTTTTCTCTTTTTCCACCTGCACGCAAGTATCTAAGTTCTATCACAATTTTATATCTACAATTTTTTTTAATCTTTGATTTGCCTGCATTTTGGGTTTTCTTTCATTTTTTTATTAGTATTTCAATGTAACATGAAAATGCTTATGTACTAAAAGATTTAAAAAGTCAATAAATTGGGTTTTTTTACATTATTATTTTTACATTAGACTGTATAAATAATGTTTTGTCATTTTAGATGTAAATAGGATATATCTATAAAAGAGATCAGAAACTTCTTAGACTGTATGTTTCTGTGAGGATGAAGAGCAAAGAAATCTGTAACAAACTATTTTATTGAATGTATTTTATTATTTATATAATTATTGTGAATTCTAGAATGGGAATAGAAGGAAAATAGAAGAGAACTGATGTTTTTCTCAGTGATTACATTTATTCAACGTGTCCACCTCCTTACTTTTCCCCCCACCCTGTGAAACCTAGTATGAAACCAGACTCAATTCAGTAAATTAATTTATTGTCAATTAGCAAAATATTAATTTATGATTTGGGTATTGAAGGGAAATATAAGTCATATAAATAAACAGGTGAGGAGATACTTTTCTGCCACGTTCAGCTCAGTGAAGCCCATCTCCTCACCTGTTCCTGGTAAGAACTCCACTTATTTACATCACAGCTTATGCTTAGTCCTTCCAAGATATCTGGTGAACAATGGGAGATGCAGAGGGTTGATATTGGGCTCTAGTGGTTCCTTTCTGCTGCTCCCCACTTCTTTCTTCTTTTCCTCAACTGCTTCTTGCTGCTCCTCTGCTCTGACATGGACGACTTGTGGCTGTAGCAGAAAAAATAGCTGAGACCTTCTTCACATGAGGAAAAAGTCTCATGTTCACAGGCTCTGGTTTTCATGGGGGATGTCTGCTGAAATGACAACATAACAGTGTATAAACAATCATGGAAATTTACTCAAACAACTTCCTGACAGGGGTGATAGTGGAGATACTGGACATGAATATGAAAGTAGTGGGAAGATTTGGATACAGTGACCATAGAATTTGAAATCTTGAAAGCAGGGAGCAGGACAAAATGGAACATTTCAGGAGTTTCAGCAGTATTTAACCACTTCAGAGATCCATTTGGAAGATTCTGTGGGGAACTGCTCAGAAGTTCAAGAAAGGGGAATGGGAAGCTATGGATCTGGGGAGGACCAATCCCAGATGATGGCACGCACTTAGGGGCAAACTGGGAAGCTACTTTTCTCGGAAAGACCTGTGGATCCTAGTGGACACATTTGACATGAGCCAGCAATATAGCCTTGCAGAAAAGAATTATCATGAAAGCAGTGCCAACACCTCAAGGAAGGTGACACTTGTCCTTTATTCAGCATGGTGAGGCCTTATCAGGAGTACTGTATCCAGTTTCAGGCTCCTCATTAAAGGAAAAAAGTATAGAGTTCCTGAAACAAGCCCAGCACAACACCAGAAAGATGATGACAGGGCTGGAGTACCTCACATATGAGGAAAGGCTGAGAGAACTGGGATTGTTTAGCCTGGAGAAGGCTCAGAGGGAATCTCATCAATGTATGCAAATATCTGCAGGGAGAGTATAAAGCACATGGAGCCATGCTCATTTCATTATCATAGTGACAAGACAAGAAGCAATGGACACCAACTGAAAGACTGGATACAGTAAACCAGATGACATTCAAAAGTTCCTCCAGGTGTAAAATATTTTGTGACTCTGTGAAATAATTCTGTTTTACACTGTTTGTGAGGTTATGTGAATAATTTCAATCAAATTATATCACTACAGTATTTTCAGTACACAAAATATTCTTGTTCTCTTTATTTCTCATTGAAATTATTCTGCTAATAAAAATTTGTTAATGGGAAGCAATTTAAAATGGAGTTTCAGAAACAGAGTCAACAGAAAAGGTAAAAATATTTGTGCTTTGGTCCTTTAAAGTCTGAGTCAGAAAGTCATTAATTGAAATATATATTAAACCAGTTTAGAAAAGAAGTGTATTTCTGGTTGTGTAGTAAAGTAATATTTTCAAAGTTGCAATTTATAAAGAAGACTGTGTTCTTCAGAAATCATGTCTCTTTCTGAAGGAATGATTGTAAACTCTTACTGCCCTGCTTTTCTTCATAATTTTTCTGAGATATAGAACTTCTGAACTGGTAATGTAACTCAACAGTAAATACCTTGAGATGTGAGAAAAGTGGAATATATTAGGTGACTGCTCATTACATCACCTCTACAAGCAGCTTGTAAGAGAGCTTTTGAAGGAGAGAATTATACTAATCCCAATAAAAAGAACAGGAGAAAAAGAGTAATAGCACCACATATCAGTAGGCTAGCGTCATATTCAAGTGATACCCTATGTGAGGAATGCAAAGAGATAAACAGTATTTTCTTCAAGCAGCAGGTATCTGAGTTGCATTCTTACTTCTCATTTACATAAAATAGTCTTCATTTTGCTGTAATAGTTGTGATTATAATGTAATTTTATAGTGATTGGTTAGGATACCCATCATTTTCCATATTATCAAGCAATAATGTGAAACTTGCCTTGTAATGATGCAGAAATATAAATGGGCACCTATGTCAGAACTCTATTGAATTGAGCATGGTACATAAAGAACTCTCCAGACAATCAAAAGTTCTTAATTTCAAAATAAAAAAGCAAATCAAAAGCAAAATAATTGAAACCAGCCAGGTATGAAGTGAATTTAAAGTTCCATTAAATGTAAGAATTTTAATCCATTCCTGAGTGTGTCTGAGCAATGTGCAAGCACTTACAAAATATTGTAAGAAAAAGCTGACAATTGTGACAGAACTACTATGGAATAAGACTGAAATCTTAACTAAAGATATTTGCCACAACCACTGAAGAAATCAGCTTTATTCCTCTGTCTTAGCAACAGATGATTGCACAGCAAGTCAGTAAAAGTTCCAGAATACAGACTGAAGAACAGGCCAACTGCAAGTTAAATAAAAAAATTTATTCTGCTAGAAAATAGAGGTCTTTACCAATGAGCATGTGCGTAGTGAAGAAAAGTTTACGCTTTCAAACCAAGCTTGTCATCTAAGATCTGAGAAAATCCCCAAATTAATTACAAACTGAGCTACATAATCCTAGTTTTCTCTGTCTAGAATCAAGATAAAAAATGAACATATTTGGTGGTACTGGGGCGGGGGGGGGGGGGGGGGGAAATGTGTGTTTTCTTTTATATTTGTTAATATTCCATGTGAACTCTTTTCTTTGGGTAACACATGACCTTCTCACTGGACTTTTTCTGTTCCCTGTATCTTTTCTCAACCTGTTTCCAAAACAGAAAGTTTCTCAGTTACTCAAATTGCTAGGGATGCAACTCTCTATTTCACAAATCATGTACTTTATAATGTACAAAACAAGGGGCTCAGAAAAACATAATTGGAAGAAAATTAACTCCTGCAGCCAAGTTTCTATAGGACTACAAATTGAAGGGCAGACCCATCAAAATATTCGAGGGCAAGCGTGCCATCCAGAGGGACCTAACTAGGCCAAAGGAATGAGGCACAAGGATTGCAAGTGGATTACAAGCTGGGTATGAGCCAGCCCTGGCTCTTAGTGCCGCCCTGGCACTAAGGAAAGTCAAGAGCAACCCAGGCTGCAGTAATAGGAATATGGGCAGTAGATCAAGGCAAGTCCCCTACCACTTGTGAGACAAAATTTAGATTCCTGCATACAGTTTTGGAGGCCCTAACAGAGAAAATACACTTACAAACTTGGGTGCATTTGGTGGAAGGACACCATGCTGGTCAGGTACTGGAGAATCTGCCCTTTGAGGAGAAGCTACTGAAGCTGGGCTTGTTCAGCCTGGAGAAAAGACAACAGCAGGATCTAACAGTAGCCTTGCAGCTAGGGAGAATGTTATCAAGAAGACCTTACCAAGACAGAGAGAGGGTCTTTACATCAGTGCATGGTCAGAAAATTGGAAATAACAGTCATACCCTGAAACAAGTGAAATTTGGTATAAAGAGAAACTTTTCTCCATGAGAACTGTCAGGCACTAGAAGAAGCTTCCAAGAGGATATGTGAAGTCTTTATTTTTGAAGGTTTTTGAGACCTAGACAGATCAAATCCTAATTCTGACCTCACAGATGACTGTGTTTGGGAATCCTGAGGCCCTGTCCAACTTGAATTTTCGCATGAACCTATGTTATTTCCAGCATTTGCCCTGGAACACATTGAAGGAATAGACCCTTCTAGTGATTCTTTGCATCATTGCAGTGAGATGAGCTGCAATATCATTGCAGAATAAAATATAGCCATTCATCATATTGCTGAGGTTGTGTGACAGGCCGTTCTTCTTTCTGATTAGTGGAATAAAATTAGGGGTTAATTTAACACCACAGAGCCTGGATACAATTCCACCATATGGAAATGCAATTCCAAATTCCCCATTGGCTTCAATTGAATATTCTTTTATTTTTCACATCTAAATTATTATAGTTCAGGTAGTGTCCAACTGAGAAACCTAAATATGAGAACGATTCTAACCTGTACTTCCCCACAGTTTATGTATGCAAGATATTCATTGCAAATGACCTAAAAAAAATTAAGAACATTTTATTTTTAATAGAAAAGCTTTTAAAAGCAATTATTTAAATAGTGGGGGGTTTTGTTATGCAAATAGGTTACTTCCTTCATTCCTGTATTTCTGTAAAATTATGTAACTGTTCTCCATTCTATATTTGTAAAAAAACCCACAATAATTACACACAGAATATTTTCTACTTTATGTCTCATTCTTGAAGCCAAGTGATTTGAGAAAACCTGTGTAAGATTTTAGGTACTATTTGTAAATACTCAAATCTTCTAAAAACTATTTTCGTACTTTTATGACTTTGAAGTTCATGCAGTTATTTTAGGACATAAAACATTTTATATGTTGGTCATGACAGAGCTAGCTATGTCAGAGTTAATGCTTATTTTCACCTTCTAAATAAAGTTTGTAACACAATCACAACTAACAGATAACAACAGTCACACAACAAATAGCAAGCATAATTTACTTTCTTCTCAAAGCTTTATTGTGATTATTCAATCCTTTCAAAAAATATGTGATGTCTCCATTTAGTTTACAATTACATCATTATGCAAATGAGAAAGTTTACATATTAAAATAATTCTTATTATTAATAGTTCTATTACTCAATCTATTTATAACTGTCTTAACATGAACTAAAATATTTTTTGAAAAAATTGTTATTTTCAGAATTTTTTTTGAGAGCATGGATTGACTGAACTGTTAGCAGCAGTTCCAGATTTCCATTCATACCTTCAAGCTCTGACCTGTCTTTAAAAGAGATAGAATTTCAATTGCAATGCTGTTTTTGACTAGCACTGAATATCTAGTAAAATACTTAAAAGCCTATGCTATGAATAAATCTAAATGCTGATAATATTATTTTTCTCTTGTTTCTGCTGTGTTTTGATTGAGAATAATGATAAAAAACATTTAAAAATTATTTTAACGTTATTAAAAATAATAAAAAAAACAACTAAACTCCAGGTCACCAGTACCTGGATAGCTGAAACCAATTAAGAAAATTAAAAGGTGTTAGATTGCCAAGATCATTATCATCACTGCTGTTTAAAAATAAGAGAATGGTATAGGACAAGTATTTCACATAACTCTAGACATCAAGAAAGATTCTTCCTCAAAAATAAAAGGACATATTTTACAAATATATATTAATATATAAATACTTTTAACATAAAGATTAATTCTGTTAAAATGTGTAATTTCAAAGAATTTCAGATAATATGCTTTTATACTGTTGAAGACAAAACCACTGAGATTTTCTTTGTTTTCTTTCACCCCTTTCCAGTTCACCCAACAGTCTCTATCACCATCTTGCCCATACTCATTCACTCGTTCACAGAAAAAATCAAGTTCAAGCCCTCCAAATCATTTGTGTATGGAAGACATGATTGTGGCCTTTCAATAATTCAAGGTGGCTTATAAGAAACATGGGGACACACTATATAATAGGACTTGTAGTGATGGGGTAATAGTTTTAAACTAAAAGAAGGTAGGTTTAGACTCCTAAGGGGGAAAATATCAGTAATGAGGGTGGTGAAACTCAGGATCAGTTATATTTCTTCAACTTGTACACAACATAACTTGAAAATTCGGAATAAAGCCAAAATAAGGTAATTTCCAGATTCTTTGTGAAATGTTTTTTTGGAGAAAAAAAGAACCAAAGACCAGCAAAGAAGGAAGTAACAGAAATTCTGTATTATCTTTCTCCTTACTGTCTCCTTTCACATATTTGTATTTTTATTTGCTGTCTGGTATTTTCATTGGGACCCAAGGATCTGATTTGATATCAGCCAAAAAAAGACACACAAAAGCCGAATTTTCCTTTTATGTTCATCAGAATGTTCTCCCATTAAATGATGCATTTGCTACCTATGCAGCATTCCCATTTAGATAAATGTTGCATCTGTCCCTAGATGTAACAGATTGAATTAATTACTTTACATAATTTTGCAACATATACATAGTAAAAATCCTTCTTCTTGCTAGCATGTCTTCCTAATATTGATAGCACAAATACTGTGCAATACAAATACACATCTTCACAGTTTACTAAAATAAAATATTCCTGTTAATGTAAAGTGCAAAGGTATTATAAAAGAAAAAAGAGATATACATGTCCCCACACCTCCACCCCCTTCCTGGAAACACAAAGGAGAAAAGCTATTTGACTTTGGTAGTTCTTACCCTTAAAATCTGCAGGTTATGCTTCAACACTTTATTTTTTATTAATCTTTTGCCCAGCACTCTACCAGGTAATTATGACTCTAGAGAATTCATGTTATTTTAGCACTCAGTTCTTAAGAAAGTGTTCTAAGGATCTATAGATCTTTAAACAGCAGTAGAGTACAGAAAAGATACCTGATTCAGAAAGATGTAGAGCACAAACTCAAACAAATACTTTCTAACTTTTGGAAAGGCCTTCAGAAGTTAAATCTGACAATAGGGGAAAAAACCTCAACAAAAAAAAAACACCTCCCCATTTTTTTATTAGTAAAAAAATTTTAGACCATCACTATTAACAATTACACATATTTATATTCACGTGAAGAATGAATTGTAGAAAACATTCACAATTTTTCTGGATTTTAAAAACTTCTGTACTTGATATCAATTCAGAAGCCTTAAATTGATAATAATAAATGTGTGAACAAAAATAAAGAAAAACATACACCAGGTAGAATCTTCCTTACGTTCAGGTATGATTCACTTAAGCAGTCTAACATCCAGTTTAGCCAAGTCTGTGAATGAGTGCCTTTGACCAACCTGTGGGTGCCATTGATGAAAGAAAGGAGTGAAGAGAGAATGTGTTCTCAAAAAGCCACCTCAGCTTCCTGAGATGTTTCATTTAGTATATGATGAATGATGCAAAAATTGTAACATTTATCTTGATGGAATGCATATATACATACTTACATACATACCTACCTAGAGTTCAATCTTCCATTTCTGATACTAGGAAAGCTGCCATTTCACAGCTGAGACTCACAGCATATGCAGAAATCATATTCTTTCCATTCTTCTCTGTGGTATGAATGGCTTTTAGCTGTAAAAAAGATATTTTCCATAGATTTTTCTTACATTATCGTCTTCATAAGCATCAGGTACAAAGACACACTTTTGTAAAAAGGTTTCTCCATTGACTATGAGACCAATGATCTGATCTGGATTTCCTGGCCACTCTAATAACCAACTCCCAGAGTTTATTCTCTGCAGTATCCAACACAGATTTATAAACATTTCAATACAATGGCTCCTAGGCCTCTAATCCTATTTTTCAGTTACTGTGGTGGAGTTTTTACTAGTGAATATGCACTACATTCATTTTACTAGTGAATATGCACTGGTATCTACCTATACAGTATGCACATACTCTGATCTCTGGCACCACAGACACACAAGGCTCTGACCTGTGGTCTGTTACCTGGCACTGACTCTCAGGCACCCATACATGCATCTGCATACGCAAAAGAGATCCCTTGATCCAGACAAACAGTTAGTAGTGGAGGACAGATCATGATGACAGGTGCAGGAATGGCCAGAAAAGCATTCTGATCAGCAACATTTACATGCAGCCCAGTCCCTTTTACCTCCTTGTGTTTCACCACCTGTATTCCTCCCCAAACCACTTTGGTCCCTCCTTTTCCCCACCTTTGGTTTATCTTCTAAACCTCCCTCAATAAGTCTCATACAATCCCAGGATGGCCTTCTCTTGCCAGGAAATGGCCACCCTCATTTTGAAAAGAGACCCTGAGAGCCGCTCCCTTTGATTTGCCCTGTGGGTCTCATTTCCAGCCCATGGGGAGCTTGGCTCCAAATGTGACTGGCACACCAATTGCTCTCATTAAGTTTTTGGGTTTCCTTAACCTGCTATTATTCTTTTTGCATATTTGTAGGATTTGGGTATCAGGGTTTTGTTGGGGTTTTTTGAAGTTGTTGTTTATGTGTACAAGTCTTCAATCACATAAGCAAACAGGAATGTTTTATTTTATGAACATTATTTTGAAAAAGCATATTGAGGTAGTTTCATTTGTAAGCTATTAAATTTGATCACAAGGATTTTGAAAAGATTCAAAACAAGTAAAAGAATTTGAATTAATGACAAAAAACCTCATTAGAATATTATGGTTTCTTTGTTCTTAATTTTCATTGTCTAAAGAAAAATCTCAAACAACCAAACATTTTAGCTATTGAGTCATGAATAACACTCTTGCATAAAGTACAACATTAAAATACTGACAATACACAAGGAATTTGGGCACACAGATAATCACACAGATTTCAGTAGTACTAATGTGCTTTATATATTAAAATGAAGTGCATATATATTTTAGTGAATTTTTCTATTGCATTACTAAATGTTTTTCCAGTGTGTCATATCATATACAAGTTTTTTACTGGTGCTCTAAATCAATAACTCTGAAAGGGTGAACAGAAAGTTTTACTCTCATATATTTTTGGATCATTAATACAGAAGAAAAGGTGACCATTACTTGCTATATCTATGGAATGTTCTTTAACAATGTCCTTTAAAATCATCTCTATGGACCACACAGCATCTGCAAGAAACCTTAGCTATTCACTAAGAAGGCTGTTGATGTCAAAAGATAATTCCAATTACAGCTCTTTTTTAAAAGGCTTTTATCTGAGTTGTCCTTTCATAAATGAAAGATTTAAAAAATTAATTTTTGCAAATACGTTTTCCTCCTCTTTTTTCCTAGTAATCTTCAAAGAAACAAATAACAACTCTAACAACGCAGAAACAGAATAATATTGACAACACACAGAGACTGCAAAGGTTACTGTGCTAAATACAATATTAGCTAAATAGAATAGAAACTGGCAAACCAATTTTAAACCAGTAAGGAGCAAACTGGTACATTTCATATTGATGATTCCTTCTTTTATTCCATATTGAGTTATACTTATTTGAAAACCCCCTTTTCATTTCAACACTTTGGATAATGGTCTGTTTTTTAATTCGTATCTGATCCTTTTTCCTGGAGTTAACATGAAGCTACTGGTTTTTAGGGTGTGTGGCTCATTCTCGTGTACCCCAGGGAATGGGATTTTTTGTTGATTCTTGTGAAAAAGACAAGGCTTTACAGTGACTTAACACCACCTGCAGAAGGACTGGAGCACCAAGAGGGACATTCCCATGGAATATTCCAAAACAGACAGCGAGAATCTTTAGTTAACCATTTTGATGGTAGCAACAATAGTCTCCTACAACACCATTTGAGCACCATGTAGACTGAGAATATTCTTTGCTCTGTAGATGTGGTGTATTCTCTTTTCCTGTACAATGGCTTTGAATGCAATGTCATTTACAATGTAAGAATCCTAAACAATGTAAGAATTCTCAATCCTAGAAGAAGGAAAAGATTGATGAAAAAAAAGATGACGCTTGAAAAGGCCCCCCCTTTTTTTTTTTAATGTGTGGGGCAGGAAAATACAGGACAAAAATAAAAATTAAAACCCAAAGACTTAAAAATTGCATCTCATACATTTCATCTTGATGAAAAGCATTAACTAGGGACCCTTCTGTGAGCTGATTCTGCTGCTTCAGCACAGCAATGAAGTCTCTAATTGGCAGAAGGAAAGTCTATCATCATAGTGCTACTTAAAAAAGCTACTCTCAGAAGTGAACACAGCTCTAGAAAACAGTCCTTTTCTGGTTAAAAAATTGCAATTATTGCGGTTATTTGTTTTTTCAAAAGATCATATTTCACATAGAATTCCAACTCTATTACAAATAGCATGCAAAGAGCAAAATGGCAGAATTATTTGAAAGGTTGCATACAAAATAATAAATGTATCTCTCAAAATGTTTTCCTTCCCAATCTACCAAAATTATTGGTTACAATATCAGGTCAAATTACTATTTTTAGCAAGGTGTTTTCTTGTTTCATAGCTAATGAGTTGCAAATTTTCTACTTTGCTACAAATCTTCATCTTTACTAACTTTTGCTGTAACGTATTATGAGTTATTTTTCCCCTCAGCAGACTACAACCATGTCTGTTTCAGAATTGCAAAAATTTACCTATAACCCTGCTTTATAGAAACAATAAAGGGTCAAATCACAGTTTTTGAGAAGGAAACTGCTTAAAAGGAAGACTGAGACACAATTTTCCTACAGCAAC
Source organism: Geospiza fortis (assembly GCF_000277835.1). NCBI lineage: Eukaryota > Metazoa > Chordata > Aves > Passeriformes > Thraupidae > Geospiza > Geospiza fortis. The sequence goes on along the minus strand of NW_005054297.1, from coordinate 7,592,967 downwards.
ATGTACTTTAGAATCTCTTCTATAGAACATTACACAGAACAGAAATTTTTTTCTTTTCTCATTGATCAGAATGCCACATGCAGCATTTCAAATGCAGTGGACCTCATTGGTTAGGAAACCTGAAGCTGGTGTTGTGGTTGAATCCAGTTTGAGACTAGGTCCCTTCACTATTGACCTCAGTCATTGGACTATGCAAAACTGAAGTATTTCAGCTGTCCAGTGGGAACATTTGTGAGTGCTTTTCTATCCCAAAGGAATAAATGTGAAATCTAGTTGACTACAAAAGCAAGTCTAAAAAAAATTCAGCAAAAATTTTTTGAACATAAATATGATATACTGTTCAAAGTGTGGCTTTTTTTTATTTCCATGAGGCTTAGTTTTGTTGCTTGTAGAAGACATAAAAAATTACAGATATTTTTAGGTTAGTCTGCTATTTCTGTAAATAAGCAACTGTAGCACAGCACTAGTATGCTCTAAAAACTGAAATGTAGGATAAAATTGAACATTAGTAGGTATTACAGTCTACAAAAAAACCCCAAAACTTATTTATACATTGAAATCTATTTGCTTAGCAAAGCTGTACCAAGATCTATTATTTTTATGTTTTGAATGATTTAAGTGTTTAAAGATAAGGTGACCCAGTTTTGTCAACACAGCTGTTGCTTTGTTTCTCTCATTTGCATAACTATTAGGATTGTAAGGAAAAAAAACTAGCTTGGAAACAACTAGTTGTTTAT